>NC_024796.2:24066830-24426091 GCF_000309985.2 Brassica rapa
ATCACTACGAATCACTTTAATAACAGATTTATACTGAGTAGAAACATGTTGAATAAACTCTGGAAAAACAGTGAGAACATCATTTTTATTACGCATCATGTATATCCAAGTAACACGAGTACAATCGTCGACTATGGTAAGAAAATATCGATATCCTTCAACAGACTCAACAGAGAAAGGACCCCAAACGTCTAAATGAATCAAATCAAATGGTGATACAGACACAGTAACACTAGACTCAAAAGAAAGACGCTTCTGTTTTGCCAAAGGACAAACAGAACAGTATTCAGACTTATCAATAGTAGAGACAGGAATATTCAGAATACCAGACATTTGCTTTAACTTGGAAGCTGATGGATGTCCAAGGCGTTGATGCCAGAGAGTCTCATCGGCTCGCAAGGTTCCACAGAAAGGCAGAGAAGAAGCAGTAGTATTATTAAGCTCAAGAACATAAAGGTTTTGAAGAAGAATGCCTCTACCAATCATCAATCCCTGAATAGACTCCTGGAATAGACAAAAATCAGGATAGAAGTGAGCAGAGAAGTTACTATCACGAAGAAGGCTACCAACACTTATCAGGTTAAACTTGAAAGATGGAACGTGAAGAACATTATGCAAGACAATGAAAGAGTTAATATGCACAGTGCCTATATGAGTTATGTTTTCACGAAGACCATTGGGGAGAGAGACTGTAACACCAAGCACAGACGAAGTGTTACTAAAGAGTGAAAGATCAGAACAAACATGTGTGGTAGCTCCACTGTCAATTATCCAAGAATCACTAGCAATAGAATTTGAAAGAGAAGAAAGGCACTGATTT
Organism: Brassica rapa; assembly: GCF_000309985.2. Classification (NCBI taxonomy): domain Eukaryota; kingdom Viridiplantae; phylum Streptophyta; class Magnoliopsida; order Brassicales; family Brassicaceae; genus Brassica; species Brassica rapa. Next base: position 24,067,651 of record NC_024796.2, read on the forward strand.
TGAAAAGTGAGAATATTGTTTTGAAATTTTAAACTGGTAGAAGGAAAATGGATGATACCAGAAGTAGATTGGGGTGCCATGTATCCATTTTCAGAGACGGAAGACTGCTTACTAGAAATTGCATTCACAGAAGGACTAACGTAAGCCTGAAGCTGTTGAAGTAATGCCTGAATTTGATTGACATCCATCTGACCAGGGAGAGAAGTTGATGAAGCAGGAACAATCTGTTGAGCAACAGCATTAGCTTGTTGAGAGTGTTGTGGTTGAGTGTAATGATTGTTCTGCTGCTGCATCGATCGTTGATTGTAGCTGTTCTGCGGCTGCATCTCCCTTTGGTTGTAATTGTTCTGTCCCCGAGGAGCATAACCAGCAGTAGCGTGAGTGCCTTGTCCAGGATTAGATGACTTATTGAACTTGTGACCAGGAGGATAACCATGAAGACGAAAGCATTTATCAACAATGTGACCAAGTTGACCACAATAGGTACACAAAGGACGTTGCTTTGGACGGTATCCTGAGTTGGCATGAGCTGCAGCAAAAGCTGAATGATCAGGAGGAGCAGAAAGTAAAGTCTCATCTGGACCAGATGCTTGAAAAACAACACTTGCTGGAGTAGAGCTCGGCTTGATAGCTCTCTGACGTTCATCCTGTGTCACCAGATTAAACACCTCCTCAATAGGTGGAATTGGCTTTAGCATCAGGATATGACGACGTGTTGATTCATAAGATTCATTCAGCCCCATCAGGAATTTGGTAACTCTGCTACGTTCCTGAAGACGTTCCCATAGCTCAGCAGCATTGCACTCACACTTTCCACAAGAACACACAGGCAATTCAACATAGTTCTTGTGCTCTTCCCAAAGAGTAACCAACGCAGTATAGTAAGTGGTTACATCATCAGAGCCTTGCTGAATCAAACTCAACTTCTGATCAATCTCATAAACGCGCGGAGCATCATCTTGTTTGAATCTAGAGAGAATATTCTTCCAGATCGATTCAGCGGTGGACACAAACAATAAGCTTTGACCTATCTTCTTGGATACAGAGTTCATTAACCACGTAGCTACCATATCATTGCAACGTGACCAAGATCCCGAGTCTCGATGATTATCAGGAGGTTTAGGAATCGTACCATCGATGAATCCAAGTTTATTCCTGACGTTGAGAGCCATACGAACCGAGCGTCGCCATGAATGGAACTCTGCACCGGTGTTGAGGCGATCGGAAACAAGGACGAGACCGGCATGATCCGAGCTATGAAGGTAGTATGGATTTTCATAGTGATCAAGGTGACGATTTGAAGAAGGTGAACTCATCGCGATGACGATCGGAGAAATGATGCAGCGTAGTTGATTTCACAAGAATCGGAGTGAAATCAAGAAACGCAGAGAGCTTCAACAAAGGAGAAGAAGCAAAGCCGAAAGGAAGTAGACGGAGAAGACGATCTCGAGCTCGAACACAATCAGATCCTCGATGAAGAGACGAAGAATTTGAAGAATCGAAGAACTCATGAAGCTCGATGATGGAGAATCGTCACAGGCTCTGCTCTGATACCATATTGAAGTAACTTGAATTAATGTGATAACCAAAATAGTTTGTTACACAGTTTGTTTAAATACTCCGGATAAGCTAAAGGAGACTCAAACCGGAGTGGTTAACCTCTAACCATAATAAACCAATACTCTATTGTATCTAATACAATCCTCCTCTTGACATGAAGCTATCGACCCCAGTCTTTGGGAGGAAGAGGTTGCAGAGGATGAACAGGATGAAGATTATGAAGTGGATGAGGAGGAGGATGATGATTCTGGCTCAGAAGAAGATGAAGAAATCCAGCAGCCTTTACGCTGATCATCACGGATCAAGAATGTTAAGTAGTGCGCACAGTTTGGAGACGCAGATACCTTGATTCCAACAAAACCCTCTACTCTCTCACTACACATGCTTTTGAACTCATCTTCATAATCTCTGCATCATTTCCATAACATCAGTTTAGTAGTTTACCACGTAAGAAGCTTTCTATATTCTTGTATCTAGCTAGCTAGCGTTCTAATTTCTAAACATGAAGTAGGAATGTGAGGAACGCCCATTTACACAACTTCTCATATATACACGTAGCTCCTTCTTTTCCAAGTATCTCATGCTTCTCATATATATACACGTTGTAGATTGTCTTGTAGATTCTCTCTTACTTCTTAATTTAAAAACCATGAAGAGAATATGATAATACTAGTTTGGTTTATCTAAAGTTTTTATATGTTTTTGTTGTTAATTCATAAGAACAAAATATCTATTTTCTAAACAAATTTAAATTAATGATAGTGGCTCTTGAAACATACAAAGACAATGGCTTTGGAACATACACAACTTTGAAACATCTGATTGCTAACTAGATGCAATTAGATGGAAGGGGAATATAAGAACCTTTCAACATTTTTATTCATCTTCTCATCAAACTATGGGACCATGGGTGGGACATGGCCATATAGACCAGAGAGGCTGCAATCTAATACAGCTTAGTTTTGTATACGTCTCAAGAAATTGTCATTTCTCAGTTTTCTTGATCCAAACATAACAACAATTAACTTCTTTTTTTACTTTCAGATATTCGTTTTATATTTCTTGTTGTGGAGTTTTGTCGTTGATTAAGTTAGAAACCTAAAGAATTACTGATTAGCAGAGGTCTCGATGCTCTGCAGGAAATTTATTGGTTTAATAAGATCATCTCCAACCCATATCTACTTTCATCTCTATAGAAGTGGATTTGCTCTAATGTATGTCTCTGTAATAGAATTTTTCTATTTATAGGGAAAAATATAGAGATATGCTATTTTCACTTCTAAATATAGAGACAAAAAAATAATTTTTTTCTATATTTACCTCTAAAATAAATGAACTCTATTATAGGTACATATTGGAGCAATTCCACATCTATAATAGAGATCTTTATTTTAGAAGAAAACATAGAGATATACATTGGTGATGCTCTAATTACCAGTTTAGCACAAACACATGATAAGCAATAAGTGTTTTGTTCATACTTCATTTTTAGTTTTTACTTTACATGGCTTAATGAAATCCTATAAATATTTTTGAATTGTTAATACATAAAATAATAAATATGAAGAGCTACATTATTGAAAAGTGTTTTAAGTTTAGTTCACTGTTGACAAAAAAAAAAATTTAGTTCACTGAATTTTTAAAAGAAAAAAGCAAAAACGTTAATCACCCATAAAATTACATTAATGAAACGGGCCGGCCTTAGGATATTTTGGGCATTTGGTTTTCAAATTAAAATTAGAAAGTATATAATTCAACATAACGGATTAAAATGAATCATTGTAAAGAGATGCCCAAGAGGAAGAAGATATAGCCGTTTAGAGAGAGAGATTGATCTTGGCTTCAACGGGACGATTTTGAATCCGAAATTGAAATTAGAGTTTTGGTTTGATTCCTATTTCCTTGCGATTGTTGTTATTTTTTAGGGTTTGAATCTTTTTTTTACTCTATTGGTGTTTTTAATCGATTAGATTCTTCTCAGTTACTCTTGCTTCTCTCACCTTCCTTCGTCTTTTCTCAATTCCAGAAAAAATTAAGATCTCTCATGGATGAAGAATCCGATTTGCTGATGTTTAATGGTTTCTTTGAGAAAAAGGTATAATCTCACACCATACGATCACTGATTTTTGATCTTGGGAATTGATTACGAAGCTTCTAGAAAACTGTCTGTTCAAGTCAATTTTTGCTTTAGCCCTTTCGATTATTTTTTTCTTCACTAATAGATGTTGCGTATCTTTCTTGTGCAGCAGAGCAGAGACTTAGTTTAGTGTTCTTCGCGAATGGGTTCTTCTCAGAGAAATGCATATATTGACATATACATACATTCATATGCACACATACATACATTCATATGCATACATACATTCATACATACATACATATGCACACATTATACATACAACATACATACATTCTAAGAGGTCACAACAAGATCAGTGGCTATTGCCACTTCTAATTGCGGTAGTCAGGCAGATCAAGGTATAGTTTCTCTTCATCTCTGTTGCTTTAAGTGCATTATGTATTCTTATAGCTAAGCAGTTAAAGGTTCTTCAGATTGTTTCCTGAGTTCGATTTCAGCCTCTTATTTGATTCGACCTTGTTTTTGTTTTTTTGAATTTGATTATAATCAATCGCTTCTCAGGTCAGATGTTTGTGAAAGAGACATCTTGTGACAACTGTACTACTGGGTGTGATGACTCCACCATCAAGTATTCTCATGGGAAATCATCATCATATGGGGCTTCAGCTAGGTTGGTGAACGATAGCTAATTTTAGTAAATCTTACAGTGTTGGTGCGTGTAATTAGATAAACTGCTGTCAGATCAAGCCGTTCACCTTGTAGAAGGTTTGGAATTAGATAAACTGAACGAGAAGTTTTTACCAATCAAAGACACTCATCAGGTCGGTTATGTTCAAGAGGCCACACACAATGTCTTTTTTTTGTTTTCTGTGTCCTGACCTTAGAATATTTGAATGCAATGCTTAATCACTGTTTTGTATATTTTGTTGATAATCCAGGTCTGTGTTCCATAACAGCATCTCAACAGGCAATTCACCTTTTCAGGCAACACTACCTCTAAACTTTTTCCCTTACGATCTCTATTATTTACCCTTTATATGTACTTTCAAGAGTTCTTGAGCCCAAACAGGTTCCAATAACAGTCTTACTTACCGCTTCCATAGTAGGATGCTCCTGGGGATAAACTACATCTCCCTCAGATCAAATCAGGAACTAACATTAGAAACACTCCTACATAGTCACAGACTAGTTTCTGAAAATAACAGGTCCATCTCGGATGGAACTTTAAAATGGCAGAGACACAACTAGAGTCCTTCAGCCAGGTAACGCCTTCACTTTTTTTTAGTTATGCGTATATCTTCCAAAATTATGTTATCATTAGTAGTCTCAGAACAGAAAAGCACTTGTATGTCACAGTGTTCTCATTCGATTGATTATTTGGAGTAGCTTTGGAAACTTCAAAAACGGTCAAGCTTTAGGTATCTGACATTATTCTAGAGATGAACTATATTTGGATATGAGAAAAAGTACAAGCAAGATCCACGATAAGACTATGTTCCACTTGTGGGAGCAGTTATGAGAACTAAGTATACGAACCAGAAAGTTAGGAGCTTATAAGCTGAGTATCCAATGTTTCTGTACGACAAAGATTAGTATTCTTCTCTCCTTCTATTACAATCGTCACCATGAAAGTTCTGTTACATATCGGCTAGAATCCCTTGCAGGAAACATGTTTGGCCTCAAAAGATGCCAGGCCCTTTGATTTGCTAAAAAAAGAAGCTCATGTTAAGATTAGATACACTCTGAATCCATATTCTAAAGACTTATGAAGAGGTAAATCAATACAATGCAAAAAAGTAAAGCTCGACTTTGTTGAACAACAATGAAAAACTTCTATTGGTTGGCTTCGTTAATTACAGGAATGGTTTTATATCCCAGTCGGTGGGTCCTTGCCAAACACTGAACAAAAGAATCTCGCCGTTGGTCTGCAGCAATTGAAGGAACCCTTTCCACTGCAGAATTCTAGTGAAAAGAGTTATTTTTTGCTCTGATTGTGATGAACATAGTGGTGTATGTATTCCCATTTTTTTGAGACTATTGAAAGCTCATATTCCATAAAAAATATTGCATCAAACTTTGTTTTTTGTGGCAGTTTTGTACTCATATATTATAATATGATCTTCCGAATGTTTCAGATACGTTTCGTGACGTAAAAGCAAACGGGAGACAAAGAAAGAGGTAGGCTTTCTCACTGTTACAAATCATTCACTCTTTTTTCAGTTTCTTTTTGTTTGTGGAGTCACTTGGCATCGTTCAGAATTTTTGTCGATCACACTCTCTTAGAACATCTCATGGTAATTCATGATTACTTTGTACTGCCTGTTGCAGAATTTAATCCAAAAAGCTCAAGACATGGGGAAGGAACGGACGGAGGAACTTAGCTTCAAACTACACTGGTGATTGTAGTTTGTGAAGTAAATATTCTTAGACTTATGTAATTTCCCCCTTCATTAGATTAAGCTCTTTGTTATTTGCAGATGCCAATAATGGAAGAAGTGCAGCTTTTAAAAGGCAGAGTGGAGCTAATCACATAATAAGAGGTCTTAGAAATGCTTCGCCTGCTCCTATCAAAGCAACAATCGAGACAATACCTTGTTCCATAAAGTACTATCCCATACATCTCAGTCCTATGTTTTTTTTTTAACAGTCATGTTCAGATATGGGCTTCCTAAAGCGTTATTCCTTTTTTTTGCAGGGAGTCTAACCCTGTAATTCCCCCAAGTGGAGTTAGAAACCGAAATATTACAGAAGAACACACTCCCTTCAAGTCTACATCTTCGTCTGATGATCTTACTGAGCTGAAGAAGCCTAAAGCAACTGAAAATGAACCTTATCAGATTTTTTTGTGCGAATCAATATCCAAGAAAGAAATTGCAGTGAAGAAGAGCGCAAATTGTTTGCAGTTTGGTGTTATACAAAGTTTTGAATTCTCTGTACTTTTGGTTTGTTTTTTATGTTATATAGATTGATTAGATCTAAACTGTGATTTAATTTGCCAGGATGCAGCTAATATTGTTTTGAATAAACCTCATGGTATGGCTGTTCAAGTAAGTCATATATACTACATGCTTTCTGATGTATCTTGTTCTTGGAGCTTGTGAGAACTGATAGACTTTTGCTCTTGCTCAGGGAGGAACTGGGGTCAAAGCCAGTATTGATGAACTATATGCTGCCACTTGCTTGACTTTTGATAAATCAGAATCTCCTCAGCTGGTTAGTAGGGGAATCATAGTAATGTACTAATTAGAAAATGTATCAAAACGTACACTGAACCTGAAAATAGTGTGATTTATAAAATAAATATGTTAAGCCTAGTTAATCTGGAAGAATATAATGAATATCTTGGCTAATGCAAGTATGGTGTATTTAGTAGGTGCACAGACTTGACAGAGACTGTAGTGGACTTTTGGTGTTGGGAAGAACACAAACGGCTGCAACGCCTTTTCATTGTATATTCCTCGAGAAAACAACTGGTTAGTGTCGCATATGTAAAACCTCTCCAGCATGCTATCACTGAATACCGAGTGATTGAATTTTCACCACTTGGTTAGTGTCACAAATACCTTCGTTTTACTTTGACGACAAGTTCCTTTTGCCCACACAAATGGAATTGAACATATTACTGTTCTTTTGCTATCAGGTATGCTTCATCGTCCCTCAATGAACAGGGACTAACATAGAGTGATGGCTTGTCATAGGTGAAGAACCTGTGATGGCTCAATGAACAGGGACTACACCGTCCTCTTTCCTTTGGTGTCTCAAGGAGTCTTGGTATCTTCTCTCAGGTAATTATAAAATGTCAGACCATGGAACTCTGAAATGGCAGAGACACAAAAAGAGTCCAAAATTATGTTCTCATTAGTAGTCTCAGAAACAGAAAAGTACTTATATGTCACAGTGTTCTCATTCGCTTGATTATTTGGAGTAGCTTTGGAAACTTCAAAAAGGGTCAAATTTAAATTTACTTGTGAGGCACTTTAGGTATCTGACATCACTCTAGATCTGAACTATATTTGTATATGAGAAAGAGTACAAGCAAGATCCACGATGTGGGAGCAGTTATGAGAACTAAGTAGATACCATTTCGCTTATCTTTGCTACTCACATGTCCTAATAATAGTTACCTTTCTTTTTTATTCAGTTTCTGTTGCAGTGAATTCAAGTCCCATCTCAGAATTATAGTTGGAGCAATCAAATTTCTTTTCAATTTCCTAGTTCACAGAAATGCGAAAGTGAGAGAATAAACTTCAAATTATAATTTATGAACTTTCTCTTTTTCGAAGTTCATTTTTGAAGGCATGGTATTCTTTTAATCTAATAATATGTGTGTTTATTTTCATCTTTAAGTGATGGTTATTAGAAGTATCAGAGTCAAAATTCCTCTGGAAATCAGCACAGAAGAAAGTCGTAGAATCATTACAGATTCTGTCAAGAGATTGAATTTATAACTTAGCTCTTGAGGAGGTAATTAAAAATAGTTACACTATTCATCTTTGGAGAAACTATTTCACTAGCTATTGTTCATCTCCTGATTAGATATATAATATACCTTATTCATGTTTCATAGGTGTGTGACGTGTGTCTCGTATCTTAGCTCGAAAGTTGGGAGCATAACAGAAGCTCCTGATGGCCTTAGGTTTATTTCCTGTGAAAAAAACACCATTGTTCCGTGCAGGTACGAGAGTGGAATCAGTGATATGGTACTATTGCCTTAGTAAGAACGTTTCCTGACCTTTGTGGCAAATGCTTGCCACTGTTTCTTCTGGAGAAGCTCTTGCCGTACGAAGTTGGAAGACGTAGAGTGTCCCTGTTCAAGCTGCATATGGCTAGAGGTGGAGGTATAGTATGAATCTTTTGAGACTGTTCTGTTTGAAAACTTCAAGTGGAAGACAGTCCGTATGATCCAGAGCAGATGGTTTGCATGAATTACGGAGAGTATGCGAACCAGAAAGTTAGGAGCTTAGAAGCTGAGTATCCAACGTTTCTGTACGCCATGCCTATGACAAAGACAAAAGTGTTATTTGAGGTTTGTTTCTTCTCTCTTTCTATTACAATCGTCACCACGAAAGTTCCGTTGCTCATCACCTGGAATCCCTTGCAGGAGACATGTCTACCCTCAAAAGATGTCATCATGCCCATTGATTTGCTAAAAACGAAGCTCATGTTAAGAGGTAAATCTATACAAGGAAAAAAACTAAAGCTCGACTTTGTTGAACAACAATGAAAAACTTCTGTTAATTGGCTTTGTTAATTACATGAATGGTCTTATATCCCAGTCGGTGGTTCCTTGCCAAAAGAATCTCGCCTTTGGTGCTGCAGCTAGCATGGTACATCCATCCCACAACAGGTAGTAAGAGCAAATTAACCTTAATTTGAGTTCTGGTTATCAACATCTTTTAGTTGTTTGCACCATTCCTGACTTAACTTTTTTTATAACAGGCTATTCAGTTGTGAGATCTTTGTCTAAAACTCCATAATACGCATATCAGTCATCGCGGGTATACTTACTTTCGTCACCAAACACATCAACAGAATGGTCAGATACTCCGCCCAGGTGATGTGTTGGCTCTGCCAAGAAACCTGCACCAAAACTCATGAAAAAATATTACATTTACCAAACCGGATAAGGTATTACAGTTTAACCTTGTTTTAAATCTAGATATGACAATGTACATATCTTGTTATCATTCGTTTTGTGGCCTATAAACTGTGCCAGAGAGTTGGGAGTGCAAGAAGCTTCACCATTCAGGTATTCAGCCTCGTTCTTTTTGTCCAGTCTTACATTTTTCCCCTATGATTCGCAAGAAGAACGTATCTTCGCTATCCACAGAAAGTGTGATCGTTGTGATTTCAGAAAACCTTGCATACGTTCATGCATACATGCATACGTTCATGCATACATGCATCATTACATGCATACATACATGCATACATGCGTACATAACATACATACATTCATATATCTTTGCTTTTGGTCCACGTGATTGTTGCGATTTCGAAACATAATGCATATATTCATGCATATCTGCATCATTACTACATCCATAAATCATATATATTTGATTCCTTGATGCACATAAAGTTTGATTATTGTGATAGGGGAACACATTGTATACATTCATTCGTTCATGCATATTTGATTCCTTGATTTCTTGTCTTGTTCATTTGTTTCAACGGTGCTTCTTTTCTTACTTCCTTGATTGCTTCCTTACATGGTCAACTTGTTTACTTCCTTCTTTGATTCATATGCTTTGTTCATTACGTGTTTCTCTACTTAGTGATTTGTTGCGTCCTTGATTTTATGTTTAGATCATTGCTTGCTCTACTTCTTTTTTTTTGGGGTAAAAATCATTTTCTATTTCTCCTTATTTGCTTTGTTTGCTTCTTTAGTCGCTTCTTTTCAATGCTTACTTTCTTTGTTTTTTTTTTTTTTTTTTGCTTCCTTTGTTCTTGAACTAATTTTTATATACGGCTCTCGAATTATTAATTATTAATTTATCTTTTATTTTTTAAATATAAATTTGTTATTAATTTATCATTACTATCGTACAACTTATGTAAGTTTAGTTTATATGTATGCAAATTACGTTTTATAACTCTAATATGTAAGTTTAGTTTATATGTATGCAAATTACGTTTCAAATTAATATTTTATTTTTAATTTAAATATTTTTATAAGTTATATTTATAATTTATATGTATATTTTATATTAATAATATTTTATTTTTGAATTAGAAATGTGATTTTGTATATGTAATATCTAGTAGGTTTAATTACCACTTGAGTATATTAGATTGCATCTACTTCTTTGAATTCAACCATAACATTTTGTAAATATATTAACATTTTGATATTTTTTTTAATTTTACATTTAGGTTGGTTGTTCAGAGTAAATATATAAATATATTTTAGTGAGATTTGGTATAACATAATGTATTTTTATTTTGAGAATCAAATAGGGAAAATAAACTAAATTGTGGATTGATTAAAAATTACATAAAATAATATAAAGATAAAATTTATTTATGATTAAATTTATTCGGCAAGCAATTGAAAACAATCCAAAAATTATTTATTATTTTTATATCATAAACAAAAAAACAGCATGATTATTATAGACAAGGCTTAATAAATATAGTTATATTACTACCACTGTATATATGTAAGTAATTACTTCTAATCAGAACCGGAATATTTAATAAATAAAAATATCTAAAATTAATGATAAAATATAATAGATGCTTAATATATAATAAGTAAACTAATATAATAATAAAATCGAAATTTTGAAGGTTATAATTTATTTATCTTAAAATCATAATTGTTTCAGATAACATGATGCTTGGTTTTCAAATACAATAACATTTAATAATTCAAACATACATCTAGATTTGTAATTAGTAACAATCAATAGACCTTTCCATGTTACACAAATAATTAAAAGTAAATTTAGTCATAATAAATCGGCTATTTTCCATATCATCAATTTTAAAATATCTAAGAAAAAAAAGAGAAATAACCAATGTTTTATGTATTAACCCTAATAAAACTATTCTATTTATTATCCAAGTAGGAAAAATATTAAAAATTAAGTAAAACAATTATATTTTCCAATTTTATTAGTGAAACAAATATATGATATATAAGGGATATAATAAAACAAATAGTGCAGTATGAGTCTATATAAGTTGATGACAAAAAAACAATTAGTGAAAATGTTGTAAAAAATTAGTGAAAGTTAAACTTACTTATAATTTAAAATAAATTAAAATTTTCAAGTTTTACTAAATAATATATAGTAGAATATATATGATTTGTAAAAAAATCACCATCTTCGTAGTAAAACAAAAAAAAATTATAATTTTAGTACCAATATATAAATAAAAATATATAAAACTACACAATATGTACATGATACTAATATAAAAATCTGACAAGAAACATAGAAAAGTAGAAATGAAATTAGATGACCTAAAATAAAATAAAAGACTAAAATTGTACACACCATAATAAAAATAAAAACTGATATCTTGCATATTTGCATTGTTTTATCCATTCATCCATTAGCATTTTCATCATATAAATTAGGATTTAGCCATGTCTAGGTTGCATTTTGCATTCATTGTCCTCATTAGGTGTTGGAGTGCCACATGGATTCTTGGGGACATTTGGATGCATTTGGAGCTTAAAGGACGTGAAACAGGTGATCATTGGACGAGCAAGGCATGGAGCGACCAGTCTGGAGCGACACCACCAAGTCGCTCTGACCTCCCTATTGGAGCGACCTTACCAGAGCGACAGGGAGAAGTCGCTCGCGGTTTCATCACTCGGAGACGCGAGAACGAGCCCGGAGCGACCTCCCGGAGCGACACCACGAAGTCGCTCGCATCTCACACCCCTCTCGGAGCGACCTCCCAAAGCGACACCCCGAGGTCGCTCGCGTCTCTATGGCGAGACGACACGAAGCGAAGCCTGGAGCGACCTCTCAGAGCGACCCACTGAGGTCGCTCCCGAAGGCCGGAGCGACTTGTCGGAGCGACATGCCGAAGTCGCTCCGCGCCTATTATCTGCTCGATTTATATTTTACTTAAGGGCCTTTTGGTCATTTCATTATGCACGTTTTACATTTCTAAAACCTATGTTTTAAACATCTTTTGTAGCCACCAGAGGCATATTATCTTTTATCTTTTGATCTATTGAAAAATACACAAGAACTCTCTTGAGAAGTTCATCTCTTGGATTTTGATTTGTTATGTTCTTGTGTTCTTGTTGATTTCTTATCTATTTCTCTACATGGTTAATCTGAAATCCAATATGGGTTTAAGAGGAATCATGGAGATTAGTGAGTAATCACCTTTTGAATTCATGGGTTAGGGAGATTGATATCTTGCATATTTGCATTGTTTTATCCATTCATCCGTTAGCATTTTCATCATATAGATTAGGATTTAGCCATGTCTAGGTTGCATTTTGCATTCATTGTCCTCATTAGGTGTTGGAGTGCCACATGGAGTTCTTGGGGACATTTGGATGCATTTGGAGCTTAAAGGACGTGAAACAGGTGATCATTGGACGAGCAAGGCATGGAGCGACCAGTCCGGAGCGACACCACCAAATCGCTCTGACCTCCCTATTGGAGCGACCTTACCAGAGCGACAGGGAGAAGTCGCTCGCGGTTTCATCACTCGGAGACGCGAGAACGAGCCCGGAGCGACCTCCCGGAGCGACACCACGAAGTCGCTCGCATCTCACACCCCTCTCGGAGCGACCTCCCAAAGCGACACCCCGAGGTCGCTCGCGTCTCTATGGCGAGACGACACGAAGCGAAGCCTGGAGCGACCTCTCAGAGCGACCCACTGAGGTCGCTCCCGAAGGCCGGAGCGACTTGTCGGAGCGACATGCCGAGGTCGCTCCGCGCCTATTATCTGCTCGATTTCTATTTTACTTAAGGGCCTTTTGGTCATTTCATTATGCACGTTTTACATTTCTAAAACCTATGTTTTAAACATCTTTTGTAGCCACCAGAGGCAGATTATCTTTTATCTTTTGATCTATTGAGAAATACACAAGAACTCTCTTGAGAAGTTCATCTCTTGGATTTTGATTTGTTATGTTCTTGTGTTCTTGTTGATTTCTTATCTATTTCTCTACATGGTTAATCTGAAATCCAATATGGGTTTAAGAGGAATCATGGAGATTAGTGAGTAATCACCTTTTGAATTCATGGGTTAGGGAGATTAAGGGTGATTAGGTTAGAGCTAGGATGTTTTAGTGTAGATCATTCATATTTCCTTGCTAATAGAGTAATCATAATGCATCTTCTGAGTTGGCCACTCAGTTGTTGATCCTTAGGTATTTCTCACCCGAAAGGTGTTCGATGAAATGCCCGAGACAACTCTCCTAGGCTTTTAGTATACTTTGCCAAAGACATTTGTTGTTAAAGGTGCTAAGATAGCTAATAGACTTGTTAGTAATGATTGCTTTCATATTATTCAACCAAAGACATTTGATGTTTGAGATGTGTTAGCAAATGAGCATTCATCTAGACATAGAGCTTGCTTAGAATTGTGTCTAGGCTTAAGGTTGATAGTTTGATTGATCATTTGCCATCCTTAGTTCGATACTTGATCACCCAAGGTCTAATCCCTATGCCCATGAGTTCTCTTTTCCCTTAGTCAAGAAAGTATCATTTAGTTATTCCTTTTAATTAGTCATAGTTTTAAAACCCATCTAAATCATTGGTTGCACTTAGATTAAGTGAGTACTTGCATTCTCAGTGCTTTGATATCCCTCAGAACTGGTTCGACAATCTTTTATACTAGAACATTTTTCTTAGGAGCCTTGAAAACTCCTAACATCAGAGATTAAGGGTGATTAGGTTAGAGCTAGGATGTTTTAGTGTAGATCATTCATATTTCCTTGCTAGTAGAGTAATCATAATGCATCTTCTGAGTTGGCCACTCAGTTGTTGATCCTTAGGCATTTCTCACCCGAAAGGTGTTCGATGAAATGCCCGAGACAACTCTCCTAGGCTTTTAGTATACTTTGCCAAAGACATTTGTTGTTAAAGGTGCTAAGATAGCTAATAGACTTGTTAGTAATGATTGCTTTCATATTATTCAACCAAAGACATTTGATGTTTGAGATGTGTTAGCAAATGAGCATTCATCTAGACATAGAGCTTGCTTAGAATTGTGTCTAGGCTTAAGGTTGATAGTTTGATTGATCATTTGCCATCCTTAGTTCGATACTTGATCACCCAAGGTCTAATCCCTATGCCCATGAGTTCTCTTTTCCCTTAGTCAAGAAAGTATCATTTAGTTATTCCTTTTAATTAGTCATAGTTTTAAAACTCATCTAAATCATTGGTTGCACTTAGATTAAGTGAGTACTTGCATTCTCAGTGCTTTGATATCCCTCAGAACTGGTTCGACAATCTTTTATACTACAACATTTGTCTTAGGAGCCTTGAAAACTCCTAACATCAAATTGGCGCCGTTGCCAAATTCTGAGTAGATTTGAACATTGAGATTTAGTCACTTGCTTGAGACTAAGTCATTTTTATTTTCTTTTGTTACTGATTCTCTTTCTTCACCTCCCTCTAATCTACAGGTGTATGAACTTGAGGAGCAGGGGTCCATCAAACCTAGTTCCAATAGCTGCAGACATCAGAGCTTTAGAGAGAGAGTGTGCTAGAAATAGAAGAGAAGAAGAGCAACAGGCTCAATTGCAGAGATTGAGTACTGATATGGGAGACATACCTCAAAACCAACAGCGAGCAGCTCGACCCATTGGCACTTACGACCGCCCCAACATTCATGGTCATAGTTTGGGAATCCGAGCACCCGTTGTGGCAGCCAACAACTTTGAGATCAAATCAGGACTCCTCAACGTGATCGAGAATAACAAGTATCATGACTTGGCTCTAGAGGATCCATTTGATCACTTGGACAGGTTCGACAGCTACTGTGGGTTGTCAAAAACCAATGGTGTGTCCGAAGATGCCTTAAAGCTCAAGCTATTCCCTTTCTCTTTGGGGGATAAGGCACGTCAGTGGGAGAAGTCTCTACCCAGTGACTCCATCACTACTTGGGATGACTGCAAGAAAGCATTCTTAGAGAAGTTCTTCTCTACTTCAAGAACTGCTAAGCTGAGAAACGAGATTTCCAGCTTTCAACAGAAGAACTTGGAAGGCTTCAGTGAAGCCTGGGAGAGATTCAAGGGCTACCAAGCTCAATACCCACACCATGGCTTTTCTAAGGAGAGCTTACTGAACACATTCTACCGTGGTGCTCTTCCTAAGTACAGAGCCAGACTGGATACAACTAGCAATGGGTTCTTCTTGGGGAGAACTGAGGAGGATGCAGAAGAGCTGGTTGACAACATGGTAAAGAGTGATGCAGTCTACAGTGGAGACCACGACAGAGGCAGTAGAACAGATGATAAGCAGACGAGGAAAGAGATCAAAGCTTTGGAAGACAAGATCGACCTACTCATTGCTGAAAAAGCAACCCAAGAGCAGCTGAAGTTTGTTGGTAACTCCAAGCAGGAAGATTCACTTGCTGTCAATGAGGTTGAAGGTTTGGAAGGTCAAGAGGAGTTGTGTTTCATCAACAACAATGGTAGCTGGTACAAAAAGGAGCCCAACTTTCAGTACAACAACTACCAACAGAAATCCTATCCAAACAACCAACAGAGTGGCTATCCGCCAAGAAACAACCAGCAAGGCAGCTATCAGCCTCAGCAAAACCTCTCGTCTGGTTCCTCTGCTCCTCAAGAGAGCAGCACTGATACCTTACTGAAGCAAATCTTGGAGTCTCAGACTAGAAGTGAGAAGCAAGTTGGTTATGAGTTGAAGAACCTTCATTCCAAGATTGATGGGAGCTACAATGAGCTCAACAACAAATTCTCACACCTTGCTTCTACAGTCAGGAATTTAGAGAATCAATTTGCTTCCATAAACACTCACCAGAATCGCCAACAAGGATCTCTACCTGGAAAGTCTGACCAAAATCCCAAGGAGGCCAAAGCTATCACCCTTAGGAGTGGTAAGCAGTTACCTCCTAGAACCCTCACCAAGGATGCTGAGAAACTAGGTGAGGGGGTTGCCATCAACATAGATGATGAAGTGGTGATTGTTGATGAGAAGATCAATGACGAGATCTTGCAGAAGATAGTGGAAGCCAAAGGTAAAGGAAAGGTTGGAGAGAAGAAGAAGACAATAAAGGATGGTGAAGTTGTTACTCCAGCAAGTGAAAGTTCTTTTGTTCCTCCTCCCTATGAACCCAAACTTCCATTCCCTGGTAGATTCAAGAAGCAGCTGCTAGAGAAGTACAAAGCTCTGTTTGAGAAGCAAATGAGTGAAGCTCAGGTTGCAATGCCCATCATCGATGCTTTCATGTTGATTCCTCAATACAACAATTTCCTGAAAGATGTTGTAGCTGCAAAGAAGAAGGAGATGGAAGGCATGATGATTCTTACCCATAAGTGCAATGCCATCATCCAGAGGCTTGATGTTCCAGAGAAATTAGAGGATCCAAGAAGCTTCACACTACCTTGTGCTCTTGGACCTATGGTATTTGAGAAAAGTCTCTGCGATTTGGGAGCTAGTGTCAGCTTGATGCCTTTGTCTGTTGCAAAGAAGCTTGGATTCACTCAGTACAAGAAGTGTAGACTCTCTCTGGTGTTAGCTGATCGTTCAGTGAAGTACCCTGTGGGCATCTTAGAGGACCTCCCTGTGAAGATTGGAAGGTATGAGATACCTACAGATTTTGTGGTGCTTGAGATGGGTGAGGAGGCTCAAGACCCATTGATTCTAGGAAGACCATTCTTAGCTACAGCAGGAGCTATTGTTAATGTGAAGGAAGACACGATTGATCTCCATTTGGGTAAAGAGAACATCCTCCACTTTGACATCAAGAGGAAAATGAGGAAACCAACTGTGTTCGGGCAAGCCTTCTACATTAAAGAGATGGACACTCCTGCTGATGAGCACCTTGAAGAGTTACCACCTGAGGACGACGAGGAGGGAGCATCTCCCTCTACTCATTCCCTATAGAAGGTAACCCACCACACTCCCTTGTATATACCATTTCATTTTTGCATATTAGTCTTCTTTTCGGTATCTCTCTCTCTACTTGACGACACAGAGACTGTGTCACTCAAGTTTGGGGGAGGTACCAAGTATTTGATCATGTTTGCTTTGATGTTGTTTCATTGAGTCATGCATGGCATACCTATTTGCATAGATAAAAAATAAAAAAAATCAATCATTTAGTTTGCATCATTTGCATTTTTAGGAGAGTCTAGAGCATATAGGTTGCATTCACTTGCATTGGGAGCAATGATTTTGAATGCCTTGTAAAGAACACTACGTTGCACTTGACTAGCTTTTGCACCTCTCAAAAAGACTTGTATGTTTCGAGCCTTGAAAACTCTTCCTGAAACTTGTTGATTGCTGAAACTCAGTCTTTGAAGCCAACTACAACCTTATTTGAACTGAACGAACTTAATGCTTCTTGCTCATGGTCCCTTGTGTACTGAGTCATGGCTATACACACTTGAGTTGTCACATCTTTTATACCAATCTTTTTTTGACAAACTCTAGTGGTAGACCACTCCCAAAACCTTTTCCTCCTTTTAAGCTTTCATTGTTTGATGAGTGAGGCCTTTTTCGGAAAGTCTTACATGTGCATAATGTTGAGAGTATCGGGAACGACAATGCTTGATCTTCATTCTTGCTAGATTGGACACTCTATTGTCTAGCTATAGGTGGGGGTGAGTGTTGTGATTATGATTTGGGAGAAATGAAAAAGGAAAAGAATAGACTCTTTGTGCTTAAGTGAATTGTTTTATTGGGACCAGTATAGAAGCCTCTAGCTCAAGTTTTGAAAAGTTTTGGCCCCCAGCCTAAAAAAAAAAAAAGGGGAAAAAGAAAAACGAAAAAGAAAGAGAAAAAAAAAAGAAAAAAAAGAAAAAGGGGGCTAGCAAAGTTGTTAGGAGCTAAGAAATGTTTTGAGGTTGTGAAAAATCCCTTGTAGATTTCAAAGATAAGGAGTTAAAGTTCTTAGGATCTTTTGGTGAGAGATGTGAGTTGGGTTTGACATTTGAGAATGATTGTGTAATTGTATGTTTGGGAAAAGGGTAGAACAATGGAGATTGAGCATTGTATGCATGAGTTGGTCCCTTTCTTAGATATATTATGTGCAATGTCAAAGCTACTTGTTTTGAGAGTAAACCACCTTAAAGATCATATGTTTTGAACCTCTTGAATCACTTGAATAAAAGCCTTCCCTTACCCAACCAAATGACTTGGACCAACTGACCATTTGCAAGAATTCACCTGATGTTTTGTGCTTAATGAATGTGAGAGTTGGTTGATTTGAATGTGTGGATGCTTGATGATGAGTGTAAGAACAAAAAGAGTTAAGATAGGCCTAGAGAAGCTAGAGTGTAATAAGAGAGTGTGCTAGTTGTGTTTCTTTTGGCTATGTGCTCCCTCCTTCAACCTCTCTCCCTATGAGTTCTAGAAAGTTCACTTGTGGACAAGTAAAAGAACAAGTTTGGGGGAGTTGATATCTTGCATATTTGCATTGTTTTATCCATTCATCCATTAGCATTTTCATCATATAGATTAGGATTTAGCCATGTCTAGGTTGCATTTTGCATTCATTGTCCTCATTAGGTGTTGGAGTGCCACATGGAGTTCTTGGGGACATTTGGATGCATTTGGAGCTTAAAGGACGTGAAACAGGTGATCATTGGACGAGCAAGGCATGGAGCGACCAGTCCGGAGCGACACCACCAAGTCGCTCTGACCTCCCTATTGGAGCGACCTTACCAGAGCGACAGGGAGAAGTCGCTCGTGGTTTCATCACTCGGAGACGCGAGAACGAGCCCGGAGCGACCTCCCGGAGCGACACCACGAAGTCGCTCGCATCTCACACCCCTCTCGGAGCGACCTCCCAAAGCGACACCCCGAGGTCGCTCGCGTCTCTATGGCGAGACGACACGAAGCGAAGCCTGGAGCGACCTCTCAGAGCGACCCACTGAGGTCGCTCCCGAAGGCCGGAGCGACTTGTCGGAGCGACATGCCGAGGTCGCTCCGCGCCTATTATCTGCTCGATTTCTATTTTACTTAAGGGCCTTTTGGTCATTTCATTATGCACGTTTTACATTTCTAAAACCTATGTTTTAAACATCTTTTGTAGCCACCAGAGGCAGATTATCTTTTATCTTTTGATCTATTGAGAAATACACAAGAACTCTCTTGAGAAGTTCATCTCTTGGATTTTGATTTGTTATGTTCTTGTGTTCTTGTTGATTTCTTATCTATTTCTCTACATGGTTAATCTGAAATCCAATATGGGTTTAAGAGGAATCATGGAGATTAGTGAGTAATCACCTTTTGAATTCATGGGTTAGGGAGATTAAGGGTGATTAGGTTAGAGCTAGGATGTTTTAGTGTAGATCATTCATATTTCCTTGCTAGTAGAGTAATCATAATGCATCTTCTGAGTTGGCCACTCAGTTGTTGATCCTTAGGCATTTCTCACCCGAAAGGTGTTCGATGAAATGCCCGAGACAACTCTCCTAGGCTTTTAGTATACTTTGCCAAAGACATTTGTTGTTAAAGATGCTAAGATAGCTAATAGACTTGTTAGTAATGATTGCTTTCATATTATTCAACCAAAGACATTTGATGTTTGAGATGTGTTAGCAAATGAGCATTCATCTAGACATAGAGCTTGCTTAGAATTGTGTCTAGGCTTAAGGTTGATAGTTTGATTGATCATTTGCCATCCTTAGTTCGATACTTGATCACCCAAGGTCTAATCCCTATGCCCATGAGTTCTCTTTTCCCTTAGTCAAGAAAGTATCATTTAGTTATTCCTTTTAATTAGTCATAGTTTTAAAACCCATCTAAATCATTGGTTGCACTTAGATTAAGTGAGTACTTGCATTCTCAGTGCTTTGATATCCCTCAGAACTGGTTCGACAATCTTTTATACTACAACATTTGTCTTAGGAGCCTTGAAAACTCCTAACATCAAAAACATAGCCCATTCAAATGATTTCAACATTATAAAATTTCGTCAATTGCAATGAGTTCATTTTACATTAAACAAATTCAATAAAAAATAATGAAAATTATACAAAAGAAAAATCATATAAATAACGCAATGAAAAACCAAATCTTTCAAGACAAAAATATATTAAACAAAATCATATAATGAAATCTAACGATTAATTACGTAATATATAAGCAAATATAACCAAAAACATCAAATAAAAGAAACAAAGAGAGGCCAAGAAATGTATTTCTTCAATCATCCTTTCAACTTAATTAATTATGTAACAACTAGTGGTGTGCCAGTTCGCCGGATTCATATGTGTTATTATGAAAGAAGTTGTAATTTATTTTATGGCCTTAGTGAAGAGATTATGTTCAGAAATTTGATGTTGTAACTATGTTGAAGAGAATGACCTTTTCTGATTTTTTGGGAGATCTCCTTGTGGTTCCTTTGCCTTTAAATTCAACTGGCGTCTTCACCATTATTTCTGAAAATCGCAATGGTTGAGTAATCAAGAATCAAGAGGTTGCATCAGAATTGTGTAGTGAAAGAATGTAGGAGATACCTAACTGCTGGCTTTTGCAATTACACTGCATTTACAGTGTGAGCTAATCATTCAGTTGGGAGGCGTATAGGCACCCTGCAACGGTTAGAGGTTCATTCGTAAGGTTGTAGCTTCTTAAATCTATTTTTTTGTTAATTTTTAGCAGTTTGTTATTTATAAACTTGCCTTCTAAGCGTAGAGGATGTGGCAAAATAGGTTACATAAGCTCTGCAATGTGTCTAATCTTTTATGAGGTGTGCAAGTGTTCAGAATTTTCTGTGATGGTAACTTCTTAATTCTATTATTTTGTGTTAATTATTATCAGTTTGTTACTTATAAATTTCCCTCCAAAACGTTGTATATGTATCTTAAACTAAAGTGATATAAGCTCTGCTCTTTTTTTAATCTTCTATAAGCTGTGCAAGTGTTCATTAGCTCTGTAGTTTGTCTAATCTTATATGAGTTATCCAAGTGTTCATAATTTTCTATGATGGTATCTTCATAATTCTATTAATTTGTTTTAATTATTATCATTTTGTTACTTTTAATCTTGTCCTCTAAAACGTCGAAGATGTTGCAATATATGTGATATAAACTCTGCACCTTGTTTAATCTCCTATAAGCTGTGCAAGTGTTCATTATTTTATGTGAAATATAAGGATGCATGAGAACAGACTTTTAAGATAGACGCTAGGTGGATGTTTTCTGTCTGAATAAGATAAGCATTAATAAATAATAATGAGAACAGCAATCATGCTGTATCTATACTATTAAAGCAGGATCGTATTGTCATAATTATCTTAGAGGCATGTTTTCTTCACGAATATTGCATGTTTCATTAAAGGCAATTAAGTAATATTAATAACAAATCTATATTGGGTCATTATTTTTGGATCCAGCCCAAATCAAATCTCTCTTGAGCCATTTGAACCTATTAAAAAATCAGATTCAATTCTCACTTTTTTTTTCTTTGGGCCATTGAGTCCAAGTTCAAATAATTTTTTTCAACTATTCTTAATTATTATTTTTTCTTTTCTTAATATAATTTAAACATTCATAAAAATAATTGAATTTTTTTATTGAAAAGTATAAATCTTTATTAAAAGTATATAATTTTTTAATTAAAATATTAACCCCATAATAAAATTAATTTATCAGAGTTATACCAACTTAATTCATTAAAAAAATAAAATTTAATTTTTTTAACATAAATAGTCATTTAAAATGAAATACGATAAATAAAGATAAAATTTTTAAGTCTTTTATAAAATAAAACACAAATATATGAAAATGTGACATTTACTAAATATTTGTCAATTGAAAAAAAAACAAAAATTCAAAATCTAGTTAAACATTTAAAAACAAAAGAGAAATAGTTTTAAATGAAAAGGAAAGATAGTAAAGCATAATTTGAAAAAAAAAAGAAGCTGTGGTTGCTTAAGTTTTGTAGTGGACTCATTCCACACGGGATTTCTCAGCGACTTGTTCTTTGCTCGATGGTGCACGCTTTGCTGTAGAAGCATCATTGCAAGTCTTGCCAACTTTGGCATCTATTCCTAGTGCAATAACTTCAGGCAGCGCTTATTCAGGGATCTTTGCACCTTCCTATTAATAATGTTACGAACACAGATATTATATAATGCAAGCAGCGCAAATTCAGTAACTTCATATTAAGATAAGGAACAAACAGTTAACAAAGGCTGGCATCGGTGCAAGATCTCGCTCAGTTATAACAAAGATTAACTTCAAATAAAGATATGGAAGACCCGGAGCAGCCAATATAACACCAACCGTCATCAGGATACCAGTCACTCTAGCCGTGCAGAGAAACTCAATTATCTGTCAAGTCTAGAAGAAGTTAACAAAGTCGAAAATTAATCTCAAGTTATCCAAATTTTTAGTGGACAAGACTCAACCTGAGAATCAGCCGTGACTATAAATTTATTAAGCTCAGCAGCGGAAAGTGGCTCAATCTTCTATGCATGAACAACCTTTGATGAGGACGCTTTCTGGTCTGCTCCATGACCTCGCAAGCTGAAAGTTAATGAGCATGATATACAGTCAAACAAAGGCGAAACCTAAGTTCAATATATTTAAATTAGGATGTTAGGACATGTACTTGCCTGTCAAACACTTCTTTTCCTGCGGCAGTCTCAGAGTCAAAATAGAGATGTGTGGCATAAGTAGCATTCAGAAATAACCCGCCTGCCAAAACATATATGGGTTTAGTTAACAAAACCTCAGTCCAAAACAAACAGTGTATGGCATGCATTTCACGGATACACTTAGATGAAAAAACCATAAATAGACTCCAAAACTGAGAAAAAAAATCTAGAACACTAATCAGGAAGAACTCCATAACACTTTTTACAGTAATCAAAGGAAAGATCAGACAAATCCATAAACGAAAGAAGGAGATTTTAAAAATCATGGGGCATTGTCTTTCGCAAGCTATTGTTTTTCATAACCTCGTAATTACTGTCGTGGAATAGAGGGAGGGCCACACTCCTCTCCTCTCGTAATTCTTCGTAGACTCACTTACCAAGCTATTGTTTTTCATCTGTGGAAGCAGCGCAATAACGTCATTCACAACAAAATCTCCCTCTCCACAGCTGAGGTATTCCGGCTTATCGACAAAGACATCCAGACTGTAATCACGGCCAAGAAGAAAAGGAAACATTTCAGCTCCCTTATGTCTCTTTGGCTTAGATAAAGATTCTCTTTTGGTCTTTTCTGTAGTTCCACTATGTTCTTCACCTTTTTTGCCATGGTGGTGCTGTAATGATTTTGTAAATCTAACTCATTCATCAATATGAATATTAACCTTTTAGCAAAAAAAAAGAACCATCGGAGTAGAAATAAAAAAAACAGATACTCACTTATCCCCAACTATCTTAGGATTTACGCTTGTGGCAAGCACAATTTTGGATTCTTTCCCGCAGCTCTCAAGTTTGCTATGAAACGCAAGAGCCATAGAGTCAAACATACTAACACAGACGTTATCACCACTGCAAAGAAAAAATGATATCAAGTCAGATAGGAGTATACGTTAGATCATCTATTATACCCATTGGAGATTAGGAAAGAAAGTACCTTTGTAGACGCAGTGTAAGAATTACACACTGTGCCCCCGGTATACGATCGGTGATTGTACTCCGGATTGCATTTAGCTCACCAATCATGTCTGAAAAAATGAGTTCATGAGATTAAGCTAACACGTGATACGACATAACCCAAGTAAACAACTGAAAACTGAAGATACATACCAAGGAGCTGTTTGCTGGTGTTTGCCAGTTCAAGTAACTGATTGTATGGTCGTAATCAGAACAGCTCAGTAGGTATGGGCCTAGCGGACTCCGGTAGGTTTCATCATTGAACCGTATGGAGAGGGAGCATCAGACAACCTGAAATTGGGGTTTCTGCGCGTAACATCGAACCCGCTTAAACTGTAGACAGATCCTTCAGTGAGACGGTTTCTGAACCTGAAGTGATACTTCGAACTAACAGATCCTTGCATAAGCGTTAACTGCTGGAAAGGAGAGACCCAAAACTTTAGACAATCGGAATGAAAGAAACCGCCCAGAGTTAGTCGAAAAGAAATATGCTTACATTCTCGCCGATGAGGAGCATGTCCAGCTTTCAAATCTGCAAGGAGGGTAAAGGAATTCGCCATCGCAGTGATCAGTAAGTGAAAAGACTATTCTTCTGGATCTCGTCGAATCAGTGCTGCTCATCGATAGAAGTGGAGATATTTATAGTATAAGCTTTTCTCTGTTACTCTGGAAAAGTGAATGATGAAGAGTGCGTTTATTACGTAGAAAATGTGAGTAAGGGTCTGACTGGTTCAAACGCAGCGGCTGCGTTTGCGGCTGCGAGCGTTTGCGGATGCGGGAGGTTGCGGTTTCTAGCGGTTTTAAGAGATTTGTACGACTGGTTCTGTGGTTAGAAATTGATGCGTTTGCGGGATACTTATGACTGGTTAACAATCAAATACAACGGCGGTTAAATAATAAATTAACAATATTTACATTTTATATAATTATAAAAATATCAAAAATCAGAATATTATAATAAATATCAATATTATATTTAGAAAGTTATAGTTTTAAATTTTTAAAATTATAGAAAATATTTTTATTTTAAAATTTTATAATATTAATTAAAATATAATAGATAAATTTTAGTATTTTTTTTAATTCCATTTTAAAAAATTTATTGAATTTTTTTATTTTTGTATTTATATGGTTTTTTTTTAAAAGAAAAAAAATTATCCTCCCGCAACCGTCCGCAACCGCAAACGCTAGCTGGAACCAGCTTTTGATTTTAAGAGGTTCAGAGCGGTTTGAAGCGATTTGTAGCGGTTTGTATGATTGTTTCGAAACGCTGTCAACCGCTACCAACCGCAAAAGCTGCGTTTGTGGGTGGTAGCGGGGAAACCAGTCAAGCTCTAAAGAAGGTATCAATGCGGCCGGCAGGCGTTACGGAAAGGTGACCGCCGGGTGTGATCTCTGAAACCTAGGTCGGACGGGAAGAAGGGTCATAAAACCCTCCAAGGAGAGAAAAGTCTACTTTATTGTAATTGATAGATTTTTTTTTGACAACAATAACTAAACTATGATAAGAAACCTACCGGTTCGGAAAACCAAACCGGTGGGGTAGAATCAACATAAGACACAGCTGAAGGGGAACTCCGAGTACCTCGTGCAAGCTTGTCCGCCACTAGATTAGTTGCTCTTGGTATATGTCGAATCTTGAAAGAAGGGAAAAAACACTTAATGCGTCGAAACTCCTCCAT
This sequence comes from Brassica rapa, assembly GCF_000309985.2. NCBI lineage: Eukaryota > Viridiplantae > Streptophyta > Magnoliopsida > Brassicales > Brassicaceae > Brassica > Brassica rapa. The sequence continues at coordinate 24,093,205 of NC_024796.2, forward strand.
GTGTGTAGCAAAAGCTGGTCATTCGTCTGGTGAGGACACCATCTTCACCAATTGAGAACAGTCTGTTGCAAAAATTACGTCTGAAAAATCAAGGGTCTTGATGCATTCTATAGCTCATATTGTAATTGATAGATAGATAGATATAACGATATATCTATTAAAAAAAATATTACTGTTCTCCGTTACAGTACATCATCCATCCACTGGTGTTTTTACTTAACGCCGGAAATTAGCTAATTCGTTTCTCAGACATTGACCCAAACAAAACACAAACATAAGCTAACATATTAATTAAAAACATGAAACACATTTTCGTGTGATCTTTATCTACTATCTAATCCACACGCCAATCATCTTTTCCCAAGGATCTATATTCATTTTCTAGTTATAAAATGACTGATTATAGGTTGGACAAATAAACCAAACCAGATCCGATATAAATAAATCCAAACCAATCCGAACCCGACAGAAATACCGAATGGATCTTATTTTCTGATATTTCAGGTTATGGATTTTATCCGAATCGAACCCAAACATAAGTGGATATCTGATAGAACTCGAAAAATTCAAAATCCAAAAAAAAAATTGTACCATACATGATTTCAATTTCTAACGTGTATCAAAAATACACTAAAAGATTGTTGAACATCTCAAATGATTATCTATTACATGAATAATTGACCCCAATACTTAGTTTAGTATATATTTTTGTATTTGGTTAATATTAATGTTTTTATATTTTGACAATTGCATTTGAAATTTAATTATGAATAAGTTTGCTTCTCAAATTTAAACAATTTTTTAAAAGAAATTTTAAATAGTGTTTCTTAGGTTTATAGAGTTGTTACTTGTATTTTAATTTACTTACATTTTATTATGTATGATTTTGTTCGTACAAAGCTTTGGTTTGTTATGAATATCTAATGTTGTTACATATAGTTCGAAGAGTCTCGTATGGACGAGTCTCCCAAAGCTATTTTGAAAGGAAACAATATAGTTTAAGAAAGTCATGTAAACAAATTGATAGAAATTATTGGAGATATATTGAGTTTAATCAAGTACAAATAATATATTTTTGGAATTGATAACCAAATATATCTAAAACCAAAACTATTTCGGGTTCAGTCGGATCATTGACATGTAACTAATCCGAACCAAACCTGACTAAATCCGAACCGAATCAAACCAAAACTTTTATAATATCCGAATAAATTTGAAATTAATGAACCCGAAAAATCGAAACCCGAATGAATCCGAACCGAAACCCGATTGGGACACCGATTGCTCAGCCTTATGACTGATCAAGGAACTAGATAGCCACTTGGGTGAAGCCACATGACTTGGTTGGTCAAACCCACAAGCTTACCACTTACAAAAACAGTAGGAAAGGCGATATTAGGTAGAAAAAGCCAAGAATAAATTATAGTTGTGCTGGTTCCTTATATGTTTTTCTACCTAATTTCAACAAAAGCTTTGAAACTAAAATAACGGTAAAGAAGTATATATTTCAGATTTCATCTATTGCATAAATTAAAAGATAGAAGCAAAGAATAAACTAGTAGTGTAACCTAATGTTCTTATAATGTCTTTTCTAATAAAGGTTTACATATGTCGGTGAGAGACACGATCCTCCTCATCACTCTAGGTTTCCATGCTTCCTTCGCGTTTTTGTCAAAGAGAGACCTCCACACCTCCAAAATGTTAGACTCCATCGCTTCCCTGGCAAACCCATTCTCCTCTGAATTTTTTTTGGTACACCTCAACTTGTCCTCTATCCTCTTCAGCGCTTCTTCAATTCTAGATGTAATCTCTCGGCCATCTGAATAGCTTCCTTCTCCTCTAAGAATTGTAACAAGGCGATCTAGATCTCTGATTCCTGCCGCAAAATCCTTCCTAGTAGTTCTGATCACTTTCGATTGGACCCATCTGACATCATCATTCTCAAATTCTTTATCCTTAGGTTTGATATCATAGTTAACATAAAGCACTCTTTCCGCCACAGGACTACCCTGATCACGGTCCTTTGTTGCATCTATCCATAACTTAAGGTAGAACCACAACGTACTGCGATAGTCATCATCACGCATGAAGAACATCGATTGAGCCACAAGTAGAGAGAGCTCAATTCCTAGTTTCACAACCTCCTCTTTCATTTCTTGCTTTGGAAAATCAATCCTGCAAAACAAAAATACATGAACAAAAAAAGTCAAAATTTTGCAACGTAGAATTATTTAAATTTTTGCTCACAATATGACTGACCCCAAAATATAAGGAGTATGTGAGGGCAGTGCCCTTATCTTTCTATGGATTGGTTTGCCTGAAATAGGATCAAAGATGCCGCTAATAATGCTATTCCTTATCTCCTTCAGAGTATATGTTGTTTCTTTAGCTTCTTCATCAAAGATAGACTTCCACAAGTCATAAATGTTAGGCTCTATGGTCTCCCTCATAAACCCATTCTTCTCCGAAACATTCTTTTTAGACCTCAGTTTATCATCTAGCCTCTTCAACACTTGCTTGTATTTTTCAATAGCCGAAAATAAAAGTCGATCATCGTAAGACCGACCTTTTCTTCTGAGAATCCTAACAAGCCTATGCATAACCATGACTCCGTTATCAAAATCCTCCCAAGTGGTACTGATCAGTCTCCATTGGACGGATTGACCATAATTCTTAAACACTCTTTTCTTAGGTTTGATATCTCTTAAGTAGACACAGTGCATAACACGAAGCAGCCTTTCTAATACGGGATAGGGGCGCGGATTATAACCTCTCCATAACCTATAGCAGAAGAACAGCATAGTCCGGATATCATCACAAAGTAAGAACATTGATTCAACGACGGAGACAGAAAGCTTGACCCCTAGTTGTATAACCTCCTTTTTCATCTCCTCTTTCACAGCAGAGCTGCTCCTACAAATCAGAAAGAAAAAAATCAATATTAATTCTGACTTTAAATTATAACCTGAAAGTGACCAAGTAACATAACTTACCCTGTAGTGTATGGGTAATATCTCACCAATCGAGGATCGCGACGGATAGCACCATAAGTGGACTTTGATTCCATCTCAGAGGTCTTTCCAGTAATCCAAAACCAAAAAATAATAAAATAACAAAGTCAGAATTATGATCAAACGCAAATTAATCAATATATCCACATACGCACCAGTTATATTAATCGAGAGCAAGGGGGAGAAGAACCCTATAATAATATTAACTTTGGAATCAATATGACATCAAAGCTAAAAAAAACAAAGATGATGTTCAGAAAAAGGAAACAAATCAATTCGTAAACATAAATTTCGGGAAATTTTCCTTTTCAGTGTTTAAGATACTTTTCACCAAAAAGGAAAAATAAATAAATATAAGGGAAAATTAGGAGAAATGCATTCAAATAAGAATATAATTCCAATACTACACCCTTAGGGGGTTATTGGGAGATGAATTTGTATAGAGTTTGTGAATTTCAAATATAATATTTTTAAAAAATAATTAATATTTAAAATTGTAAAAGTATATAAATATAATGAATTATAGTTTTGAACATATAATTTGGATTTAAGGTGCAATAGATATTTGGTAAGAATAATTATTTTGTTTTCTAGTTTTTTATCATAAGGATTTTGAAAATCACATGGATACATATGATATTTTGAAAGTTGAGTCTTATGAGTAAAAAAGAATAGAATTCATCTCCCAATAACACTAGATTTAGTTAGAATTAGAAAATCAATAATAACTAAACTTTTTGAATAACAAGTGATTCGAATGGATTTTGAATTAAACCAATAACAATGGATTCTACTAAGATTTTTGAAATCTAAGAACTAATAACAATGGATTATTAAAATTTTCAAAATTCATTAGAATTCACTTACCAATAATCCCATTATACTAGGTGGTAACCTGCGCCCTGCACAGGGTGAATGAAATAAAATAGATTAAGGTTGTGATTGGTAGTAGATGTAGGTGCTGTCCACAGCTCTGCTTAGTTCTACATCACTAAATTCACATCAATCAAGCTTTAATAAAAATTTCAAAACAGTGCTGTACAAGTGCTCTGTAGAGCCAAAAATCCAAAGCAATATTTTGGAGCTTTCAATAAAATTTTACAGAAATAAAATCTAAAGCCACATCAAAAAGTCTAAAGATTTTTTTCTACAACAAAATTTTTAAAGCTACAACCATTACCAATCGGACCCTAAAACTTTTAATTTATAGATATTAGAAAGTTAAAAATCATAGTAACAAATATTATATATTATATAATAAAATACTGAACAAAATTGTGCACGTAAGTTTATATAAAGTAAGCTTCAACTTTATAAAAAAACTTGTGTAATTGAAGTATATTTTGTAGAAGTAAATATATAAGAATAAGCAAAGACTAATATAAAAAAATTGTTTTATTTTGGAAAATACTTAATTTTAATGATATCCCTTATATATTAATTGAGGAACATTTGAAAAGATGTAACCTCAATTTTGTATTAATTAAAAGAGGCCCCAATGCATAGGTGTCACTCAATTAGGTAGTCAATTATATTCAATTGAAAAATAAGTAGGTCCACATTCGATTTTTATATGTTGTTAGATACATAAGTTGGTCAAACTATATGATATAATGATATGATATGATATTTTCTTTCATTAAATAACACCTACGGAATTACCATAAATGACTAATATATATATGACAATTAATGATTTTAATAATAAAGATTTGATAACAATGTATATCTCCTCCATCATTTTTTTGTTTAATTTTATATTATTAAAATAAATTAAACAATCAAATTAGCTATAAAAATAAAATTTAGATTTTTTCGTATATGTTATATTTTAAATTTTTAAAAACGACAATAAATGACTAAAACTATTAAAATTATTATGTTAAAAATTAATGATCAATGGTTTAACATTTTTATTATAAGAAGATACACATGATTTTAAAACCATATGAGTAAAAAATATCATTTAATAATAAATAAATATATATATATATATATATATATATATTAAATACTATATACCATAAGATTACATAAATATTTTAATATTAAAACTTTCAATGAATTTTCAAGAACATTTATAAATTATAAACTTATTAAAGATTTCAGATTGAAAATTTTGTTATCGATGATTTAAATATTTTGTTATAAAATGATATGAACGATCATAGAACCGTATGATTATAAATTCTTATTTAATAAATAACTATACAAAATATACTATTCCTAGAAAAATAGGTTGGTTCATCTTAACTTATATTACACTTTTTATTAAACTAACTATCGAATTGATAAATAACGTACCAAAAAATATTTTGCACTTTCTTTAAATAAAAACTACGAAATTACCTAATATGATTAACGTATATGTGAAAATTAATTATAATGAATAATAAATATTTGATAACAATTTTTGTATCTTAGTTCTTTTTTTAATTTTATATTATTAAAATATATTTAAAAATCACATTAAATATATAATAAAAACATTTATAATTTTTCTTATATGTTATATTTTGAATTTTTCAAAACATCTATAAATTATTAGAAATTTGAAGATCCCCACTCTGAAAATTTTGTGATCAATAGATTATTTTTTTTGTCATAATAAGTTACAAATGATCATAAAATTGTATTAATATGAACTTTTATTTAATATTATAAGAAGATACACATTATTTTAAAACCATATGAGTAAAAAATATCATTTAATAATAAAACATATATATATATAGATTATACTATATACCATAAGATTACATAAATATTTTAATATTAAAACTTTCAGTGAATTTTCAAAAACATTTATAAATTATAAACTTATTAAAGATTTCACATTGAAAATTTTGTTATCGATGATTTAAATATTCAGTTATAAAATGATATGAATGATCATAGAACTGTATGATTATAAATTCTCATTTAATAAATGACTATATAAAATATACTATTCTTAGAAAAATAGTTTGGTCCATCTTGACTTACATTATATTTTTTATTAAACTAACTATCGAATTGATAAATAATCTACCAAAATTGTTTTTGCACTTTTCTTAATTAGAAGCTACGAAATTACCTAATATGATTAACGTATATATGAAAATTAATTATTATGAATAATAAATATTTGATAACAATTTTGGTATCTTAGTTTTTTTTTTAATTTTATATTATTGAAAGATATTAAAAAATCACATTAAATATATAATAAAAACATTTATATTTTTTCTTATATGTTATATTTTGGTATCTTAGTTCTTTTTTTTTGAATTTTATATTATAGAAATTTGAATATTCCCACTCTGAAAATTTTGTGATCAATAGATTATTTTTTTTTATAATAAGTTACAAATGATCATAAAATATAACACATATGAATTTTTATTTAATAAATATTCAAACTAAATTATATATATATATATATATAACACTAATGATTTAAAGCAACAAGATTGGCTGATCAATTTAGTCGTCCAGTTGAAATCTTTCAATAGTATGTGAAAGACTAAAGTCAAAGTAAATATGGATTTAGAATAGTAATTATATTTTACTAACCAAATACCGAAAAAATCGAACCGAACCGAAACCAACCCGATATCCGCATTGAACACCCGTAATCCAAATGAAGCCAAACTATTGTTTCATTCTCTAAAATATAATAAAAATAATAACTTAATCCCGCGCAAGGCGCGGATCTTATCCTAGTATGAGATTATTTTGATGTACGTGTTGGCCACCTAAACATATATAAACATAGTATTAGTAATAATAAACCTGAATATAATATTTCTCAAAATTAAACAAAGTATTAGTTAACCAAATCATTAATTGTTGAAAATAATATGGTCAGCTTTCTTAATGTACATGAAACATATAAAAAAAATGAGAACAAATATTTTTTTGCTCACAATTAAACATATACAAAAGAATAGAGAAAGTCATACATGCCTAAATAAGCACATGATTGTCTCAAGTGTTATTGACCCACAAGTTAAGTTCTTTTAATTTTATTGACATCACCCGAAGCAAAACAAAAATTAAGGAAAGGAAACTTAGGTTTGAATAAACTTTATCATAGTCCAAAAATTAAAGAAAATAAACTTAGGGTTGAAAAAGATTATAATAGTTTCGATGTCTAATCCAACTTTTATGTGGAGAATACATTTTATAAATTAAATGAATAAGATAAGGAAACTTAGGTTTAAATACCGAATATATATTGAATTATAAACGATTTGTTACATTAATAGTCTAATTTGACTTTTCAATTAAACCAAAAAGATTCCACATCATGTTTTAAGATTTCAATAATTTCCTTTTTTGTTAGAGCGGTTATCAAAAATATCAAGGGGTCCCGAATATCAATTCATTATAAAATTTTAATAACTACCATACCAATTTCGATCTTTTCAAAAGAAAAAAACCCAAAACAACACGCTGTTTAAGAACAAACTGTATGATGCTTTCAAGAATACACGATTAGTAACCTTAACGAAAATAAAAACTACACTTAACAGTTAATAAATCTATTATCTACAACATGTGAAATTGTATGATCCATTCAAGAAGTCAATGTTAATATATATAACCAAAACGATATTATAGTCATACACCACGAGGGAGAAGAGTGGCTCTTGAATATTTGGTTTATTGATCCTATTGAATAGTAAATAATTGTAAGACATACATCGTTTGGTGATATCATATAGTAAATGACATTTCCTATCCTCTATATATAAGTTGAGGAACATTTTAAAATATGTAATTTCAATTTTTTAATAATTAAAAAACTCTTGATTATGTGTCAATCAATTAGATAGTTAATTAGTCCTACGTGTCAGCTTCACATTGAAATTGAAAAACATGTTGGTCCAATTCGATTTTTATATCTCACTAGACACATTTAATACCAATTATATGATATCCCCTATATATTAATTGAGGAACATTTGAAAAGATGTAACCTCAATTTTGTATTAATTAAAAGAGGCCCCAATGCATAGGTGGCACTCAATTAGATAGTCAATTACATTCAATTGAAAAATAAGTAGGTCCACATTAGATTTTTATATGTTGTTAGATACATAAGTTGGTCAAACTATATGATATAATGATATGATATGATATTTTCTTTCCTTAAATAAAACCTACGGAATTACCATAAATGACTAATATATATATGACAATTAATGATTTTAATAATAAAGATTTGATAACAATTTATATCTCCTCCATCATTTTTTGTTTAAATTTATATTATTAAAATAAATTAAACAATCAAATTAGCTATAAAAATAAAATTTAGATTTTTTCGTATATGTTATATTTTGAATTTTTAAAAACGACAATAAATGTCTAAAACTATTAAAATTATTATGTTAAAAATTAATGATCAATGGTTTAACATTTTTATTATAAGAAGATACACATGATTTTAAAACCATATGAGTAAAAGATATCATTTAATAATAAAATAAATAAATAAATATATATATATTAAACACTATATACCATAAGATTACATAAATATTTTAATATTAAAACTTTCAATGAATTTTCAAAAACATTTATAAATTATAAACTTATTAAAGATTTCAGATTGAAAATTTTGTTATCGATGATTTAAATATTTTGTTATAAAACGATATGAATGATCATAGAACCGTATGACTATAAATTCTTATTTAATAAATAACTATACAAAATATACTATTCTTAGAAAAATAGGTTGGTCCATCTTAACTTATATTACACTTTTTATTAAACTAACTATCGAATTGATAAATAACGTACCAAAACATGTTTTGCACTTTCCTTAAATAAAAGCTACGAAATTACCTACTATGATTAACGTATATGTGAAAATTAATTATTATGAATAATAAATATTTGATAACAATTTTTGTATCTTAGTTTTTTTTTTAATTTTATATTATTAAAAGATATTTAAAAATCACATTAAATATATAATAAAAACATTTATATTTTTTCTTATATGTTATATTTTGAATTTTTCAAAACGTCTATAAATTATTAAAAATTTGAAGATCCCCACTCTGAAAATTTTGTGATCAATAGATTATTTTTTAGTCATAATAAGTTACAAATGATCATAAAATTTTATTAATATGAACTTCTATTTAATATTATAAGAAGATACACATGATTTTAAAACCATATGAGTAAAAAATATCATTTAATAATAAAACATATATATATATATATAGATTATACTATATACCATAAGATTACGTAAATATTTTAATATTAAAACTTTCAATGAATTTTCAAAAACATTTATAAATTATAAACTTATTAAAGATTTCACATTGAAAATTTTGTTATCGATGATTTAAATATTCAGTTATAAAATGATATGAATATCATAGAACTGTATGATTATAAATTCTCATTTAATAAATGACTATATAAAATATACTACTATTCTTAGAAAAATAGGTTGGTTCATCTTAACTTACATTATATTTTTTATTAAACTAACTATCGAATTGATAAATAATCTACCAAATTGTTTTTGCACTTTCCTTAATTAGAAGCTACGAAATTACCTAATATGATTAACGTATATATGAAAATTAATTATTATGAATAATAAATATTTGATAACAATTTTGGTATCTTAGTTTTTTTTTAATTTTATATTATTGAAAGATATTAAAAAATCACATTAAATATATAATAAAAACATTTATATTTTTTCTTATATGTTATATTTTGAATTTTTCAAAACGTCTATATATTATTAGAAATTTGAATATTTCCACTCTGAAAATTTTGTGATCAATAGATTTTTTTTTATTATAATAAGTTACAAAATATCATAAAATATAACGCATATGAATTTTTATTTAATAAATATTCAAACTAACTAATATATATATATATATATATAAATACTAATGATTTAAAGCAACAAGATTGGCTGATCAATTTAGTCATCCAGTTGAAATCTTTCAAAAGTATGTGAAAGACTAAAGTCAAAGTAAATATGGATTTAGAATAGTAGTTATATTTTACTAACCGAAATACCGAAAAAACCCGAACCGAACTGAAACCAACCCGATATCCGGATTGAACACCCCTAATCCAAATGAAGCCAAACTATTATTTTATTCTCCAAAATATAATAAAAATAATAACTTAATTCCGCGCAAAGCGCGGATCTTATCCTAGTCATATGATATTAACTAAAACAAAGTGGCTATTTATTATATTTTATTTTCTTAAATAAAACCTACAGAATAACCTAATGTGATTATGATATACTCCCTCCGTTTCAATATAGATGATGTTTTAGAAGAACTATTTTGTTTCAATTTACATGAAGTTTTGAGATTTTAAAATTAATTTAACTTTATTGGAAACTGTTCAACCAATTAGATTACTGTCCTTTTATAATTGGTTATCTGATTTTAATATTATATTTTAAGTACTTTTTTAAAAAAATGTAATTTTCTTAATCTTTATGCACTACTACAAAACATCAAGTATTATTAAACAGAGGGAGTATATAGTAATTAATGATTTTAAATAATGAAGTCTTGCTAATAATTTGTATGCTTTCTATCATTTTTTGTTTAATTCTTTACTATTAAAATAAATTACACAATTACATTAATAATATATTTAAAATTTAGATTTTTCTGTATATGTTGTATTTTAAATTTTTCAAAACGAGTATAAATTACTAAAATTGTTAAAAGTCTCACATAAACTTTTGTGATCAATGTTTAAATTTTTTTCTATAATAAGATACAATTATAATAAAATCATTTAAATAAATAATTTTATTTTAATACGTGTTTATGTTAATATATATATATATATACTTCATATCGTTTAAATTTAATTATATATCATATACGATAGATAAGATTATGTTTTGATTTATTTATTCTAAAATGATTGCGAATAAACAAGAGCGGTCATTTGATTTATATGTGCAAGCCAATTTATTACATAATAGTAATTGATTTCTTAGTTATTTAATATATAATTATTATTTTATTATTTCATATAATGCAGAAAAATATAAAATAAATATTTATTCTGCACAAGGCGTAGATCTTAACCTAAGTATGTATCTATTTAATAATTTTGGATCTTAAATATTTTCTAAATCTCAGGCCAAAATAAAAGAAAAAAATGAGAATAAACTCAAAAATCAATATTTATATCAATCAATAACCAAAATGACACAAAAAGGAGAAAAATATTGATGATAGATAGGATTGGCACGTGAACGTAAACTTTTCATAACCATAATTAACTTTCAATTTCTAAATCATGATATAAAACTGAGCTGACATAGTTTCAATATAGTCAAATAGTAGGCATGAGATTCTTCGGCCTAACATTAGGTTTTTATGCGATAAATAATTTTTTGACCTAAAATATTTTTAAAAATTGGATCAATTCATTAGTAAACAAATTATGTAATTAACAAAAAAGTTTTTTAAAAATGGTTTAAGGGCCAAATATATTAATTCGATCAATAATATAAAAAAATTTTATATACGATATTTCTTAAATAATTTTCATATAAATTTACCTTACGCAAGACGCAGGTCTTATCCTAGTGGTATCATTAATTACTATCACTGATTGTGGGTTTTAATATGTTTTGTTATGTTGCCAACTATGGTGACTAATTGCAAGGCCCCTGGAACTCGATATAATAAATGTGGAAGGTCATGTATGGTATCATTAATTACTATCACTGATTGTGGTTTGTAATAGTATGATTTGTATAGTATGATTTGTTATGTTGCCAACTATGGTGACTAATTGCAAGGTTGCATGTTATGTCCATTCATACGTCTCTTTGTTAGGTAATGATTGTAAAAGTAGTACTCCCTCCGTTTCGATTTAGTTGTCCATCCGTTTCGATTTAGTTGTCGTTGTAGAGAAAAAAATTTGTTTGAAAATAAGTGTCGTTTTAGAGTTTCAATACAAAATTTATTAATAAAATTCTCCACTTTATTTTCTATTTGTTGAAATATGGTTAGGTGTAGAGGTAATTGTGTTTTTATTTTGGAAATATACAGAATCATATGTTTTATTAATATGTGTGCATAAATCTAGAACGACAAGTAAAATGAAACGGAGGAGTAACAATGATGTCTCTGTAGAAAGGCAAACAATTAAGTACTTATTTGTTGTTATTTGCGTATATAATAATCTCTTTTTGCGTTTAACCTATTTATTTTATAAAATATCTATGAAAAGAGTAAATAAAGCATCAAGTGCTAACTGCTAACTAATGACTGCGAATCAGCATAATACAAATGAATTGTTGATTATACGTATATAGACGTGCGTAACACATGTCGCCTACTTGTATAAGGTTCTCTAACAGGGTCAAGAGACTATTCTTGAGAGAGAAACCTGTTGTTAGTACAAGTACACGGATCTTCTTAAGCTGCTTCGGCTTTGAAGAGCTTGTTCGTAAATTTGCTGTGTTAATGGTGTTGTTTCGCAGGTATCTCTTTCGTAACTGTTTTTGTAATCGTACTTTCAACGAACTTAAGATGTCCAAAAAGATTTATAGTATAACCCAATTCTTACAAGAAAAGGTCCAATACTCCGAATATAAATTTCAAGAACTATTGGGCCAAAAGACCCAGAAAGGCAACACCATAAATAATCGGGACTTCTTAGAAGTATCAACCGCAACGCATATGGAAGAAACTCAGCGTTCTTGCGATTTGTTTTTGAATGATTTATTGACGTTCCCATGGAAATTAGAATACAGAATTTCTCATCGTCACAAGATTTCAAGGATCATGACCCGTCAACTATTAACATTTTATTCGCATAAAGTTCAATGATTAATCTCTTTATATACTACAATATCATATCTAGTAATACCAACATTACCAAGCTATATTTCATTTACTAATGTCAACTTTGGTTATGTTCAATCCATTAACATATCAAAATAATCATTGAGATTATGCTTTTATTGGTTCTATCTCGATGGGACAGCAAAAGCATGAAAAACGTACAGCCACTCATCTTCGTTTCTTGTTTCATTTGAGATCTCCCAAAATTTTGCATTGTCTGGTTTAGTCTTATCTACCTGTCCGATCGTGAACTAGGAAGAAATTGATTTTATTATAACGAGTTTGATTGTTAATTTCTTATACAATGATAAAATATAAATATAATATTATTTCGATTTTGATATTGGTTGCCAGGATTGGTTTTGATCTTTCTTCAGAAATTCGGTAGCCATTCTACGCCTGGTCCCGAATAAAAAATCAAATATTATATAGGAAATAATCAATTATTTGTTTTTAAAGTTATTATGTTGTTTTGGTTACATCTTTATAATATTATTTGAGAAGTCAGTTTCATACGTGTCACGTTCACATTAACTTTCACGGTGGTTGACTATTATGATACCTTTAATGAATCAAATATACTTAATTATCATTATTAAATAGTTATTTTATTTTATTTTTCTTTATTTATTTAGGTTTCATTTTTTCAAATAACCTATATAATAAAGAAATTTTAAAAATTTGAAAAACGAAAACATCTTTTATATATGGTGTAATTCATAATAAGGAAAGTTCACAAAATAATCTTGATTTTAAAATAAAGAAATAATCTTCCTTAAAATAATATTAAAGAACATAATATATATTTTAAAAGTATTAAGCATTTTATTTAAATCATAATATTTCTAAAATTATTACAAAATAATTTAAATAACATAAACTAAGATATATTTAATGAATAAAATTTAATATGATATTTATTTTTTATTTTCCCTTTTATATTTTTCAAATAAAATATATGATAAAGAAAATATTTATAAAACATAAAACGAAAATATTTTTTATATTTAATGTGATTCCATAAAAATGAAAGTTCAGAAAAATAATCTTGATATTAAAGTGAATAACTCGTCTTTAGAATATATCAGTTATGTTTTTATGCAATTTTGTACCTATCGTCACTTTATTTTTATAATTTTATTTTTGAAAATTAACATATATCAAGCTACTAAATCCTATAAAATTAACATAGTCTTGGGGCTATTTATAAATAGCCAATTCATAAATATATATACACATCTAAGATGAAAACCAAACTAATGCAATGAATACAATAAATATGATTTGGTTGAATTAGATTAGAAATAGTTATATTGAATTTGATGGAATATATGTAATACAATGTGCCCACAAATGAGTAACTAAACCAATCCAATATCTTATACAAAGTCAAACATTAAATAAAAAATAATATATTTTCATTTATAGTGATATTTTTATACATATAAATTATAGACGAATCAAAATATTACAAAATAAATACGAAATTTTCAAATAATATTAAAAATATATTAACCAACTATTACAATTAAGTATCATTGTTATGTTTATTTATGGAAATTTGAATCAATTAACACTTTAGTTTAGTTTTACTGTTTGATTCTCAAAAAAACATATATTAATTTATACAAAATCTTACTAATATATATATACAAATATAGGACCAAAATCAAATGACATGAAAATAATAAAAGTAATCAAAATTTTAATATGTATAATAAAAATATCTCAGTTGAATCTAAAAATTAAATGTTATCTAATATATTCAAATAATAACCAAACAGTCGAGATAATATACATCCAAAATTATACCTCTAATGAAACTAACATAGTGTTATTTAAAATAAATCATGTATATTTGATTACAATATAAATAACAGAAAAATTAAATATTAAAAATAAAATATTAATACATTATTATAATGTAAATAAATTATTATAATATATTTACTTTATAAGTATTTATACCCATGCATGATCACGAAAAAATTACCTTGTATAATATAATAGAGATCACATGGCGATTAAAGTTTTCCTTGTCAAACGAATAACCCAAGATCGATGAAAGGAAAAGCATTTTCTATTGTTTTTAAATGTTCAAGTTTAATGAAGGGTAATTTCATCATTAACTTATTGTCTTTTTTGGGATATGCAATTTTAATCTCAAGATTTTGGCAAATTTTACATCAGTTTTTGAATTTTGATGTTTTCATGTAAATTACATGAAACTTGTGTATATTCTTTGATTTATGATTAAAACGACTAAGAACTTAAAGTTTTTAAAGATACTATTTTTTCACCGAATAAATCTAATTTACCGTGTTTGGTGGCCGGATTACGTTTTCTGGTAATTTTCCAGCACTCAGGTGGCACATTTTGGAACATGGGTTTTGATAGAAAAAATGAAATATCATTGTAGGCCGACAAAATTTTAAGAATCACTATATCTAAACATTAAATTATTAAACTATTTTTTTATTAATTTGTCTAAATATTTAATATATTGACGTTGCTCTTGCTGATAACCAGGCATAAGATCAAAATTGCAATATTATAAATTTTAATGAAGCTGCTGAAAAATTAGTGAAGCTATGGAAAAAAAATTAAAATATACCAAATGAAAATCGTTAAATAATTTTCTTGTACTATTGGATGATTTTTGGCGAAATGATAAAATATAAAATCATATAGAAAAAAACATATTATGTACTATTTAATTTATTATAAGAAATATTAATAATTAAACTAATTATTACAATATATGAAAACAAATTAATTTCTTTTAAACATTACACTTGTTATTATAATTATACAGTTTAATTTTCAATATATTATAATAATATATTAATATTGTATAATATTATACAGTCAAAGTAATTTTCAATATATTATAATAATATATTAATATTTTATAATATTATACAATCAAATTTATTTATAGCATAACTATTTAAAATTATTTTAAAAAGATAATTATTCATTTGAGAGTTTAAAATTTTATTACATATCGTTTATTAATATTAAAATGTTGATTCCACTAATATATAATAAACTAGTGGTATTCCGGCGCTACGCGCCGGGTTCGTATGTTTTGTCTGTAATGAGTTCTAAATAGTTTTTTTTGATCCATTTGATATTGGTTAGTGATAGAAGTGTATTACTTTATTTTATAGTTGATTAGGTTAAATAGGAATATCATAAGTGGTTTTCATAGATTAGTGCAATATAAATAGAATAAATAACCGATAGTTGCACCAGAATAAATATAGTTGAATGTAAAACATAAAGTCGATGAAAAAATGTTGAGTGATGCATGTAAATCCTCTATTGTTTGAATAAGTTGTTCCTACTTGTAAATAACTAACGGATAGTCAATTGATTGGTAACAATATTGTTTGACTATTGGCGTCTGTTCCCACTTTATGTTTTTTTGTCTTGGAAACAATTACGGCAGTTGTTTCTAATTGTTCTCACTGGTTCAAATAAAGCACTGTTGATTATTCACGCCTTTTTGATCAGAGTTTCCTTGGGATTCCACGTTAGTCAAAATGCTCTTCATCTTCTTAAACATGATTTTTCCCGCCACATGTTGTCATATGTTCTTGAGCTCCTCTATTCGAACTGATTTAAGGATATCGTCGCAGGAACCATGCTTGACTCCTTCCATCACATACTTTGGATGTCTATGTGCAGATAACACTGCAAAAAACAATTAAAAAGATCAAAACATTCTCTCTAAGAAACATGAAAAGAATTAAATAGGAAAGGGGTGGTCGCTGGTGAGGATAAAAAATAAATTGAAAGCTTGGGCTGCTCATGGTTACATAAAAGAACAAATGGATGTTCATCGGTCCTCTCACATATTCTGTATATGTACTCCATGAGATAGCTTGAAAACAAAGTTAAAAAGGCATTGAAGAGCATATAGTGGACGTCGCTGATTGAATGATATTATTGCATACGTTTCTGAAACTATAGATGATCTGAGTAGTGGAAACGTAACGGTAGATGCTTCAGATAAAAGAAATATACTGCTAGTTTAAAAGGGGTAAATTCTATAATTAGGTTCGTGAAAATGGGCCAATGAATAAAACTATCCCAACAAATTAATGACTAAAGTCCATCCAAACCAATAGCTGCAAATAAAACTTCGAACCCAATAATAGTTAAAACAACGAAGCAAACCTGTGAAGAGCATTTTTAGATCTTTAAAGAGATGCTGACAGCTCTCACAAAATGCCTCTCTCTCCAGAGTGACGTGACAGCAGGAGGTGAGAGAAAACCCTGTTTTATATATATAGATACTCACTTTTCTATTTGTTGATATTTTTGTATTTTGGTCAACTAAAACGCAAGTGTCCATTTTTGAGTTTTTTTTTTCTGTCCCACAAATTTTGTTAATTGGCAAATAGGTGTGGACATCCACTTGTTACCAATCAGATTTATTATTTCTTTTTTTTTTCAATCATTCTAACATTTTATGCCTACGTTTTTTATACTAAAATTTTCTTATCGTTTGTGTTACATTAAGATAATAAGATCTGGTTTTTTTCTGAATTACAATGTATATACTATAAAATAAAATTAAAAATCTAGGAAAATAAACAACAGATCCTAACTTCTGAAAAAAATTAAAGATTGAAGTTACTAATCCTCTTGACAAAAATTTATCACTCCAACGGTTAGCAAAATAGCTCACAGAAGTAATCTAAAATGACTTTTCAGTTTTCAAAGTACTAATGATAACAAAACAAAACTTGTAAAAAGAACAAACTGTCATTTTCAGCTATTTTCCCATCAAATTCACCTACTTTTTCTTTTGTGGAAAGACGATAATAACTGTTATTGGCTCACCAATATTTTTAAATCCTATCACAGATTAATAAATTAGTTTATTTAATATACAATTAAAATATAAAAGAAATTTCACATTTCTAAAAATATAGAAAATATCTAAATTTATATTCATTTCATATATAAAATATTTAAAAATAATTTAAAAAGTTTTAGTTTTTTTGTAAGAAGTTAAGAGTTAAGATATATAATCAAACATAGCAAGACGTAAATCTCATAAGTTTTTAGATATTTAATATTAATAATAAATAAATTTTAAATCAAAATAAACCAAAACTAAAAAATCAAGATTGTAATAAATTTTTTATAATAAAAAAACAATACCAAATCTGAAAAACACAAAAAAATATTGATTAAATTAATTATATACCTAAAACTGAATAAACATTATTCACTAGTTCACCAGGGGGCTCAACTGGTTTGTTCAAGGGTTTTTAATGGATTTTATCAGATTTAATTAGCGGATATTTCTTAAAACTTAAATCAGATTATTTATTGGTTCACCGGGTTTGCAGGTCCGGATGGGAAGTAAAAACACTAGGCCTCACTAACATATGATTAATTTATCAATGGATTGATTATGATATTCTAGACATGTAATGTAGTACTCTTCGGTGACAGGTTCAGTATTTAGTTTATATAGGATTACTCTCGACCTAATTCTCTTCAAGATTTGTTGGAATTGCTCATTAAAATAAAAATTGATTAAACATATTCCTTCATTTATTTCAAATTTAACTGTTCAACAAATATATTAAAATATTAGTATTCTTATAAAAACGAATTTTTTTAAAGGTAAAATTTCAATAATTTTTGGTAAGCGCAATAATTAGTTGATGCACTATGCCCCATGCTGATATGATAAGGCAATCACAACCAAGTCGTATTAAAAACCAAAGAAAAGGAGATATTACTTGAATTTCAAATGCCAACGAATCCAGATGATCGCATGGAGCCCTGATTCTACGCCAACAGCTCCCTGGAATGTCATTGTCTATTATTTTTGGCAAAAGAAAATGGAACAACATGTCGCACAATATTGCAGCCTCGTTTTACCCCCCATCAACTATTCAAGAAGTTGGATATGCTAATTTGTATCATCGGTTAGATCCAACTCCAATCGCCAATATATCATAGTGTATATATGTATATTAGGACTACATAAGCAATGGCTTTCTGAACTCTTGTGTTTTGGATCCGCTAGTTGTAAGGTTAGAATTATGTAGGAGAACACTAATTTAAATCAACATTTTACCCACAAAAAATAAAATCCATTCCTCTTGATCATTTTTATCAAAAAAAAAAAAAAAAAAAATCCATTGAGATACTACCTACCAAAAGCAAAGAAGACCAATCATGTATGTATAATTAAATATATATATATATATATATATATATATATTAAAATTATATATCAACACTAGAACAATGGTTACAAACTGGTTTTTGGTTATCCATAGGGATTACAAATTTACAAATTTACAACTAAGTTACATTATTAAAACATGCATTCTGGCCATTTTAAAGTTGGTCTTCTCAAGCACTTTTGCATCATGGCTCTGTATAGCTGCCGGTTCCTTTTGGCGAAAGATGTGATTCTGTTTCAAATCGTTTTGTCGAGTACACCAACAAGCTGGTCTGGCGAGTGACGTTGTGACAACAACCTTATACTATGAAATGTTTCTTGGAAAGCTAGGTTCTTGAAGCTTTTATCATTTTGCAATGCATGTTCAGAGATGAATGAGGAAACCGTTATTGTCCAATCTGAACACGTAAAGAAGAAACCAAGAAGATCAATCGATACGGTGAAAGAGTATGAACACGTAAAAAGAAGTGGTTTCCAGTTTTACTAGTTAGTTTGTTTATGAAATCACATAGGGTATATGGTTGATTGAAACCCCTTGCTCTCATGCGATCACCAGTGTTACTAGTTAGTTTGTTTATGAAAGCAAACCAGGTTATAAAAGCAAAGCGATGTATATATCTTTTTTAAACTATTAAACTACGTAAAAGTAATTTTATCTATACATGCTCAACTGTTTGACCAAAATAACGCATGCATCCATTAGACTAAAACAAATAATGCAAATAGTTCGTCCATATTCTTTTTAATACTACTATTTAAAACTGAACGGTCATTTTCAATCAGGTTATCTATCAAACTTTACTTATTTTATATGTCCAAGAAAGTGATTGTTACCTGCTTCACTAATTTATTTTTTCCATGATGTTTTGACAATGATTTTCTAGGCAAATTGCCACATATTGTTTTGGGGACGGATCCAATGGACAAGTAATGAAGGGGAATTTGCCAAATATAACTCAAAACTTGATTTTTATTGTAAAAGTATATTCAAATTTGAATTAAATGCAAAACTAACCTAAAAGCCTGAAACTACATAAGTCTCTTGTGACCAAACAAAAAAACATAAGCTATTTTTACGAATGTAGCTCCAGTACGTCATCTGAAATGCTGGAAGTCATCTAAACGACTTACAAATAAGTCGTCTGGTGTAGCTGATCTTAAAAATAATTTATAAATTTAAAAAAAAATATTTTGACAAATGAAAAATTAAAATCATGTAATTATAAACAGTTTTAAGTAATGTAAATTAAAATATAATAAAACTGAATAGTTTTCAACATAGATGAGTGGAAGTAGTTAATTATGATATTTTTTTGTTTTATGGTTTAACAACATATGTTGTAGTATTGTATTTATTCTTAGGGTTAGATTTTGGAAAACTTGAATATTTTTTTGAAAAAATAAAATCTTACCTACAAGTGTTTATTTTTGTGTATAGTTTACACTTTTGAAGTTTAATTTGATTTTATGAAATGTTTAGTAAGTTAATTAAGTTTAGGGGTTATGTTTAGGGTCTAGACGACTAACTTGTAAGTCGTCTGGTGAATAATTTAAACCAGACGATTTACTGTAAGTGGTCCAAATATTCCCGCCTAAAATGTTTTAAAAAAATATTTTTTCGCTTAAATAATTTAAACTAGACGACTTAAGTCGTGTAGGAAGTCTTCTATTTTAGTTTTCCACTAAAAATATTTTAGTTTCCCATTAAAAATATTAAAGTCTTCTAGGTGACTTACAAGTAAGTCGTCTAGGAAGTCATCTCAATCAAAAATATTTAACCTAATTGGATTTTTTGTCTCCCTATATAAAGAAACATTTACACATTATCTCTCATTCTCTCAAATGGCTGCAACAAAAAATGTAATGTTCATCATTCTAAAACTTTTCAACCTCTCTCTAATCTCTTTGAACTTATAAAAGCTAAGCTTTATATCAATTTATTGTTTTTGTCTCATGTCTTTTTCACTAATTTATCTGTTTTGCAAGTTTTTCATCACATGGTTCTCATCTTCCACTCATTTAAAGGTAGATCTATCAATTTTAGATATGTATTTTTGTGTGTTCTATAAAAGTATATTTATCTAAATTCCACTCATTTTCTCTGTTTTAAACCATTTGAACGTTTTTGGATATGCAAGTTTTTCAGATCTTGATTTGGATATGCAGGTTTTTCAGATCTGAAAGACGTCTGGGACGACGTACCTGTTAGTCTCCTAAAATATAATGCGCTAGACGACTTTCAGGAAGTCTTCCAGGAAGTCGTCTGGACTTCCTGGAAGTCATCTGACGGAATCTTCTCGTATGTCTCTTCCTTTCATAACAGATCTGAGCGTTTTGGTAAGTTTTTATGTCTGATTTTTCTTCTTTTGGCAACTTTCTGTTGTATAAAATTCTTATTTTTTTCCAAAACTAAACTCTCCAAACCCACTCTAATCTCTTTGACTTGAAAATACCAAAGTTTATATGAATTTTTCAGTTTTGTCTCATATCTGTCTCACTAATCTATCTTTTTTTTTTGCAGGTTTTTAATCAGATGGTTGTCATCTTCCACTCATTTAAAGGTAGATCTATTAATTTTATATATGTATTTTTATGTGTTCTATAAAAGTAGATTTATCTAATCTTTTAGTCATTTTATCTGTTTTTAAGCCAACTGAACGTTTTTTGATATGCAGGTTTTTCAGATCTGGATTTGATATGCAGGTTTTTCAGATCTGGATGACTTCTGGGATGACTTACTTGTTAGTCGTCTAAAATATAATGCGCTAGACGACTTCCAGGAACTCTTCCAGACAACTTCGAGGAAGTCATCTGGACTTCCTGAAAGTCTTCTCACGAAGTCTTCTTCCATATCAAGTGGAGTCCAAGCTTGTCTTTATAGAGGAATGATCTATAATAGTTTTGTTTGTGGTATATTTTGTGATTTGCATGTCTACTCTTTTAGTTGTTATTTTTATGTAAAATCAATAATAATATTTCCCAAGATGTAATATATGTGCTAACAATGTGTTTACACATTTACAAATCAATGAAATAATATATTTCAATAGTCTTTTTTTTTATCTTTGGATCTTCCATAGGCAATAATAAACTCCAATGGTTTTTTTTCATCTTAATTAACAAGAATGTTGTTAGCCTCGTATTGATACAAAATTTTAAAAAACTTTTTAACCCTTCTTCCAACTCATAACAATAATCATCATTAGTGTTTATAACAATACACTACAAGAAAACAGCGGTATTCTGACGGACGTTCCGACGGAAAATGAATTCCTCGGAATATACCGAGGAATTTCCGAGGCAATTCCGAGGAAACACAAAATTTGGCTTCCTCGGAATTTCCTCGGAATATTCCGACGGAATTCCGAGGAAAATTCATCTCGTCGGAATATTCCGACGGAATACCGAGGAAACTAGTATTCCTCGGAAAAAACCGATGAATTCCAAGGAAATATTATAGACGTTAGAGAGCCGTTGGGGGATTTTAAAAATTTCGAAAAAATTCCGACGAACTAGCCGTTTGCATCGGAATTCTGTCGGAATTTCCTCGGACCGTCGACAGGATTTCAACTATAAATACAAGCACCCCTCTTCCTCTTCATTCACTCCATATCTTCATCCTCCCTCTCACTTTCTTTACACACGAATTTGATTCATAAAAAACATGTCTTCTTCAAATTATTTTTGTTCTTGGATCGATCGACCTCATTTGGATCCGAACACGAGATTGCTTTATAACCGAATTCATGGGGTTAGTTCACCGACAACCGGAAGCAAAAACAGGTATGTTAAGATGTCCTTGCTCTAATTGTAAAAATAAAAAAGTTATTAAACAATTGGATGTTTGGACTCATCTATATTTGAGTGGGTTTACACGAAGTTACAAAATTTGGTATCATCATGGAGAAACTGATTATGAACATGGTAGTACTAGCGAACCTCAGCCAGCGGTTAGATTAGAAGATCCAATTAGAACGGATGTAGATTACGGTGTAGGTACTGAGCAGATGGTAAATGATCATTTTAGAGGGGAAGATTTACCCAATGCCGAAGCTAGGAGATTTTATGATATGTTGGATGCTGGAAAGCAACCATTGTACGAAGGTTGCAGAGATGGTCATTCAGCTTTATCATCTGCTACAAGATTGATGGGCATTAAGACGGATTATAATTTGGCTGAAGACTGTGTGGATGCGATTGCTGATTATGTAAAAGGTATTCTACCCGAAGATAATGTAGCTCCTGGCTCATACTACGAGGTTCAGAAACTCGTAGCTGGTCTTGGTTTATCGTATCAGGTAATAGATGTATGCAGAGACAACTGCATGATTTATTGGAGGGCGGATGAACAGCGGGTTTCATGCAAATTTTGTGGGAAGCCTCGTTATAAAGATACGAGTGGAAGAGTTCCAGTACCATATAAAAGGATGTGGTATTTGCCTTTGACGGAAAGGTTGCAGAGGCTGTATCTGTCTGAACGCACAGCGCAACCAATGAGATGGCATGCGGAGCACTCAACAGATGGTGAGATCAGACATCTTCAGATGCAAAAGCGTGGAAGCATTTCCAATCAAAGTATCCCGACTTTGCGTATGAGAGAAGAAATGTCTACCTTGGATTATGTACTGATGGTTTCAGCCCGTTTGGCAAGAGTGGAAGACAGTATTCTCTATGGCCAGTCATTCTTACACCATACAACCTACCCCCAAACTTGTGCTTGCGACGAGAGTTTTTGTTTCTCTCGATTCTCGTTCCCGGACCAGAGCATCCTAAGAGATCACTTGATGTGTTTCTTCAGCCACTAATATATGAGTTGCAACAACTATGAGCTCAAGGTGCTGAAACATACGATGTTTCGTATAAAGAAAACTTTCAAATGCGGGCAGTACTAATGTGGACAATAAGTGATTTTCCAGCATATGGTATGTTATCTGGATGGACAACGCATGGAAGGCTATCATGTCCATATTGTCAAGATAACACTGATGCTTTCCAACTAAAACACGGAAGGAAAACGTGTTGGTTTGACTGTCACAGGAGATTTCTACCACCAGATCATCCATATCGTAGAAGTAGGAATTTGTTTACGAAGAACAAGGGGTGTTTGACAGTCCACCTCCGGAAATTCGTGGGAAAGATTTGAAGACACAACTTAGAGATTTTGGTGCAGAAAGGACGCCAGACGTCGGTGGACATGAGCATTTTCCGGTAGATGGTGTTGGAAACCTACATAACTGGCACAAAAAAAGTATTTTTTGGGATCTGCCATACTGGGAGGATCATCTACTAAGGCATAATTTAGATGTCATGCATATTGAGAAGAACTTTTTTGACAATCTCATGAACACGATCCTTAATGTTCAAGGTAAAACAAAGGGTAATTTGAAGTCAAGACTGGATTTAGTTGATATATGTGATCGTTCAGAACTTCATGTTGATGAGAGTGGTAGGGCTTCTTTTCCCATATACCGACTTGATGCAGCGGGAAAGGATGCGTTCTTTGATTGGATTTCAAACGATGTGGAATTTCCAGACGGTTACGCATCTAATTTGCGTAACTGTATCGACAGAAAGGAAGGAAAGTTTACAGGCTTGAAAAGCCATGATTGCCATGTAATGATGCAGCGCCTCCTTCCGTTTGCCTTCAAGGAACTATTACCACGAAATGTTCATGAAGCAATTGCAGGGATAAGTGGTTTCTTCCGCGATTTATGCACAAGATCAGTGACTCTTGAAGGTATTGAAAATTTGAAGACTAACATAGCTGTGATTCAGTGCAACCTTGAGAAGATATTTCCTCCCTCATTTTTTGATGTTATGGAGCATCTTGTTATTCACCTGGTAAGAGAATTGGAACTTGGTGGTCCTGTGCAGTATAGATGGATGTATCTGTATGAGCGGTATATGTTCCATTTGAAGAAGATGGTGAAAAATTTAAGTAGGGTGGAAGGGTCTATAGTCGCACAGATGATCAATGAAGAAACTTCAAACTTTGCCGAGTACTACTTTCCAGCAGAAGTTCAGACCAAAAACAGAAGACCTGCTCGGCATGATGATAGAGGCGAACGGGCAACATATCATTGGAAGGTTCCAGACATTTTCACAGACGTTGGACGACTTAGCGGAAAACCAAAGGACCGTCGACTTACTGATCAGGAGCGCAGTCATTTGCAAACATATTTACTCACCAACTGCGAAGATGTTCTTCAATATGAAAGGATTTTCATGGCAGAAAAGCGGTTAGAATATAGATACGCCACAGAGGACGAACTAGAAGAAATGAAGCAGAGAGAATTTGGTGGATGGATGTTTACTTATGTGAGTGATGGTTTGGCCAGAGGTGAAACATTTGACGATTGGATACGCGAGATGGTCGTTGGACCAAACTTTGTTGTGAAGTCATATCCGAGATTTTGTACTCGAGGATATGCATTCACAACTCAGAAGAGGAGACGTTCGAGTACGACTTACGATGCTGGTGTTTGTTCTGCATCAGGAGATGATGTATACTACGGACACATAAATGAGATTTTGGAAATCAAGTATTTGGGCATGGTTGGATTGCGCTGTACTGTTTTCTATTGTGATTGGCACGACAACACTCCAGATCGAGGTGTGAGAACAGATGCATTTGGTGTTACATCAGTAAATTCAAGACGGAAGCTGCAATATTATGATCCTTTCATTCTTGCTTCTCAGGCCGATCAGGTTTGTTATATCAAGTACCCCCGGGTAAGGAACAGAGATGATCCATGGGTTACTGTTACAAGACTCAACCCGAGAGGCCGAGTTCAGGGAAGTTCTGAGCTGGAAGACCCACTACAACCAAGCACATCCGGCAACTTAAGTGCAGCAGAAGATTTAGGTGGAGTTGGCCTTGTAGTCGATTTAACCGACTTCGGAGAGGAAGCCGCCGTTCACGTAGAGGATGAACCAGTGATTGGAGAGTTTCACCAAGATCCAGATTCAGATTCATCTGGTGATGACGACTCGGAAACAGACTAGCGTCGACCTTTTTTTTTTTTTTAAATATAAATACCGAGGAAATTCCGAGGACAGATAGGTTTTCCTCGGAATTTCCTCGGAATAGATCTTCTTGATTTAAAACCCCAAGTTCCTCGGAATTCCCTCGGAAAATTCCGAGGGAATTCCGAGGAAATCTTTATGTTCGTCGGCATTTCCTCGGAAAATTCCGAGGAACTTGGGGATTTGATTATAGATTCTTTTTCCTCGGAATCTCCTCGGAATTTTCCGAGGAAATGCCGACGAACATAAAGATTTCCTCGGAATTCCCTCGGAAAATTCCGAGGAAATTCCGAGGAACTTGGGGTTTTAAATCGAAAATAACGTTTTACGGATTGAATAACACGTATATAACCTTCATTAAGTGTCTTAACCAGATTATGATGTTTGGAACTAGGAACTTTGGTGTTTTATCCAATAACAAACACTTTTACGATTGCATGAACGAAAACCACACAACATAAGAGAAACACTTATACGCTTTAATAAACGGTAAAGGGAATACTTACAATTATTTTTGAAATTGTGTTATTTCATGGTTTATGATCATCTATACAAAGAATCCTCAATGGTATGCATTATAATTGTATAAGAAATGAAATACGGCGAAAATAATCGATGTTTTAAAACCCCAAACCATGGTTCCTCAGAATTTCCTCGGTAATTACCGAGGGTATTCCGAGGAATCCTGGTTCCTCGGAATATTTTCATTTAACCGGGTAAACCAAGCCGCCAAATATTTCGGGAAAATTGAATCAAAGAATTCCGAGGAAATTCCGACGGAAATAAAAAATATTTCCGACGAAATTCCGACGGATAGTTTCCGTCGGACGCCTCATAATATTAGGGCGAGCCCGATCTTCTTCCCCATTTCTCTCTTTCTCTCCGCGCCGCACAGTCTCTCCCTCTCGCGATTTCCGGCGACTCCACCGTTCTCTCTCGCGATTTCCGGCGAATCTCCCCTAATCCTCCCCCATAATCATGTAAGAACCCTATCCCACTCTTTTAGGTTAGATTTGTATGGTTTTTAAGTAGATTTGATAATTTTGGAATGAGATTTATAGATTTTGTTAGGGTGAATGGTAGATTTGTGTAAAATCGAGTTTGATTATGTATTTCACTTGATTTGAAGTTTTTTTTTAGTTTTTATTAATTTTGTGGTTATAAAAATCGAATTTGTAATTATATATATATATTGAAAACGTTTTTTGTATATAAAATCTATTTTTTGCATTTTAAATTCATTTATATATTTATTAAACATTTTTAAAATCTATAAAACTTTTTTTAAGATTAAAAATCATATATATAATATTTAAAATCATTTTTTTGTGGTTATAAAACGTTTTATGTATTTTATATATAAAATATAAATTTCTATATTTATTAAACATTTTTAATATTATGAAAACTATTTTTTGTAATTATTTAACATTTTAAATATTTTTAAAACTATTTTTCGTAATTATTAACTGTTTTTGGGATTTATTTAAACTATTTTTTAAATTTTTAAACTATTTTTTATTTATTAAAACTTTTTTTTATTAATTATTAAACTATTTATATTTTTGTGATTAAAAACTATTTTTTTAACTATTTTTTATTTAAACTGTTATTTTTTAATTAAAATTATTAGAACTAATTTTTAAATATGTTTTTTTTTTAATTTACAGGTCTAATGATGATCAGATCCGGTCTCGCCAGCGTCGTAGCCGGGGTGGTATGGGGAGCCAGTCTCGGGGTTCTTCCAGCCATGTTCAGGATTCCGTTTCGCCCCACAGTTCATACCATACATCTCCCTCTCCATTACTCGCTCTTGCTGCTCCCGCTCCCGCTGCTGCACCCGCCCCTGCTCCTCCAGGTCCTCCGGGAGTGATGAGTGTTGCAGAGTTGGTTCGACAGCCTGGTCGTGACCATCTTCCCTATCTCACTGAGTATCCACATGGACATGGTCAAACATGGTAATTTAACTTTTATTTTTTTAACTATTTTTTATTTAAACTGTTTTTTTATTAATAATTTGTTTTTTTTATTAGGTTCAACCGATCCGGGAACGGGATCAGCGCATGGATCAACCGTATGATGTACTCGGCCCTCGACATGGGACATCCGACTTTCACTCACTTCCCTCTCGAGAAGCAGCATCTGTGGTTTCGTCAGTTTGCGGTAAGTATTAAAATTTTTAACTTATATTTTTTATTTATTAAAACTATTTTTTGTAATTATTAAACTATTTTCTATATTTATTAGACATTTTAAATATTATTAAAACTATTTTTTTAATTATTAAACTATTTTTTTAATTATTAAACTATTTTTTATTTATTAAAACTTATTTTTGTAATTATTAAACTATTTTCTATATTTATTAAACTATTTTTTATTTATTAAAACTTTTTTTTGTAATTATTAAACTATTTATATTTTTGTGCTTAAAAACTATTTTTAAACTATTTCAGCAAGAATTCAACTGGAATTCCGATGATACGCTCTCTATCTATCACCATTTTGTCCATAAAATTATGGACAACTATGGGAAGCAGATGTACGAGTGGAAGAAGAAGTGGGAAGTAAACAAGGTAGTTTTTAATTTATTAACAATTTTTAATTTATTAAACTATTTTTTAAATTATTAAACTTTTTTTTTTAAATTAAAAGGTCCCAAAGTCGATGAACGACACGGTCTGGAAAGAGTTGTGTGCGCATTGGGATAAAGAAGAGACGAAAGAAACTTCTTCCACCAACTCCAACAACCGCAGGAGCGACCGTAAAGGAAAGGGCATCTACAAGCATAACTTGGGTGCTCAATCTATTGCCACTCTGGCGGATCGCATGGTAAGTTCAACCACTTTTTCTTCAATTATTTAAGTTTCAGAATTTTATTTTTTGTACATTTTTTCAATATTTCTAATGTTTGTTTAATTTATTTTTTTCAAGGCGGAAGAAAATGGGGGCGACCCGGTTGATGATCTCGCCCTTATGAAAAGGGCGTATACCAACAAGAAGACCGGCCAGATTGATGATGGTCTTGTGAGGGACGTGGTCGACCTGGTCCAAACTCAGGTGTATGACGAAGTGTCTCAGCTTCAAACCGATGATGACGATTCGACGGCCTCGACCAACTTGTCCCGGGTTCGAATCAACGAAATCGTTGAATCGGTAAGTTTTTTTTTTTAAAAAGTTCAATTTAATTATTTCTTGATTTTTATTTTATCATCAATTTATTATCTAAATTTGGTTATTTATATTTCAGTCGGTTCCAAAGAAAAAGGGACGTTTGGTCGGTTTGGGTCGTCGCTCCCGGTCGGCTGCTCCTTCTTCTGCACCACCGGCATATGTTGATCCAGAAGTTCTTACGGCTCAGCTGAAGGACAAGGATGATCGGATATCTGCGTTGGAGACCCAGATGGCAGCTCAACAGGCGGGCTATGAGACCCAGAAGAGGTTGAACGAGCAGATGATGGAGATGATGAAGAGGATGTACCCGAACGAGGTGTTCCCGAACATTCCAGACCAGTAGTTTTTTTTTTTTACCAAAAACTCTGAATGTTTTATTTAACTTTGAATATTATCTACTATGTTTTAATGTTTTATGTTTTATTCAATTTTAATTTTAATTTTAAATTTTCGAATTTAAATTTTAAAATTTTTAATTTTTAAAAATAAAAATAATTTTTTAAAAAAAATTAATTTTTTCGAAATTCCGAGGGAAAGCAGATCCTCGGAAAATTCCGAGGAACTTTAGTCCCTCGGAAAATTCCGAGGAACTGAAATTCCTCGGAATATTCCGAGGGACTTAAGTTACTCGGAATTTTCCGAGGGACAAAAGTTCCTCGAAATTTTCCGATATACATTCCGAGGAATATTTCGTCGAAACTTCCGAGGATTGGTCCATCGGAATTCCATCGAAATATTCCGAGGAAGACGTCCCTCGGTATATTCCGAGGAACCTTCCGACGAACTCTGTGTCCTCGGAGTTTCCTCGGAATTTTGTTTCCTCGGAATTCCGTCGGAAATATCCGACGGAATTCCGAGGAAATATGATTTTTCGAGGAGATATTTCCGACGACTTGTTTCGTCGGTATGTCCTCGGAATAGCGTTATTCTGACGATATACCGACGATTTTTCCCTCAGTATACCGCTGTTTTCTTGTAGTGATAATACTTAAGAGATGAAAACAAACAATAGTAACTAGTCAAAGCATATCACATTTTTTACAAGTTTTTGTTGAAAAACTTAATCAAATTTAGTACAACTAAGGGAGAAAACATATTTTAAAAATATGAGTTTTAAATATCTTGATGTTAATTATCACTCTTAAATATACAGGTTATTCAAAAACTAGCGTAGAAGATTTCCACGGAAGTCTTCTCGGATCAGTTAAAAATAGCATTGACTAGAAGATTTCCGTGTACGTCGTCTACAACCAGGCGACTTACCTGGAAGTCGTCTGGACGAACAGATCTGGAAAAAATCTAATTTCATAGTTTCAACCAGTGAGATAAATTGTTTAGCACACAAAAGTTTTCTCCAAGCACCCAAAATCTCAAACAAAAATGATCCACCAAAAATCGTAAGCTTCAATTGCTCTATGAACCATACAATTTTTAGAATCAAAATCTTGTTTTTAGTTCATAAGAATTGAGAAAGAAAGAGTGTAAATCGACTTTTAGGTGCATTAAGAGCTTCAAATTGGTTGTACATGGTGATTGATGTATTGATGTCAATGACAATATTGTGAATACTTGAGGAAGATGAGGGTGATAGAGTAAACTATGCATTTTCGAAAAGAAAAAAAATGATGGCATTTTCGTGAATAATCTGAACTTTGGGGTGAAAGAGGCAAGTCAAAGTTCCAAAAAAAAAACATGGGTTAGTTTTGTGTTTGAATTCAAGTTTTGAGTCATATTTACAAAAACCCGGTAATGAAAGCCTAATACGTATTAAATCTAGTATAGTATAAGGTTCACTATTTTTTCTAAGTTGATTGATATATGACGATGCATTTTTCTTCTTCTTCTAAATGCATGTTAATGCTTATCATTCTACGACAAGAACTTGACAAACGTGAATTACGACACCTTACACATTAACATTAATTTATTAATTTCTTTACACCAAATTATATTGTAAAAATTTGATCAGATTATATTGTAATAATGGAAGTGAGAGACATCTTGGTAAAAGAATTGTCTTATGTAAAATTTGTTTTAACCTCATCTCTCTATATAAAGAAGGAGATCACAAGGGAAAATATTCATCAACGAAAGAAACAAACCGAAAAAACACACACACTTTACTCACAACACAAAGAATATTATTAAGAGAGAGATGGCGACGTCGGGAACATATGTGACTGAGGTTCCGTTGAAAGGATCGGCGGAGAAACACTACAAGCGATGGAGAAATGAGAACCACCTCTTTCCCGACGCCATCGGCCACCACATCCAAGGTGTCACCGTCCACGATGGCGAATGGGACTCTCATGGAGCCATCAAGATTTGGAACTACACATGTGGTAACAACACAATTTTTTTTTTGAAACTGGGATAACAACACACTTGACATAATTGATTATAAGCAACGTCTTAAAACTAGTTAGTAATTAATAGTATTGCCATGCTATAGCGATGGTCAAGTACAGATTTAATGAACTTGTAGTTCACCAATTTTCATAGTTAGTATCACATTGATCAATAAAATTGATTCAATCTGTTGTGAATTCGGCACATTAATCTTTTAATACATATATATCCAAACATATGGTGGTGCGAACTTAATGAATGAAATACTTATATAAAATTAATGTGTATGAAGATGGGAAACCGGAGGTGTTCAAGGAGAGGCGAGAGATAGACGATGAGAACAATGCGGTCATTTTTAGAGGTCTTGAAGGTCACGTGATGGAGACTCTTAAGGTGTATGACGTCATCTTTCAGTTCATTCAAAAGTCGCCTGATGATATCATCTGCAAGATCACTATGATCTGGGAGAAGCGAACCGATGACTCGCCTGAGCCCATCAACTACATGAAGTTTGTCAAGAGCATGGCTGCTGATATGGACAATCATGTCGTCAAAGCTTAAACAAATCCCATCCTCCTATCTTTCGAACCATCATCGTCATATATGGCTCCCCTCGTGTTTGTGTGTGTACTCTTTTATCTGTTGAAATCAATATAATAAATAAGGCGGCTCATGTATGGTATCATTAACTACTATTTCTGCTTGCGGTTTGTAATATGCTTTGGTTTTGTTAACTATGGTGATTAATGACAAGGTTGTATGTATGTCCACTTTCTAGGTAATGATGTCTTTATCGATGTAGAAAAGACAAACAAGTATATATAATATGTTATCCGCGTTGCGTATATACTAATTCCTTAGTGCATTTAACCAATCTATTGTTATTAAACAAATGGACAGATTTGACCAAAAAAAAAAAATGGACAGAGTAGATAAAGCATCAACTGCTAA
Organism: Brassica rapa; assembly: GCF_000309985.2. Lineage (NCBI taxonomy): Eukaryota > Viridiplantae > Streptophyta > Magnoliopsida > Brassicales > Brassicaceae > Brassica > Brassica rapa. The sequence goes on from NC_024796.2 coordinate 24,125,802, forward strand.
AGTGTTAATGCTTTATGAATCACACTGTATACAAATGAATTATAATTAGTAAATATATATATTTTTTGGTAAAAATGTAAATATATATATATATACACGAAAATGGTTACGAAGATTGGTTTTTATACATACTAGATTCTTTCTCCGCGCTACGCGCGGATAATATATTTAAATTTGTTACATATATCATTTTTATTTGTATGTGAATTTTGTATATTAAATTATATATAAGTAATTTTTAAATTTCATTTTTTTATATTTTTAGTTTGAAGTAATATTTCTATTATATGTAATACAATTAACTAATAAAATATGAAGAATCAATTCCGAAATTTTAGAGTTATGTAAAAATATATATATTTATGTATAGAACATAAATTATCTTATTTTAAAAGATCAGAATCTCATATCGAATAAATTCACGAAAAGAAAAAGTATTCCAATAACTTACTTAAAATATAAAACCCCTTTTTCAACAAAAAAAAGCGTACGTAATAATATTTTTTTACGTGTAATAGTTGAAAACTGACAATTGAATATCGATCTAGAATATTATTTTAATATATCTAATGGTAAAATATTAATTGTAATAAATAAATTTTAAATTTTGTAATATTAAATGAATTAGAAGTCTTTAAAATATAAAATCTATTTTATAAATATAATATATTTTTTATTCATTTTTTTATTTTGACGTTACCAAAATTGCTTTCGTTTTATTTGTATATTAATTTTTTAATAATGTAGTTTCTTTTTAAGTAATTTTAAAAATATCAACAATATAATATATTTAATAATTTTAAATATATCAAAATATGATGTCTCATTTTTATGTGAGTTTGCGTTGAGCATATTTAATTTTTAGTTTATATAATTAATAACACCTTGTTGCGTGCCATTCTATGGTTTTAATAAATGTATTGTCATTTCATTTTTATTACTACTAACATGATTTTTTAGTGATAAGTGATAATGTATTTTAACGTTATGTATTATATTTTATCATATATTTTCTAACTCTTCGTGCTGGCACTTTTTGTAGAATCATTTTAATTAGATAAAACTGTGTATGTTGTAAATTTAGACTTTTTAGTGTACCTGAGCACTATCAATTATGGAAATTATATTATGATTTTATTTTACTAAATCTTTCTTTCTGTGTATATTTTTTGTTTTATTTTATATTTTTACAATTTTATTGCCTTATTCTTTAAGTGCAGAGAATTGCGATTTCTAATTTTTGTTTCATATACCTTAAAAGTCTTCGGTTGATTTTTGTTTGTTTTCTTTCTCCAATTACAATGTACCGTTCGATCATTTTTTTTGGATCAAACTACTAATATCATCAGATAGAAAAGCTTAAACTCCAAGAATGAAGTGAGTATTTGTGCTAGAGAAAACTGATTTAGCCACTATTATAGTGAGATATTATAAAATTAGAATGTATGGAAACTCTTCTTGGTTGTCTTACGCTGGACATAATTAAGTCGTTGTCAATTGATTATATATTTGTGATAACTGGAAATACATCTTTATGTCTTCATTCTATCATTACTTAATTGGTTTACTGTTCGACCATTTCTAATATACTGAGAGTAATATAATATTAGATGTTGATTATCTCACTCTAATTAGGAATGTACAGAATGAGAAAAATTTAAAGTGAGACCACTTTACAATTTTTTCCTCATATCTATATAAAGTTAGTTTATAGATTACTCTATTTGTTTCAAAATGTAATCAGTTTTAATTAAAATCTGTAATATCTAAAAATTATTACTTTAGAAAACTGTCATTTAATATATAAAGTTAGTCAATTACACAATAATTTACATAATTTAATTGGCCACACAATATCCAATAAATATAACGTTACATTGAAATATAAAAAACAATATAGTGAAACAAAAAATACTTTTAAACCATTATATTATAAAACAAAGGGAATATTAAAATTATATTGAAACATTAGAATAGTAAGAATCAGAAAAGCTGAAATCTCAACGTCGATCATTTACGTCGGCCATGCCTTAGACCATCTCCAATGTATTCCTCTATTTTATTTCTAAAATAGAGGAATTTCATAATATAGATGGATTTGTCTCCGATATATTTTTATATTTTCTCTCCTAAAAAGAGTATTCTTGATATATTCTTTTCTAAGTTTACAAATAATATTTTTTATTTGTGAAAGTTGAAAACCAGCTTAATTTATTTTAGTATTTTATAAAATTATGATATTATTTACACTAAATATTTCTTTACAAACCATTATGTAAAAAAATATAATTATATTTATATAAATAATATATTTCACTAAAAAACTATTTTCGGTTATAATTGTTTAAGTAAACAGTTAAAGAATTATTTTGTAAAAACAAATAGAGGATGTGACATGGCAAAAATATAGTTTCTCACTGGCCGATTATTTTCGCCTACGTGGATACTCTATCTGAGGTTTATATCCACCAGTTTTAATTAAAATCTGTAATATTTAAAAGTTTTTTTGAACAAATATTCAAAAGTTATTACTTTAAAAATTGTTATTTAATATATAAATTTAATCAATTACACAGTAGTTTACATAATTTAATTGGCAACACAATATCCAATAAATATAAAGTTACATTGAAATATAAAAACAATTTATATAGTGAAACAAAAAATACTTTATATATAATAGGTAAACACAAAATGACCAAAGGAGTGATGTTCAGTGTAAAGCTACAAAACGCTCCATTAAATACTACAGTGTAAGGATTACCATTGGGTTCTAAGCTCTTTAACACCTCGTTTTGCCTAATCCACAAATACAAAAAGCAGAAAGCATAACTCTTGCTCTTCTTTGTCTGTGGATTCTTCATAATTTTAAATTCAGTCACTTGCCTAGGGACTAAATACTTTATTTAAATCCTCCTCCGTAGTACCTTTGTCTAAGCTTCTAACAAATATTTCAAAATCTTTACGCTTACGTCTATCATGGAGAACATCATGATGCTCTTCTTACACATCAACAACTTCTCCAAACTTGACTTCTTGATAAGCATGCACCTCATCACCTTCACTCTCAAGATCAGACCATCTCCAATCTCGTCGGCAAACTCACCTGCATTTTTCTCTGCCTCAGTTTCCTCCTCCAGATCTTTGTCCTACTGATTTACCAACTCATGATCCTCTTGTCTTAATTATCTCTCTTCAAACTCCTCCCCCACCATATTCATCATCATCATACTCTGATTCATTTGTCATCTAAATCCAATTTTTCATCTCTTCCAAAATCATCCGCACAATCCTTTACCTCAGTCTCCTCAGCGAGTAAAACATATAGAAAATTCAAGGTAGCGTAAAGTTAGTTCAGAGAGAGAAAAAAACACCATAAGATATGTCTATCTTCCAAAGAAGTAAGAAGAGTTAGCCCTAAAAACTAAAATAACCATCCCAGGCAAATCTAAACTTAACCATCCCAGTCAAATATAAACATTTTATGGTCAGATATTATGTAAGGAATAAGTCTCAAACTTTTACCAAAACAGAACTTAGATTCGTCAAATCAATGAAGGAATACGGTTACTGATCCATTCTAGACTGATCAGTTGCATTCTCAACATATCTTTATTCACTCCCATAATCCTGGCTCCCTTCAACATCAAACCAATGTTCACCATCAATGTATCTCCTTCGACTATTTTCGACACTCTGATTTGCTTCTTTATTTCCTTTGTTATCAGTCCAATCAGACGCATGAGAAGCTTGAATGTAGAGCAGCAGTGTATACTGTGTTTCTTTGATAAGCCTTCTCATCTTCGAGATAAAGAAATTTTGATGTTTTACCTTAAATAATTAACAAAGCATATCAAATTTTAACTTTGTATAAAAAGAAAAATAAAAAAAAGTATATAAGCTCCCATGAAAGTTTGGATGCTACTTACTTCCAATGAAAGATGGTAACCAGATTGGACTAAAGAGTCTACAAAAGGATGAGTGTCGAGAAATTGATATGGAATCTTGAATCTTGTTTGAAACATCCTTTTCAACCTTTTCGTCTGAGTCTCCTCACGGAAAAGAAACACATGAATGGTAATCTGATTGGACTATCTCTTTGTAGCCCTAAAGCACATGCTTTCTAAAGGCTATTGAGATTAGTTATCATAAACCATACTTTTGGCATCAAAGAGTAACTCTGGAACTAAAGCTTTCTGGCCGCTTCATATAAGCACAAAAAGCAAAGTAAATGAAATATTAGAATGAATATACACAAACCTTAGCCTCCTAATCTCTTATCAAACAGCTGCTAAGGCAAATCTCTCGTTACCATCAAATGATGTTAGCTTCTATAAAAGAGCACAAAGAATGTTATATTATATATATCTTACACCTGAAATATTTTCTCAAAAAAGTGAGGCAGTAAAAATGCTTGGAATCCACACGAAGAGAATTCATGTGACCTCGTATTTCAACAACTTTTTTGTCATCACTCAAAGACTCCCGAAGAGCACCAGCTTCGACACTAATTGACATCACAATCATACCGGCAGAATTTTAGAGTAAATGATCATGTTAGCATACCGGTTGACGTGCCATGCAATCGGCCTTGATTGAAGAAATATATTGCAAAAGTTCGGTAACGGCAAGAGCTTCGCCACCTCCCGTAAAGCCGCTCATTTCGCTTGCACACGAAGATCTTCTAACATCATCTTTCGCTAGATCACCTTATTTGATAACTCTGATCTTAAATTGTAGACCGTCTCTGCAAAAACAGAAAACATTGATTAGAGACGTTAGGTTTAGACTACCTTTAGATCAAACAGGAGGAGTACGATTCCCATGATTTTGCGATCTTTCTAGAACCATAGAAACCTTCCGACAACGTTTTAGGAGGTCCGGCGGAGATGTGGATTGAATTGTTAGAGTAATGTCGTTTGAGGATGTATTGCTGCCGCTTAAGGTTCTAACGGAAATCACTGCAGGAAGGAGCTAGAAGCCTAACTTTAGAAGTGGAAGGGGAAGTTCATTCTAGAATTTAACCAGTTTCTGATTTATGGCAGCTGAAGAATTGGTGTTTTCATGGCCGAAACTGAAAACAATTAAACTGACAGCTGGAATCCAAAAGGTAGACATCACAATTTATGGAACATATAGTATTAAAAAAAAGTTACGTGAAAATAGATGATGAGTCAAAACATTTAGTTTGGTTAATACCGTAAATTTTAATTTTTGTATAAAGGTAAAATGACATGGAAGTTTAAAATAGTTTGATTGGTTGATTTTTTGAGCTTAGGTGGCATGCTTCTCTGTTGAGTATATCTCCCTTTTAGTATAGGATAGAGAGCTTAGGTGGCATGCTTCTCTGTTGAGTATATCTCCCTTTTAGTATAGGACTAGGATAAGATCCGCGCCTTGCGCGGGATTAAGTTATTATTTTTATTATATTTTGGAGAATGAAACAATAGTTTGGCTTCATTTGGATTACGGGTGTTCAATCCGAATATCGGGTTGGTTTCGGTTCGGTTCGGTTTTTTTCGGTATTTGGTTAGTAAAATATAACTACTATTCTAAATCCATATTTACTTTGACTTTAGTCTTTCACATACTTTTGAAAGATTTCAACTGGACGACTAAATTGATCAGCCAATCTTATTGCTTTAAATCATTAGTGTTTATATATATATATTATTTAGTTTGAATATTTATTAAATAAAAATTCATATGCGTTATATTTTATGATCATTTGTAACTTATTATAACAAAAAAATAATCTATTGATCACAAAATTTTCAGAGTGAGAATATTCAAATTTCTAATAATATATAGACGTTTTCAAAAATTCAAATATAACATATAAGAAAAAATAAAAATGTTTTTATTATATATTTAATGTGATTTTTTAATATCTTTCAATAATATAAAATTAAAAAAAGAACTAAGATACCAAAACTGTTATCAAATATTTATTATTCATAATAATTAATTTTCATATATACGTTAATCATATTAGGTAATTTCGTAGCTTATAATTAAGGAAAGTGCAAAAAAAAATTTGGTAGATTATTTATCAATTCGATAGTTAGTTTAATAAAAAATATAATGTAAGTCAAGATGGACCAACCTATTTTTCTAAGAATAGTATATTTTATATAGTCATTTATTAAATGAGAATTTATAATCATACAGTTCTATGATCATTCATATCATTTTATAACTGAATATTTAAATCATCGATAACAAAATTTTCAATGTGAAATCTTTAATAAGTTTATAATTTATAAATGTTTTTGAAAATTCATTGAAAGTTTTAATATTAAAATATTTATGTAATCTTATGGTATATAGTATAATCTATATATATATATAAATATATATGTTTTATTATTAAATGATATTTTTTACTCATATGGTTTTAAAATAATGTGTAGCTTCTTATAATATTAAATAAAAGTTCATATTAATACAATTTTATGATCATTTGTAACTTATTATGACAAAAAAATAATCTATTGATCACAAAATTTTCAGAGTGGGGATCTTCAAATTTCTAATAATTTATAGACGTTTTGAAAAATTCAAAATATAACATATAAGAAAAATTATAAATGTTTTTATTATATATTTAATGTGATTTTTAAATATATTTTAATAATATAAAACTAAAAAAAGAACTAAGATACAAAAATTGCTATCAAATATTTATTATTCATTATAATTAATTTTCACATATACGTTAATCATATTAGGTAATTTCGTAGCTTTTATTTAAGGAAAGTGCAAAACATTTTTTGGTACGTTATTTATCAATTCGATAGTTAGTTTAATAAAAAGTGTAATATAAGTTAAGATGGACCAACCTATTTTTCTAGGAATAGTATATTTTGTATAGTTATTTATTAAATAAGAATTTATAATCATACGGTTCTATGATCGTACATATCGTTTTATAACAAAATATTTAAATCATCGATAACAAAATTTTCAATCTGAAATCTTTAATAAGTTTATAATTTATAAATGTTCTTGAAAATTCATTGAAAGTTTTAATATTAAAATATTTATGTAATCTTATGGTATATAGTGTTTTATATATATATATATATATATATTTATTTTATTATTAAATGATATTTTTTACTCATATGGTTTTAAAATCATGTGTATCTTCTTATAATAAAAATGTTAAACTATTGATCATTAATTTTTAACATAATAATTTTAATAGTTTTAGTCATTTATTGTCGTTTTTAAAAATTCAAAATATAACATACACGAAAAAATCTAAATTTTATTTTTATAGCTAATTTGATTGTTTAATTTATTTTAATAATATAAAATTAAACAAAAAATGATGGAGGAGATATACATTGTTATCAAATCTTTATTATTAAACTCATTAATTGTCATATATATATATTAGTCACTTATGGTAATTCCGTAGGTTTTATTTAAAGAAAAAAATATCATATCATATCATTATATCATATAGTTTGACTAACTTATATATCTAACAACATATAAAAATCGAATGTGGACCTACTTATTTTTTTAATTGAATGTAATTGACTACCTAATTGAGTGCCACCTATGCATTGGGGCCTCTTTTAATTAATACAAAATTGAGGTTACATCTTTTCAAATGTTCCTCAATTAATATATAAGGGATAGATGGCAAATTGGCAACAATGCTCACCCAAGGCCGTACGAAGAGGAAGAGCTTGCTTCTGATGCAGCACACAAATATGTTAAACAGTCGATCAAGGAACCTTTAGGGTTTTTATAGACTTGTTCTTAGATCAATCAAGAGTTTTTTTTATAACTTCTTGAAACCAATTTACTGTTTGATGAATTTAATCAAATCGAAACAAGGTATAAATCAAACTTTCGACTTATTCTAAATATCTTGTTATTTATTTTATTAGTTATATTAATTTAGATAATTATCTTTTATTTGTATTTTTTATATTTTAATGGTTTTTCTATTTTAATTAAGATTAGGTTTTTCTAGATTTAAAGATTTATTATAAATAGGCATTGAATCCTACAGTTATATTTAGACTTTGATAATTAATAAACTAGATGTTGCTTTATACTTTGTTTCAATTTGATTAAATTAATCAAGCAGAAAGTTTATTTCAAGAAGCTATCGAAAGAAACTCTTGATCGATCCAAGAACAGGTCTCTAAAAACCCTAAATGTTCCTTGATCGACCGTTCAAACTATTTGTCCGCTACATCAGGGTGGTATATCAGAGCCAGGTTCCTTGATCGTTCAACATGGCTCTGATACCAACCGATGCAGTAAACAAATATGTTGAACGGTCGATCAAGGAACCTTTAGGGACGTTCTAGAGACCTGTTTTTGGAGCGATCAAGAGTTTCTTCCGATAGCTTTTTGAGACCAACTTGGATGAATTTAATCAAATCGAAACGAAACAATGTATAAAGCAGCAACTAGTTTATTAATTATCAAAGTCTGAATATAACTTTAAGTTTTAATGACTATTTTTAATAAAACTTTAAATCTAGAAAACCATATTCTTAATTAAAATAAGAAAACTATCATCTCAAAAAAACATTAACATATAGAAAATAAAAATAAAAGATAATTATCTAAATTAATATAAAATATATAACAAGATATTTAGAATACTTATCTGCTTCTGATATGGACGATTTTCAAAGGTCAACTTAGGAGCACATGTTCTGTGTTTGTACGAACCAGCATTATTGAGGTATGTATAGTTATGTCAATGGGGCCAAGCCCAAGACGAATTAAAATTTTCAATAACTTTTTGAGGCGCAATAATTTTTCGACCCACAATGGCCATGCACACATGAGTATGGCAAGGCAATCACTAGCAAGTAGTAACGGTTTTGTATTATCTTACCGCAGAAGACCAATTTACTTACATCAAAAAAGTTATTTTGATAAATCATGGTCTAGGAATCCAGAAAATCTTATAATACGGTTTTTTTTTGGTCAGCTATAATACGTTAGGACCATGTAAACCGGTATGTTTTATCTAAATAAAACAATGTAGTTTTTTTCTTGCTTAAACTTGTACCCACACTAGAAGTATAGTCCACATGCTAGTATGAGTACTGAAACATCTAACTATTTACTTTAGTATTAAAATAAAATCATTTTTGGTTCTGCTAATAAGTTATTAAAAATTATATTTGCTATTTTAACTGTGGCAAATGCCATTAATTTTCAAAGTATTAAACTTTTATGATGTAATGAACTAAAACTATTTAAAATAAATAAAAGTTTAAAATGCTAATTTCTGGTTTGCTCCATTTAAAAATTATTATTATTAAAATATATATGCTATGAACCAATAACCAAGTTTTGAAAACGGGTTAAATTTGCTATGCTAGTATGCTTAATCCGTTTGCTTGATCCGTTATATATATGGGGGGTTGAAATTTTTTTATCAAAACATTTAGAGCATCTCCAACCCCACTCCATATTTTACTTCAAAATAAAAAAAAATGGAGTGGAAAATGGAGTGATGAACAAAAAATAAAAACATTACTCTATAAATGGAGTAATCCTTTTATTTTTTGTTCATTACTCTATTTTCCACTCTATTTTCTCAATATTGGAGTAAAATATGGAGTGGGGTTGGAGATGCCCTTAGACATCGGTAACCCGCATAAAAAATTACATCTATTGCGTTTGAGTTTGTTGATTATCCGTGGAAGAGATACATTAATTTATATGTTTTAATTAAAAACTAGGTGTTTTGCCCGCATGTGCGGGCATAATCTTTTTAATTTTGTTCTTAATTTTCATAGTAGAAAAATATTATTTCCAAATAATAACATTATATATATATAAGAATTGGCTTGTTAAAGATATATTTTTTATTTTGACAATTTATCTTTATACAAACTTTTACATAATTGATATTAAATTTGAATTTTTTTATATCTTAATTTTTTAAATTTTATAATAGAAAACATTATTTTCAGATAACAACACAATATATATAATAATTATCTTTTTTTAAACATGTTTTTATTTGACAAATTTTTCATAATTTACAATTATCTAATATAACATATAAATCTAATATTATTAACATAAATTTGGTTTTTAATTATATATAAAAACTCATTAAGGGTAGTATAGATAGTAATCGCTCTAACTTTCAACGTGAGAGCTCTTATGCAATTTTTTTTGGCACATTTATAATAATTTACCATTATCTAATATAACATATAAATCTAATATTATTAACAGAAAATTAATTTTTAAAAGTTTTAAATTTTATAGTAGAAAACATTATTTTCAGATAACAACACAACATATATAATAATTATCTTTTTTAAACATGTTTTCATTTGGCAAATTTATCATAATTTATAATTATCTAATATAACATATAAATCTAATATTATTAACATAAATTTCGTTTTAATTATATATAAAAATTCATTAAGGGTAGTATACAAATTAACCGTTTTAACTTTCAACTAGTTTTTGACCCGCAAGCCCGCGCGGGTGGTTGTTCTTCATAATCATATGTTTTTAACTTTTGAAAATTTAATAAATTTAATTGTTTGTATTCATTAAGTTATAGATTCATAGGTTTTTCAGGTTGACATTGGTGTGTCTTGTTCAATGTGATTAGATTTCATTTATAAACTATGAGATTGTGTTTTTCTTTTATTATATTTTTATTCAGTTTGTTTGGCAAATTAAACAGTAAAATATTAAAGTTTTAAGTATATTGTGTTTTTTTAAAAATTATATTATAAATATTTTTTTTAAAGTTGAATATGAAGTTCAAAATTTTTATTGAGATTTTTAAAACAAATACATTGTGTAGACAAACCAAAACAATAATAAAACCGAGTTACAAAAAAACATTCAAAATAAGAAGAATGTAAAAAAAAATAAGGATAGATTTTTAAAACATTTATTTAGCAAACCTAATTAATGTTATTAAATTGGGCCATTTTTTATGAAAAAGTCAGTACATTATAATGAAAATTTTCCAATAATTCAAGCTCATATGTTTATATTTGATAAATCTATTTTATAAAAACCGGAGTGAATTTTATTTAACATACAATATTTTATTTTACGTAAAGTATTTTATTTGAAAATATAGATTTGTTAATATGAATAAACATACTAATTATTTTTAGCTTATAAATAAACACATTAAAATAGCTAATGTAGTTTAAAATTACTGATTGACGAATATGTTATATAATATATTATTTTGATTAATTTAGTATTTAAATACAATATGAACAACCAACAAATTATAAACAATTAAAAACATCGATCTATCAGAAATGTTGTATACTATAAATCGAAAACAAACACTCATATAGATGTATGTGGTATATCGTGTTTTTAATGACTCTTAACATCTAGTTTTAACTCATTCTAATCATTTAGATTGTATATTAGGTGTATATATTGTATTTGCATGAATAATTGCATATAAAAGGATTAAAATGCACACTTGAGAAGTTTGAGACAAAATTGTAAGGTTATTCCTATGAATTTAGAAGTATTGGGGCAAATGTGAAAACAATAGAAAACTCAGGTACCAAGGTTACAAAAATGGAATATTCGCTGGGTCTAGATAATATAATTGAAAGGTTATGGGTTGATTTGGAATGATGTTTTTGCAATTTACAAAGCCTTTGGCCGATTTGAAAATAATCAAACATATTAGGGACATAAAGTACAAATACAGAGAAGTCAGCCATTGGAATGGATCGAGCTTTTATCTTCGCCGGATCTGGAGCTTGACGATGCCGGTGGCCATGACGACGAAGCTCACGATGCAGCAGAGACACGGAATGGAGACGCCACTCTTTATGCAGCAAGGCGGCAGAGATGGAGACTCGAGGCCATGGAGGAAGAAGAGACATGGTGGATAGGTGAGCACGGCCTCAGAGCAAGTGAGCTGACGACGGCGAGATCAGGAGCCACCTCGGAAAGCTTTCATGGACCACTGTGCGATTTGGAAAAAACAATTGAAGATTTCTGGTATGTAAAAAAAATATTCTGATTTAGAATCAGATAAAACGACAATGTTTTGGGCAGTGGCAGAAGATCGTAATTATTTAGGAAAAGTCTGGGATAAATACTAAATGTACTCTTGTTTTAATAGTTTAGATGTGAGAGCTCGGATGTAAAAATTTACTTCGCAAATAATAGTATAGATTAGAATGAGACTCGCCTTAAAACGCAAATTATGTTTTTTTTTGTTTGATTTAGATAATATATAGAATTTTGGATGTTTTGTTATTTTGGAATAGATTTATTGTTAACGTATGATTGATTACAATCAAACTTTATTGTTTACATCCAATCCGTTAGGTTGATTACTGGGTTTACTGATACACTTGTTTTCAATTATTAAGAAGATAAGCCATTTTAGAACTATAGTTAATTGAAAAATCTTTCTAAAAAGTGATTTTACAAATTCTGTAAAACATAGAATCATGAGAAATTCTCTAAGATAGTCGTTTTTAAGTTTTTGGCACAAAATAGCCTTCAATGAAAATAATGACCAAAATAAATTTTATTAAAAAGCAAAAATATATTTATATCTTAGGGTTAACTAATCTATAGATGATTTAGAGTTAAGGGGTGGAATTTTGAAGATAGATTTTCAAATTTTAAAATTAAAAAAAAAAATAAAAAAAAAATTTCAAAATATAAAGATGCTATTTTGGTCTTTTTTTATTGAAGACTTTAAAAATGACTATTTGAGATAATTGCCCAAATCATTTATCCTTTATCTATACTATTAAAGTAGGATCATATTGTTCTTTTTACTTTAGCCTACCTTTTTCTTTACTAAAATTGCATGTTTCATTAAAGGCAATCAAGTAATATTAATAACATATCTATATTGGGTCTTTTTTGGATCCACCCCACATCAGATCTATCTTGGGCTATTTGGGCTGATTAAGAAATCAGATCCGATTCTCACATTTTTTTCCTTTGGATCATTGAGTCTAAATTCAAATATTTTTTTTCAATTATTCTTAATTATTATTTTTTTCCTTTTCTTAATATAATTTATTCATTCATAAAAATTGATTTTTTTCATTGAAAAGTATAAATTTTTATATAATTTTTTTTATTAAAATATTAAGCACATAATAAATTTATCAAAGTTATACCAACTTAATTCATTAAAGAAATAAAGTTTAATTTTTTAATCATAAATAGCCATTTAAAATAAAATACGATAAATAAAGATAAAAAAATTTAAGTCTTTTATAAAATAAAACACAAATATATGAAAATATGACATTTACTAAATAATTGTCAATTGAAAAAAAAATAATAAACTCGCGCTTTTAAAGCGCGGGTCAAAATCTAGTACCGTTTTAAAGCTGTGAAAACATGATTAGCGAATAGCGGATCGTCTCCGTAAACAATATAGTTTAAAAATAAAAGATATCTAGAGAATAAAAATTAAATAAGAACTACTTTATATTCTTGAAAAACAACTCAAATTTCTTTTTTTTTCACAAGAATTTGAACAATCTGTAAGTCACCTGACTAATAACATCTACAGACAGAAAATCCCCAAAAATGTGTTAAGTTATTCGCAATTTAGTTTATTAAATAAACTGTAGGTTTATGTAACCATATATTAAAAGATTATGCTTACTAACTAACATGAGTAGAACAGTGTCCAAAATTGACGCTGGTTCGTACATAGCTATAGTGTTTAGTTTAGGTTATTATAATTTTGAACCACATAAATTTCGTTAACTAAGAAGTAGATTTGCAGAATATTTTATGTATTATTGCAACAGAAAAATATGAGATACATCTGTTCTTATCAATTAATAAAAAGTCCAAAACTTAAATGACAACCTTTGAATAAGATTCTGAATTAACAAATTAGATATATTAAATAATATAAATAGTCTTTCTCTTTTCAAAATGATCCATATTTTAGAAAATAATATTTTAAAAGATACATTTAATATTTTAGTGTATTTTATTAGATAATAATGATAAATTGTAAATATTTAAAAAAATTATTTTGTTTATTAAATTTTGTTTGGCTAAAAACAGTGGAAATAGTTAATTACAAAATAACACATTTTTAATTAATATTTAAATTTTTTTTTAATATACGTGAAAAACTCTAAAACATATATACTTTTGAAACATGAATAATATATTCTAAAATAAATGTGTATTTTTAAAAATATAATAATTTTTTGTTAGTATATCTATATATTATATAATATTTATATTTGAAAATTAGACAAATAATAATATATTTGTAAAAAAAAGTTACGGTTTAGTAAACTTTTGTAATGCTAATCTGCATCCGCCCAAAAAGTTACATAAATTCACACAGTTTGCACTAAAATATTTTAAAAAATCTTAATTTCCATCTATCTTGTGATGGGTTAAAGTAAAACTGGACGGGGCCTGGTATAATTTTGAACCAAATTCCCATTACCTATGACTAGGTCTATTCATTACTGGTGCTCTAGAATGGACCAAAACAAATGAATACAAAAATTCAAAGAAACTGCAATAATCAAAGGATATTCAAATACAAAAATTCTCAAGATTGTTTTTTTTTAGAAACAAAATTCGCAAGATTTCTTCTTAAATGAAGTTGTCATCAAATAAATATGCTTCAAATCTCTTATACATATCGAAACAACAACAAGAGATCATTCATCGAGTATACGACTAACAACAAGGGCAAAACATTTCCTAGGTATAGGAAGAGCCTGCTCCTTTGGCAGAGGAAGTTACACCTCTGCAACCAGCACCTTCATGCCATTCAAGCATGATCTCAATCTCTCCGCATTCAACATTGTTGAGCCTAAGGATCATGTCTTGAGTGATCTTACCATTGTTCCAGACAATGCTACTTTCATCTGATAAACAGTTTTCCCTCGAAGGCTGAACCCTTTTGATAGCGCATCCATTAGGGAGCCTCAGAAGCTCCATCCCCATTTTCAGAGCCTCCAAGTATGGCTGAATCTCTACGTTTGCATCTCCCATTTTGTCATCTCCAGTGAACTTGTCCCAGTCAAACACTGCCTGAACAAAATTCAATAACAACAACACAAATGTTTCTTGTCTGAAACAGTAATATTTAAGAAAGATCAAAAGAGTTATGTTCTTTTCAGTTTTACCAAGCGGATTGGGACATTTGGATCTTTGATTGCAACGGTCATTTCTTCATTCCATACTGGGTTGCAGTTTCTCTTCACCACACGTGTCTTCAATGTCTGGCCATTTTATTTTTGTTTTTGTGTTATATAACAGACAGTTTAGACGAGTAATTAATTACATAACAGAAATAAACCGACGATTCAAATGGTTTATAAAGGTATGTTAAATTTCATAATCTTGATTCTTGATCTGAGGCTGAAACTTGAGAACAAGATAAGATGAGAGAAGGAAAGGAACCTGATCAGCCACGGTGATAACAACATAAGGATCGCTGCTTCTATGGTCACGGATGGCGAGATTAATACCTCTTTTGATGTGAATTGTCAGCAATCCTAGAGGCTTTTGATCCATGGATTTGTCAAGATTCAAGATTGGAGAATTTGACCGGCTTTCAAGAAAACAACGAGGTAGAATTTAACCCAAAAAAAAGAGAGAGCGATTTGGGGATGATGATGATTATTGGAAAAAAAATGCTTCTCTCTGTTCTCCTCCTCCACAACTAGTCAACACGACCTCTCCCACAATTGCTCGGAAATGTAATAACTAAACCGGAGGAAGATAAGATTCTCGATGGTTAATATTCCAAAGCTTTTCGTTTTGACCAGGCTTGGGTGTTGGGTTACCCAATTTAGGTTCACGTCGGATATTTTAGATTTTGGAAATTTCAATTTAACGGTTTACTATTCTTTTTTTTTTTTGTCAAACAACGGTTCACTATTCAAGTATTTTTCTTATTTCGAAGGTTTCAGATCAGGGTATTTTCGAATATAACCAAACTATCCTAATTTAGTATTAATATTCAAATTATATCTAGTATTTACATATATTCAGTTTTTTTATACGAAATTATATTTATATCTAAACTAACATATTTATTTAAAAGTAAAATAACTTCAAACAAACTAAACATGAAGATATCAAGAAAGAAAAGCAAAAACAATGTTAAGGATTATGGAACAAAATATGTTTTAGGACAATATCTTATAGAAGTTTGAATATGCTTAGATGCGTTTCAAATATCAAATATTATCCGATTGGGTTCAGATATTCAATCTTCTCTAACATAATTTCCGTTCTGTTTTTTATACATATGATTGGATTCGATTTCAAGTTTTCTAGACCGGGTTTACCGGGTTTGTATTTAGATTTCCGATTCGCATAATATGCTTAGCCCTAGTTTCAACCATATATCATTTGTCAAATTTCAAATATCATATTGTAACCATTTGTTTACTTTTTGTTAATAACAAACATAAAAAGTTGTGACATCTGATGATTTACCTAAAACAAACAAAGAGAAATCTTGGCTTTTTTCAAATTAATCTTGCTTACAATAAGATTATTTATTGCTATAAGATTTTTTTTGGTAAGCATGTTAATATTATTACCAATTTTTCAGTTTTTTACACACACAACAAAGAACACAAGTAGCAGAGGAAAGTAATTACAATCTAACACAGATTCAAGCTTAATTTTATAGGATCTATTTACAAGCATAATAGGAGGGTTTGGACCCAGTAAAAACTGGCGTACCCGATAACCAACTCTTTAAGATCGGATTGTCAGAAACAGCTTGCTAAGTCCACCTAATCTGCGGCCTGCAAGAACAGACTGCTACATTCGCAACCAAGGACACCGGCATTAAGAAAGTCGGGCTTTATTTGGAGAAGGAGCACCCAAGAGCAGCCACACTCCATCGAACCTGCACCGAGAAGACGGAAACAACAACCTTCACCCTAAGGCGCTCCCATCGAGGAGAGCTAAAACATGAACGCTTGTCTTGCACGCGGTTTGTGGTTGTTAGTTACTGCTGGTCTCTATGTTGGAATCTGCAATTTTCTAATGGTTCTCGCTGGTGGCTTTAATTAATAGCTTCTGCATTGTAAGCTTTGTAACGGATAGGAACATTTTCTAGTGACCACATTTTGACTTTATTCACATGTAAAAAAATCAAAATACAAAAAAAAAGGAATACTTTAAAGATAATAACAATAATATAATTTAAAAGTGTAGCCAAGCTGCGGAAACCACACAAGACAAGAGAAGGCAATGGTGGTCTTATCCAGCAGCATCTTCTCCATGAGCAGAGCTTCAACAGCTATGGCTTCTCTAACCAACGACTCTCCATCTTCCCTTCCATCAAAACCTACCAAGAAACCGACAAGAATCAGCCAAAAACCCGGGAATGAAAATCAGCAACTATCACGGAAGCAACGGCGAGAGAAGAAGCCATCAATAGCTCAGATCGAGAGAGCATTTGGCGCTGGATCATATCGTGATTCTGAAGGGTACACATACTCTGCAAACTGTATGACATGTGATTGTATGGATACTTGAAGTTTATTTGCTTTGTTTTGTTTTAAAAGGGAAATGGATATGAATACAGTATTCGATGAGCTTCTTCTGGGTCATGCTAATAAGTTTGAAGGAAAGCTGGAGAAGAAGCTACGAGAGGTTGGCGAAATGTTTGTAGACCTAACAGAGTCTAAGCTTCGTTCATCCGGTAAGTTTAGTTTTTTCTTTCTTGAAATGGTATTGGTAATAACAGCTCTCTTCATTCTTGTCATAATGGGATGATTGATTTATGTTGTAGGGAAACCAGTTTTGCTGTTTACAATTCAATGGATACTTCCTATATGGATTGTGTCTCTGCTTTTGGCTTGTGGAATTATCAAACTTCCCTTTAGCCTCCCTTTACTTGATGACTTGATCATGTGATTGTACCTTTATACACACACCACATATTTACCATGATCACAATCACTTTTGTGTTTAGCCACCCATAATAATCTCAAAAGAAAGTGATTTCTGTGAACATTTTTGTTAATCATAGTTAGAAAAATGTATACATAAACCCTATCCCACAAGAGAAATGTCAAGAGGTATAATATTGCAGTTCTCTGTAAAAAGTGTTTACTAAACGAACTGTATTTTACTATTACACCATCTCAGTTTGTCTAATGTTCCACATGTCATCGGTTTACAGTTATATTTACACAAAGCGAAATCTATACCAAGTTTGGGTGTTTGTAGCAGCAAAACACAATCGACACTTGTATGCAAAATCATCCTGTTACAGTGAAAAAAAAAAAGAATAGTCCCTCACTCTCTATACTAATCTTGACGGTGATTCCAAATTTAGATATAAAGCTGGCCATTTTAGGTAGTTAGTGGTAAGTGGCCAACATTTCTAACTCTAATTTTGCTTTCAGTCGTGTATATTCTACCGGTTAACCAGTTTCTATAATCTCCAAAAGCTTAAGGCATCTATAATGGAATACCAAACACCAAATTTGGTGTAATTTCATCTCTAACGAAACACTAAAATTTACATTATCCCACTAACTTACACTAAAAGTGATATTATCCCACCAAATTTGGTTTAGTGTGAATAGTGTTATAAGAAAATATATACGAGAAGACCAAATTGTTTTGATAATCAGAATGGTAACTTGTCTATTGAAATATTAACCCTTTGAAACTACCTTTAAACCTCGATTATACTATCAGGATTTGATACCAACAGATATAAAATATACGCACAATAGAAGAAACAACCAACATAAACATTGTGCCCAGCATGGCGGTGCCGGTGGCGGAGATTCCAGCTCTTGAGGCTGTGGTGGAAACATATGGCCAAGTCCATGTGTGCAACTTCGAGCATTGGCTCCGCATCGGTAGCAAAACTTATGTCCACACCTGCCACGAAAATGCAATGTTATATATTCTTATCAAGATTAAAACACATATATATAACCGAAATTGGAAAGGAAATGATGTTATTAATAGATATGATACCTGCAAACTACGAGGACGCATCCTTTAGAAAGTTCAATCATGTGTTGGCATTTTCCGCACTGACGCCACAGTTTCTGATTTGCTAGGGCATGTAGCTTTAGCTCGCTTTCTCTTAAATTTGGATGCATTATCTTGAAATCGTCGCATGACAAGTTATCATGCCATGGAAACTTGCAGTTGGTGCAGAAGGGCTCACTGCATTTTTCGCAGCATCTCCTAACTGCACTCTCTTTATTCAGTTTTGAAAGCTCGGTTACGCGCATTAAAGCTGAGCACTTCGGGTTAGGGCAATAAACTCTTTCCTCAAAAGGAATCGAGTTCTCTCTGATCCTTTGTCGCCAAATCTCTCTTAATTTAGGTGTCAAAAGATCGGCACATCTATAAAAATTCAGTTCAGACTTGCAACGAAACTGAGGACACGTCATCACACTTCCTTCGAGTAGCCTTACCTCTATGTGTCGTTTCACACACTCGGAACAAAACCGATGACCACATTTATTAACAGTAAACATCTGATCAGCATTGACATCATCATCTAAACATATAGCACAAGTCATTTTCCGGGCAGGCTTGGCTCGTCGAGGAGGAGTATCCATAGGTATGCCGATTTCAGAAACTATTGTTTCTCTAGCTAGTTTATAAGCATGTTTGATACTACATCGGGACACAAAAATTGTAAAGCTAGACGAAAACCTTCCCCTGATGCGCTGCACATCGTTTACTAGCAATGCCATATTATTCTCCTTTGGCATCAACCTTCCACTGATCTACACTCCAAAAAAAAAAAAAACAAGAATATGTAATCATTAAATTATATACTATGTGACGTTGAGATTGATCGATTACTAAATCTTTTACGATTGCTAAACAATTAAAACTACCAATACTTATCATAATCAGGTAGAGAATGAATGTTTGTTTATATTAGGAGACAAGGATAACTTACTAAGTCGTGAGTTGGATGATTATCACTGTAAATTGTGATATGGTTGATCCCTAAATCCGCAGCTTCGGTTAGTCCTCGCTTCAATGCACTAAGCTCAGCTTCCAAAACAGTAATGTCGGTGCCATGAATTGGTCCCTTCATCTGAAGCACGAGTTCATCTTTCTGCCCCAAAATTGCGACCCCAAATCCGGCCAATGAGTCCTCGCTGACCAAACCCTTGAAGTAAAGGCTGTACATGTGATGACCGACGTCAATTTTGCCGGAGTGTTTATCCGATGAGGGTTTTCCGGCGGGTGTTGGACCGTCTATTGTAGGGAATCCATTGACCATGTTTTTTTCTGCTACCGCAAGATCACTCTTATAAGAGCCTTAAATTTTGTATTTCTTTTGTTTAGCTAAGGATTTCGAAGTTACGTTTTATATGATTGGTGCGTCCATCGTGAGAATATTGACTAGAATCCAAAGTCATAACTCAATAATATTTTTGGAAATTTTCTATTTTACTTTTATATTTTATTGAAGTTTACAATTTTTTTTATTTATTAAATTGATTATTTTACTTATTATAGTTTTAAAAGTAAATAAATTTATATTTTATAATTAAATATTATTTTTTTATTATTTTTAGACCTTATTTATTATTTTATTTATATGTATCATATCAGATATTCACACTGAATATCCGGATAAATACAAATTGAATCGGATTAAATCGAATAATTATCCAGATAAAACAAATAGGATTATGAATAATTTTGAAGCCCGAATATTCGGTCTGTGTCTTACCCTGCCAAAAATAAAGGAAAGACTTTTGCCATGGAATAACTCAATAAACTGTGAGATATATTTCTCCATTCTCTATGAAACTAATCTGTTTCAGTAGAGAAAACAATTTATTTTTCTACGTTTCCTCTCTTGGTTCTCCTTCTGCTAAATCAACGGTAAATCTGGTTGCTGAATTTCATATTTTCAATCAATGTTGATTTTAATTTTTGAAATAATAAATCGAAATTTTACTCTCATAAAAAAAAGAAACATTGCTTCTTTTTTTTAACACCTAATTTTTTTTTATGAACACCTAACAAGAAACATTGTTTTTAACAAAATATCCCGCTACTATTCGTTATTAATCGAATGCATTCGTCAAAGACATGAAGTTTGCGTTTTTATATTTTTGTTTTATTTTATTTGTAACTAGTAGTTTTTCGCGCTGCATGTGGAATTTTGTATCATATGTTATTCATTGGCTTAATAGATTGTATGGCTATGAGTTGTTACTTGCATTAATCATTAAGTACTTGTTGGCAAAATGTTTGTAGATCGAAAATAGAGTCTAAGCTTCTTTCTTCTGGTAAGTTTAGTTTTCTTTCTTGGAATGTGACTGTTGATAAAAAAGTTTCCTTCTTGTCATAATGGGAAAGATTGATATGCTGCAGGAAAACCAGTTTTGATGTTTACAATTCAGTGGATACTCCCTATATGGATTGTGTCTCTACTTTGGCTTGTGGACTTATCAAACATCCCTTTAGCCGCCCCTTACTCGATGACTTGATCATGTGATTGCACCTTATGCACCACATTTTTACCATGATCACAATCACCTTGTGTGTTAGCCCCATAATAATCTCAAAAGAATGTGATTTCTGTGAAAATTTTATTGTTCTCATAGTTAGAAAAATGTATACATAAATACTATGCTGCAAGAGAAAAACTTCAAGAGGTTGGTTGGCCACTGTAACAGACTCATGATAGGAGACAAAAGAAAAATCTGGAACCCCAATCACAACTTAGAATGTGTTCTATGTTACAAAGCAGAGAAAAATCGCTCTCATTGATTCTTTGTCTGCAAATACACATCGGCAGTTTAGACGACAATCGACCTGATACCAAGCAATGGAAGCTTGAGCTTCTGGTTGACACAAAAATATATAATTTATCGGCCTTCATTTTAACCACAATATTCTTTAGCATAGTGGTAAATATGTTGGGCCTTAAAGATAACGGATTCAAATCTTTCATCCTACAATTGTTTAAAACTGTTTTTACACATATTTGTAAGCAGCCTTTAGTTTATGTTGGGCGTCTGGTCTTCATATTCATCGGTCCATATACTACTGTCAGAAATCCTTATGACACAACACTCTACTGGATGGGAAAGAAACATGGAGATCACATACTCAACCCTTCTTACAGGAATAAAGATGTTCCTATTCAGATTTACATGAAGAGAAAGAAATTGCAGAAAACATGGTGATGACCCAAGGCCAGCAGATTTAATCATTAATAAGAGCATCTTCAACCCAACTATTTTCACCTCTATAATAACATTTAGAGGTGAAATTGCTCCAACCCACTTCTATTTCTTTTTTTATAATAGAGATTTCTATTTTTTCTTCTATTTATAGAAGAAGAAATAACATTCCTCTATTTTTTTATTCTATATTTAGAGATTGTTATTATAGAGAAATACATTGGAGCATACTTCATCTCTATTATAGAATTTCTCTATTTTAAAGGTAAAAATAGCAAAATACATTGAAAATAGTCTTAAGTTGATAGACAAAAATGTGAGGAACATACTTCACTCAATCAAGATGGCTGGTATCCATAAGCACAATGATGGAATCCAACAATGGCACAACTTTCCGATGAGAATCACTAAACAATTGGCTTTTTTCTAAGTTAAAACAAATTTGATTCCATCTTAGATTAAAGATGCATTTGATTATAAACAAGTTTGTTAGGTTGAATATAATTTTAGGTTCATGCAAAAAAAACGTCAAGAGGTATAATATTGTAGCTCTGCTTCAGATATGGAACGTGTTTGCTAAACGAATTGTATTACTATTTCACCATCTCAGTTTGTCTAGTGTTCCACATGTCATCGGTTAACAAGTTATATAGAAATCTATACCAAGTTTGGGGGGGTTTGTAGCAGCAAAACGCAATCGACACTTGTAATCAAAATCATCATGTTAATAAAAAAGAAGAAGAATAGTTCCCCACTCTCTCTTTCTACTAATCTGGACTGCGAAACCATATTTAGAATATAAAGCTGGCCATTTTAGGTATTTAGTGGTAGGTGACCAACAATTCTCACTCTAATGTTCCTCCCAGCTGTATACTCTACCAATTGATCCATTTTATAAGGGTTTATTTGCCAAATAACCAAAAAAAAAATGGAAATTAAAATTTTGAAAATGTAGTAGAAAAAGATAGGGAGAAAAAGAGAAGAGTTTCAATTAGTGAGTGAATTTAGGGGGGTTTTGTATGTACATAGAAGCAAAGAGTCATTCTTGGGTTCACCAACCAATAGGATTTCATTATTTCAAATTTGATATCTTTTAAAAAAGGAAACAAAATATTTTCAAATTATATTATGTTTTTAAAATAAAAAAGTTAAAAAAGATAATAGTTACAGAAAAAAGAATTAAAAAAAAATATTTTTAATGTTGTCAACAAAACACTAAACCCTAAATCCTAATCCCTAAACCCTAAATCCTAAACCCTAAACCCCTGGGTAAACTCTAAACCCTTGGGTAAATCCTAAACCCTAAACCCTTGGATAAATCCTAAACTCTAAATAAAAAACGACTAAGACCTTAAACCCTAAACGCTTGAATGTTTTAGTGTATAGTGATTTTGATTTAGAGTTAAGGATTAATCCTAGAGTTTAGGATTTATCCTAGAGTTTAGGGTTTATCCAAAGGTTTAGGATTTAGGATTAAGGGTTTAGGGATTAGAATTTAGGGTTTAGGGTTTAATGTTATGCTGACGACGTAAAATATTTTTTTTTGTAATTATTTTTTTTTTTACCTTTTAATTTTAAAAACATAATATAATTTGACAATATTTTGTTTCTTTTTTTAAAAGATATCAAATACTCCCTCTGTTTTTTATTGTAAGTAGTTTAAGCAAAATTTGTTTGTTTCAAAATATAAGTAGTTTTCATAATTTTAAGTAACTTTTACTTTTATTGGGTATAGTGTTACCAATCAAATAATATATGCTTATTTATGATTGGTTTAACTACACCTAATTTATATATCAAATGCTACTTTTGAAAAAATTAATAACTTTCTTAATATTTGTACATTCATCTAAAACTACTTACAATAAAAAACAGAGGGAGTATAAAATAAGACAATCTTATTGGTTGGTGAACCTAGAGGTTCACCCTAGGGGGTGGACCTAAGAATAAGTCAGAGGGAAATATCCCTTCCTATAATCTCTACAAAGCTTCAATGTGTATTGTGTATACTAAAAAGATTGCATAGGTGGCTTTGAGATTTTATATTCAAAAGGGCTGTACAAATCCAGAGGAGCAGATTCGAGTCTTATTAGTAAGGTCATCATTAGTCCTGTCAGAAATTTCCGGATATAAATATCATAATTACCATTTATGCTTTGCGTGAACTTTAATCACCAAATCATATTTTGAACAAATAACTAACATTTTTATTATGGATTTATATCACTTTAAATTTCGTGTATATAAAAATTAATTTTATTAATACAGTAATATAATAAAAACAACAGAAATTTCTTCTTTAAAGAAAATAGAAAACGGAATTATACATCGCATCGTCTCCTTTCTCTTTCTTTGGTTGGTCACTTGTGAGTTTTCCCGGAGGTTGAAGATTGGAGACAGAGACACGTCATCTCCGGATTCATCGGGAGAGTGAGTGAAGAGATCTGAAAGAGTCACCCTCCTTCCGATGGGAACGCTGCAGACATGGCGTAAAGCTTATGGAGCCCTAAAAGACACCACCAAAGTCGGCCTTGTCCGCGTCAACAGCGATTACGCCGTACGCGCTCTCCGATCATATCTTATTTAATCTTTCTTACGAAAAATATCTCTGAAAGATTCGATCTTTTTTCTTAAAATAGGATTTAGACGTTGCCATCGTCAAAGCCACCAACCATGTCGAGTGTCCTCCCAAAGATCGTCATCTCAGAAGTGAGTGATTCTGATTACTCGTGAAACCCCCTTAGATCTGCTTAAAAATCATTTCTTGATTGTTGTTGCAGAGATATTTGCTGCAACGGCGGTGACTCGTGCTCGAGCAGATGTTGCTTATTGCATTCACGCCCTTTCTCGCCGCTTGCATAAAACCAGAAACTGGACGGTACCCATTTGCTTTGAGACTCTGTTTGAGTCAAAAAAGCTTATTGCTTTATTTGTGTATTCTCTCTCTCTCTCTCTACAGGTTGCTCTGAAGACGCTGATTGTGATTCATCGACTTTTAAGGGAAGGAGATCCCACGTTCAGAGAGGAGCTACTTAATTTTTCGCAGAGAGGGAGGATTCTGCAGCTTTCTAACTTCAAAGATGATTCAAGTCCTATTGGTGAGTTGTGAGTTCTGTATGTGTGTTTGAATCAAAAGAGGTTCTTATAGTGTGTTTTTGTTTGTTTCTATCTCTCACAGCTTGGGATTGCTCAGCTTGGGTACGTACTTATGCGTTGTTTCTTGAGGAGCGGCTTGAGTGCTTCAGGGTTTTGAAATATGATACCGAAGCTGAACGTCTTCCTAAGGCTACCCCAGGGCAGGATAAGGTTTCAACTATTCCTTTACTTTGAGCTTTGTCTTGCGCTTAGGACTCTCTTTTCTGATGGTTTTGATTTTGGATTGGCAGGGGTACAGTAGAACCAGGGATTTAGATGGTGAAGAGCTCTTGGTGCAGTTGCCTGCTTTGCAGCAGCTTCTCTATCGTCTCATTGGTTGCAGGGTACTTTTTAATCTTCTTTTTGTGTACCTGATAATTTGTAGTGTTAAGCTGTCCCTGCAACTATGCATTTGCTGATCAATAAACTGTCTTGGTCGGTTACTTTTGTTCAGCCAGAAGGCGCTGCAAACCACAACCATGTTATACAATATGCACTTGCTCTGGTACGTGATAATGATCATGGTCATTAGACCGTTGTTTATATTTTGTTCTGCAAAGCTTTCTGTTCCATCTGGGAAAGAAAAAACTCAGAAAATTTCTTACACTCTTTGTGATGGAATGATAGGTGCTGAAGGAGAGTTTTAAAGTATATTGTGCTATCAATGACGGAATTATCAATCTCATTGACAAGGTCGGTCTAGTTGGTGTGTGTTGCAATCATAGTTATCATGTCTCTCTCTACCTACTCAGTTTCTCATTTATTTTATTTGCAGTTCTTTGAAATGCCAAAACACGAAGCCATGAGTTCCCTTGAAATATACAAGCGTGCTGGTCAACAGGTTTCATGTTGTTGGACTATTCTGTCTGCCTAGACTCCTCCACTTGTATAGGCACTTTCTTTACTAACGAGGGATAATGTATTCTTTCAGGCTCGTAGCCTTTCTGAATTCTATGAAGCCTGTAAAGGATTGGAACTCGCTAGGAATTTTCAATTTCCTGTACTAAGAGAGGTACCTGATGAGAGGACAACTTGAAGATGATTGCTTGTATCTGTTACTTATTACAGCATTTAATTTTTTGTATTCTCCAGCCTCCACAATCTTTTCTGAGTACAATGGAGGAGTATATTAAAGAAGCACCGCGTGCGGTAGATGCCCCAGCTGAGCCACTGGTATACACATTTTTTTTTCATATTGGTGATCTTTTGGCCTCTTTCTTTGGGTTTCAAGTGCTAATGAAGTTGTCTACATGCAGCTTCTAACTTATAGGCCTGATGATGGACTTCCTGACGAAGATCCTGAACCGTCTCATGAAGAACGTGAAGTTGTGTTGCCTTCAGATGATGTCGTTCTTGTATCTGAAGATACTGAACTTTCTCCCCCGCCTCCTCCTCCTTCAGCCAGCACTCAGTCTCAGAACATCATTGATACTGATGATCTACTGGTGAAGCTCCTATTATGTTTACTTTATGAGTACTGATCTCAGTTTTGCTTTGATATTCTTAACTTCTCTTTGTTTAATTTTCCACACAGGGTCTGAACTCTGGTGGTCCTGATGCATCAGCGATTGAGAACCAAAATGCACGTGCTTTAGCCATAATCCCAACCGATGGTGAGCTTCTTGTTACGTTGTCATTAATACCTTTTCCCCCATTGACTTACCTCTGTTCTTTGTCTCTCTGTCCAGATAACCCTGCAACACCACGTTTTGGTCACGCAAACGATTATGACCCATCAGGATGGGAGCTTGCACTGGTAACAACACCAAGCAACGATATATCTGCAGCCACCGATAGGCAATTGGTAAAAGCATTCTTCTCTCTCTCTTTTTTTTTAATGTTTTATAGTGTATGTGTTCACCACCATACCCCTTTGTTGGCTTAACCTCTTCCACTAACCATGTAATGTTGTGTGCATGAATATGTTAATAGGGTGGAGGCTTAGACACGCTTACACTGAACAGTCTATACGATGATGGAGCCTACATAGCCTCACAACGTCCTGTCTACGGTGCACCAGCTCCCAACCCATTTGAGGTCCATCATGACCCTTTTGCATCATCATCTAATGGCATTCAGACACCTCAGCAGCCGGCTGTCAACAACCCTTTTGGTGCTTACCAGCCAACTTATCATCATCAGGAACAGCAGCAACTACAGCTAGCACTCCCAAACCCCACAGCCAATAATAATCCATTTGGTGATTTCGGGGAATTTCCGGTTAACCCGGTTTCACAGCAGCCAAATACGAGCGGGTTTGGTGATTTTGCGGTTAACCAACCTAATAATAACCCCTTCCACAGCACTGGTCTGCTTTGATTTGTATCTTCATTGTTGTTATTTGTGAGTAATATAGAATCCCACATGTTTGGTTTGTTCTATCTGTTATCTTGTAGAATATATATATCATATTTGGGATATATGCATATATGAGTCAATCCCTTTATTTGCTCAAACACCGTTGGTAAATCTTCTTCGATTTGCTCAAACTCTGTCGCCGGACTTGAGGATTTCCACCCGCAAAATTTTTCTTATATCATTATTCAGCATGTAAGCACTCCGTTGAATGTTTGATGGATCGTCGTTAAAAGAAAATTGAGAAACTTAAGTTCCATCAACTTGAAGCTATTCTCTGGTGAGAAGCTCCACCATAGCCTGACATGTTTTGTTTGATCTTGTCTGTTATTTGAATGCAAATTGTTGCTATTTGTGAGTACCATAGATCCCACATGTTCGGTTTGATTTATCTGTTAATTCCTGTAGAATATATATAAATCATATTCGGGATAAATGCATATATATTTGAGTAAAACTAAAGGGCAATTGTCAATAATAGCAAAAATGACATTCATTAAAGGGTAAAATATCTCTAATACCCTTGGTTTAAAATTAAATAAACAAACAAAAATAAATAAAAATAAATAAAATAAAAATAAAAAATAAAAAAAAAATAAATTTTTTTTATAGTTTCAAATTATGTGTTTTCAGATTCGAAATTTTTATAATTTATTTTTGAAATTTTTTTTTTCGAAATTTTTTTTATTTTTTTTTGAATTTTTTTTTATAATTTAAAAATACTTTTTGAAACTTTTTTAAAAATTTTTATTTTTTATTTTAATATTTATTTTTTATAAAATTTTAAACCCTAATTCCAAAACCCCACCCCTTAACTCTAAACCCTAAGGTTTAGATTAATTAACCCAAGGGGTATAAGTGTATATTTACCTCTTTAATGAAACCTATTTTTGTGACTTTAAGCCTTGAGTGCTACTTTGGGAACAAAAACTTGGTTTGGTGCTATCCTAATCTTTTTCTCAAAACTAAATCCCTTTATTTGCATTTTTAAAATTATTATTATTATTATTTTTATTTTCCGTAACTGTATGCTACAAACCGATATGACGTGTCTCGAGGTTTCCTTTTTCCTACTTCATAGGAAACGTGTCGAGTTAAAAGTTTCAAAATATAGGGTAGTACCGTAAATTCACAAAAATTATCCGTTATCGGCTCGAGCCAAGTGAGCAATCCTGTGTGATAAAACATTCCTAAATCGTTAGATAAGCGTTCGTAATATTCAAACGCTAACCGTCCGATCTTCATAAAAAAAGATCCAGACTATGCAATTTATTGCAGATTACAGGAAATCCAGGTTTCAAGTCTTGGAAAGAGCGGTTTATTAAACAATTATGCAAATTACAGAGGAAAGGCTTGCAAGAGATCTTCAACATGGTGCAAGTAAATCTGGCCAGGCGTGGATCTTCATAAGACGGTTCAGGTGATGCAGTTAGGCGTAGGTCTTTATAAGGCAGATTGTATTGTCGGTTGTCGAATCGTCTATGTAATCTTTCATATATCATAATTGTAAGATCGTAATAAATCAGCGTTAAAAAAAAAAAACGTCCGATCAGCTTTCCATAACTTTTAATACTATTAAATTACAAGGCAGCAGAGCAGTACTCTTTCTTTCCTTGCACTGTTTTTGACGTGACGATGGAGAACGGGGTTGATCTTCAACAAACTCCAACGGACGAGCATCCGCCGCAGCTACAAGATCTTCCCTTCTCTCTCCCACCTTACCCTCGAGTATTATATAATTTCACCGTCTCAGATCTTGAAATTGTGTTTCCTCATCTGAATCGTTTTTGCTTTGTTGGTTTTCAGATGATAATGGAAGCGATCGAAGCGTCGAACGGATGCAACAAAACGGCGATCGTAAAGCACATCGAGTCAACTCAGATCACTTTGCCACCGTCTCACCTGACGCTTCTCAATTACCATCTCAACCGGATGAAACAGTCAGGGCGGATTGTGATTGTGAAAAACAATTACACGAAACCAGATCCAAATGCTCCTCCTAAGTGTGGCCGTGGCCGTCCTCCCAAACCGAAACCTGAGGGAGAAAACAAAGGCACCACCGGGAGACCACGAGGACGACCGCCCAAGAAGTAGAAGACCGATTCAGAGATGGTTAAAGACGCAGCGACGGGTGAAGCTAATGACGGTGAGCGTCGAGGGCGTGGAAGGCCACAACATGTGATGGTGCCTACTGGTTGTTAGAGTTACTCTCCAGCTTACGTTTTGATTAGATACTTTTTGTGTTATTTTAATTAAGGGGGTTGAGTAGAGAAAAAATGACAGTTTGAGAATGTAATTCGACTTTGCATGTGTTTGTTCATGTATAAAGTTTGGGTCTTTTTCATTTTTTGCTGAAAAAAATAATAAAACTTCTGATTTGATTTTGTAAAAAGGATTTAACAAATTGAATGTTGAAGAAATTATTAACACACTTCATTCGAAACAAGGGTATTTTTTGTTCTTTGCAGTTTGAGGGGAGAGACCAAAAAGAACAGTACTTGGAATTATTTTTGTTTTGTTATATTAATAACCAACAATTAGGCCTACCAACAATCATGCTTGAGCCTGCTGCTGCCCAAAAGAGGAAATTATATAACAAAAACTTAACACTGAAACAATAAACGTAAGCTGGTTTTAAAAGTATACAATCTCTTTAAAATAACAATATCCAAACAAGTATGTATAAGCCTTGCAAGTTCCAAGTTCCAACGATCTTAACATCTTTTCTCACAACCAACCAGTGGCATCTTCTTTCATATGCACACAATTACCGGCATGTAGTGAACAAAACCAGTGTGGATTCGGGACTCGGTGCAATCTCGTGAACCAAAGAGAAGACGTTTTGCTTCTCTTTTGGTTTGGAAGGACTTGAGTAAGTGGGCCCATTAACCGAAATTAAAACATAGTACAACAAAAAATATATGAATCGAGTATGAAGTATGAACACATCTCGGTCTTGCCGATATGTCCTACTCAGTAGTCAGTACTCATTTCATGGATCGAGAAAAGAAGAAAAAACCACACACCAAAACTTATAACCACTCCATATGATTGTGATCTATTCCTAACTATATTCATTTAAACCATATATCTATGTGTATAGTATAACATATTTATATATGTTGAGATATATTTTCGTATAAAACATGTTACATGTAGTAATTTTAGATATTCGAACTCATTTACAGAAAAGGGAAAATATTCGAGAATGCATGATGATAAACGCTGATAAACACAATTTCCCCTTTTTACATCATAGAGCATGATAACACTACTAAATTGTGATTTAACAACAAATCTTTTTTTTAGCTATATAAGCCTTACCTTATTGTGATATTTTTTTTTTTTTGCAGAAATAAGCTTTATTTGTCGCCTTGCGGGGATTATCTTTATTGGTGGTCTTTGCCTTGCTCAAGTACCGTACAAAGGCTCGCATTACACTTAAATGCCTTCGCTAAACGAGGAGGACGAGTCAGGCTGAGGGTTAGCTTTATACTCTGCGACTGTAGTTTGTTTTTACTATTTTGACCATGCATATATGTATATATAATATATCCATAGGTTCACAACTTCACATGATGAATAATAGCTAATGTTGCCTAATAAATCACACGAAAAATCTGGCAATATAACATGTATCCAAATCCACACTGAACTCAACTATGAAATATTTATAATTAAAAGTTTAAAACCCATAGTATACTAAATTATCAAAAGAAATATTTAACAAAGTAAAGAAAATCATCAGAAGAAACATTTAAATTAAAAGTTAAAAAAAACTCTTTCATGATCTCATCTCATGGAGCTCCATTATTGGCATAACTGTTAACAAGCGCAAGAGCATTACTAGTTAACCTCTTCAGATTATTCACCCGATCATAAACAGCCGTCTTGGTCCCTCCAGCTTCATCCATTTCCTCATATTCGTCCGTACATGTATCCTCATACGTCAATGCTGCACTCATATACGTCTGCACATCACTCATCTTGAACCTAAACCTCTCCACAGAAGACGGAGCCGCACCAATGCCTACTCCGCGGCTAATGTTGCGTAGTGTTCGGAGAGAATCTCTCATCTCGTCGAGTGCGTCTTTAAGGTAAGAAGCACAGTCTTTGACTTTGGTTGCTGAGCGCGAGAACTTGGAAAGCAAAATAGCCGTTGATTTAGCTTTTGAAATGGTAACTCCGATAGCGAGTTTTGCTAGCCTCGCAGGACTGTTTTGAACGGCGGAGGCGTAGCCGGCGAGAGAGTTGAAGCAGAGGACTGGGTATAGAGTAGCGTTGCAGCTTGTTCGGATGAAAATTAGATCGTTGGTTGTTGAGTTCAGTTGTGGAGGAGAATGAACGTCTGAGATTGATGGGGAAATGAAGAGAAAGGTGGTGAAGAGGAGCAACGTCGCCGTAAGATTTTGGCTTACCATCTTCACTATAGTTTTAGAGTTTCTTTGCTGTTTTTCCTTCTTGTTCTGGCAAAGAGTTTAGTTGAATGGTTGGCTGTTTATGTAGGCAGCATAAAGTTTATTTGACAATTTTGCCCATCCGTTTGTGGAATTTACTAAATTACCAGTAGTAACATACTGCTCTCTCCGTACCCAAAAGTATGATTTTCTAGAGTTATTTTTTGTTTCAAAATAATATATTTTCTAGAATTTTAAAGTATTTTTAATGGTTAATAACGATAAGTTATATATATTCTAAAAAATATTAATTAAAAATATTTGAATTGATTAAATACTATTAGTTGATAATTAATTGTAAATATTTATTATATTTTTAATATGCGTAAATATTAAATAATAAGATATTTCTTTCTAGAGGGAAGGAGTAGCTATCAATCTATATTAAGATCATATTTAAAGTAAATTTTAGATATGTTGTCTTGTCGTGTAAAATATGTAACGTTAATTAGTTCTAGGTACTTTAACATCTTTATAGAAAAATAAGCTAATCTAACAATTTGCTTTAACAAATAGTATTAAAAAGTTTAATGGGGGCAAGTGCATCCACACCTTTTTTTACTAGATTCCGCTCCTGGTTGCTACTAATCATTTTGTCTGATATATGTTGAGTTTATTGATTATGTTTTAGCCTTTTAGGCTAATATATTTTCACATACCATGATGATCAGCTACATCGTAAAGGAACTGTAGACTTAATTATGTACTCAGCATTGTTTTATACTGCGTCACAAATGCTCGATACTCTATATATTGGAGATCAAAGCAGTAGTTAAGAAGTTTATTTCCGTATTTCATAGAGATTGGCCTACTTTCTTTTCTTTTGCGATTATAGGATGCTTTTTTCCATCTGCCTTACCAAAAGTATTACGTTAATTAGAGAAAAATTCGGTCACGCAACAGTTAAATAAACACCATTCATCCCAAAATCATTTATTCATTTTTGGCTTTGAATCTTCAATTAATATGATTTTCGTCGATTACATTTGGAAATCTTAACATTTTCATACAAAAATCATAATTGTGTGGCACCGTCTATTTATGTGGAACTAACCATCCAATCTATCAAATTAGTGCCCATATAAGATGTGAAGTATCGTTATGTGGGATGTTTTGTCAAGAATGTGATGGGGGTATACGTAACAACTTCTGTTGTCTTCTTTTAGAAAACATCCATCGCCATTATCTATGAGGACTGAGGAGGGTCACTTTTTAAAAAACACCATTAAATGAAAAACATAATGATGAGCTGAGTTAATTATGGACTTTAACTTTGGTAGAAATTTGTGGCGAGATTGGCTCAAAATCTACGCTCAATTACTTCAACAAGAAAATAAAATTAGAGTACATAACGATATAGACGCAGGCCACATGGGAACCACTTATTCCTATGACGTTCCCTTTTGTTCCAACAGCTTTCTTTTAATCAACTAACCACCTTTGACCTTTTTAACTAACAATCCCGATCAAACTATTTTGAGAAAAACGAATGATATTTCTAATACTTAAAAAAGAAAACTGATGCTAAATTTTTAGTTTGATGGTTCGCGATTTTGGATGGGAACACTCGAAGTTAGTTTGTAAGGGTCAAATGAAAAATGTCAAAAAGGATAAATAACCACCTATAATCATATCCAATTAGTGTTCGAACGCCGTGAATTGTGGCAGCATAAATGATTATTGTTTAAAGGCGTGATTTGTTCTTGAAAAAAAAAATTGTCATGCAAGCATTTTGAATTTTGAAGTAATCTTCGATGACTTTTCTTTCTTTCATGGATATGTTGCTGTCTACAATACTACGTAGACAGTTATTTGAAACCCAGTTGTTAATGTTACTAGCATATCACCAGTAATTCTAATCCAAGTCTGCAGGATTTATGTTCTTGACAAAAACAAATCCTTATTATGGCTGAAAAAAATATTTTCTTTATGTTTTAGCAAGAAAAATATGGTCGAAAGTATAATCATTTATGTACTAAATTGATTTTACAACCTTTTCGTTTTTGTTTCTCGTCAGCAATATCTTATGATGAAAAAGGAAATTGTGTAATTAACATTACAAAAATAAAACAAGAGCACACAGTTTACAATGTTTAGATGACACTATAAGGACGAAAGTCTACCATAGCCGTCGTTCGCTGAAACATCATACACTAATAGCAATTCTTTACACCAAGAAAACTTAAACTTGTACTTAGACCAAACTAAGCTGATGATGTCTTTACTGAAGAGGGCGAGAAAATGATGTTTCCAATAGTGATGATGGACATCCGTGAATGTCTATGGCTTCAGCTTTCATTGAAGTTTAGGCATGTTGTAGACTTGCAGTGAAGAGATGCCTTTAATAAATTTTATTTTTTCACTTTGGAGTCATGTTCCTTAGGTATATAGTTTCCTTAGGCTATGAACCAGAACAATGTAAATTAGTTACTCATGCTCCTAAACAATGTGGCGGGCCTTGTTTGATAGCCAGGGACAGAGGACCGATACGTGGCAATACGTGACTAGTCTGGACTATTTTTGTGGAGTCAAGATACCCCTGTATAATTAAAAAAAAAATAGCAGATAGGACAAGTGGTCATTGAACTTTAGGCATGTTGTAGACTTGCAGTGAAGAGATAATAATTTTTTTCTTCACTTTGGAGTCATGTTCCTTAGGTATACAGTCTCCTTAGGCTATGAACCAGAACAATGTAAATTAGTTCTTAACTCATGCTCCTTAACAATGTGGCGGGCCTTGTTTGATAGCAGATAGGACAAGTGGTCCCTAAATTTTTTATATAATTTATTTTGTAACACCAAAAAATGTATACTCTCTATAAAATTTAGCAATATAAAACTTGTGACAATGTAAAAATATTAGTTTAGAACCGGCACTAAATGTGGTTGGATTGTTTTGCATGAAATGATCATCCTATACCAACAAGATGTTGACTTTAAGTCTAATATGCATCAACAAAGCAATACAAGTTATTTATTACCTTAAAAAAGAGTTATTACCTCACGTTGCATGTATTTAACGTTTTG
Source organism: Brassica rapa (assembly GCF_000309985.2). Taxonomy (NCBI): domain Eukaryota; kingdom Viridiplantae; phylum Streptophyta; class Magnoliopsida; order Brassicales; family Brassicaceae; genus Brassica; species Brassica rapa. Next base: position 24,160,960 of record NC_024796.2, read on the forward strand.
TAACGATCTTATTGGCGTGGATTGTAAGTTATAAATTGCATTATCTATCTAAGACAATCACTTTATGATATTCAAATATTTGTGGAAAAACATATTTTTCATAAATAATGTCATTTTAACATTTTTCCTTGTATTCAACATTTTTGACAAAATGTGACTAACACAAAAAAAAATTAAACACTGTAATCTGTAGTGTTGAACTTTTATACTCTACTTACTTTAAAGCTGTAAGCCGAAGGAATGTAATTTTTAACTCTTAGTGTTGTTGGCAACAACAAAACAATCAATAAAATATTTCTCATTGTTACCGTTTTCTGTAGGTCTGGACACATATATTCAGAACTGAAATAAATATCAGAATGACGAATCTTATATTTTCGGACTGAAACTGAATTAAGAACTAAATGAGTATCCAATATTTTAAAATATAGATTAAACTCTTAAAAGGGCAATTGTCAATAATAGCACCTTTTGAAGTTTATATCTCAAAAATAGCACTAGAAGGAGAAAGTCACAAAAATGACATTCATTAAAGGGTAAAATATCTCTAATACCCTTGGTTTAAAATTAAATAAATAAATAAAAATAAATAAAATAAAAATAAAAATAAAAAAAAATAAAAAAAAAAAAGAAATTTTTTTTATAGTTTCAGATTATATGTTTTCAGATTCGAAATTTTTATAATTTTTTTTTTGAAATTTTTTTTTGAAATTTTTTTTGAAATTTTTTTTTGAAATTTTTTTTATTTTTTTTTCAAATTTTTTTTTTATAATTTAAAAATACTTTTTGAAACTGTTTTTAAAATTTTTATTTTTTATTTTAGTATTTACTTTTTATAAAATTTTAAACCCTAATTCCAAAACTCCACCCCTTAACTCTAAACCCTAAGGTTTGGATTAATTAACCCAAGGGGTATAAGTGTATATTTACCTCTTTAATGAAACTTATTTTTGTGACTTTGAGCCTTGAGTGCTACTTTGGGAACAAAAACTTGGTTTAGTGCTATTGTAGTTTTTTTCTCTTCTTAAAAATATAATTACATTTTTTTTATATAATAAAAAATTCTAAAAATAATATTTTTAAACTGATTTATCCAAATATTTAAATTTATCTAAAGTATTTCATATTTTTATCCGAACAATTTGAGTTATCCAATGTTCTGATCCATATTATCCGACATTATTCGAAAAACCAAAATTGACACGGAAGCGAATTGGACCCAAACTTTTTTTAAAATTGGTATAGCCAGTTTTCTAATTTGCTAATCAACCGAATTCAAAACTAAAATAACTTAACCATTATCAAACCAAATCTTGTAAATACATGAATGGTTCTAAATCTCTAAACAAATATTAAAAACTAAAATACTTTTTCCGAATCGAACTGATCCGCTATTGTTTAACAAGAATACAATCATAAGCGATAGTTGTTGGGACTCATCAGTATCAGTTATATGAGCTTTAGGCCCAGTCTATTCTAATTCACAATAAATTTTGGGCTCAGAAAACAGCCCAAATAGCTCTGAGCGAGCAAATTTATTTGAACCTTTTGTTTCTGTCCTTTGTAATGATTAATCGCTTAAAAGATAAGGAAAAAAGAGAGAAATTAAGGATACATTTAGAAACAGACAACCGCTGATAAACATGAGGACGGAGGAGAAAGAAGACGAAGAAGAAGAAGAACAATGGCCATCATCAAGATCAGCTCACGAGGTTTTACTAATTGTTCTTCCATATCTCCACTCACTCTTCGAGCTTCTCTCCATGACCGGCGTTTCACGGTCCTTAAGAGACGCGATCAGAGACGAAACAGCTTTATGGACAAAGATCGTTGTTGAACCATCGCTAAGCTCTCGTCTAACCGATGATATTCTATGGGACATCACTTCCAAATCCGCCGGAAAATTAAACACTCTGATTCTCCGACAGTGTCTTAGGATCACCGACAAGGGACTTCGACGTGTGGTGGACGCAAATCCTCTCATAAGAAAGGTAATTCTGATTGAATCATAACGAAACCACTAGTTTCCGACAAAGAATTTAAGTTTAGCTGTTTTGTCTGAAGAAATGATCTGTCTGTGTGTCTGAATGAACTCTGTTTTCAAAGATAATTGTGCCCGGATGCACTGAACTGACTCCAGAAGGGATCATTGGATGTGTTGAAAGCTTGTCAAAGAACAATCATAACGTGGAGACACTTCACATCAACGGCGTACATCGCTTCACTAAAGACCATCTCTCAGCACTCTCCACTCACCTTCCTCACGAGGGCGCCATAGATGTCGAGGTCTGTCCCAAATGTGACCTAGTCAAGATGATTCCCTCATGCTCAAGAGCGTCATGTGTAAGTACACTGAATCTTTGTATAAGAGTAGATATAATTGGAGTTTAACATTGTGTATTTTCTTGGTTTGAAGAACCGTGGGAGAAGGCAAGAACGAAAGTGCAGGGGATGCTGGTTCTGCGTCCCTAGATGCACGGAGTGTGCAGTGTGCCTCGGATCAGACACTGAGATTCAAGAAGCAGCCTGCGGTGGCGACAGTCTGTGTCTCGAATGTTGGCTCGTGCTTCCGAAGTGCAGGTTCTGCAATAAACCATATTGCACAAGTCACAGTAGTCTGCGACATGATATTGCAACCAATGATTCTTCGTCTCCGCCCATGTTTGAATGCCAAGCTTGTCACTACAGGGCAGGTACAAACCCATACGACGCTTTCGACTATCAAATCTAAAAAAAACTTGTTTTTAAAGCCATACTTGTTACTACGTACAATCTTTGTTCATGGTTTGTATGAAAACATTGGAGTACAAAATATTATGAGACATTCATTGTGTAGAAAGCAAAAAAGAATCAAGCTTTCAACACAGAGATTAGTTACAACCATCCATGATCCTGTAGCCGAACATACAGGCTACCCTTAAGCGAACTCCCCTTAAAGGAGAATGATGAACAAAACTGGGTAGACAAAACTAGACATGGAGAGAGAACAGAACCAATGAGCTCTTTTTGTCTCAAGCGTTGCAAGAAAAGAAGTTAAAATTAACAAACAAGAACTAGGAGGAGTTGTTCTTCTCCGAGTTTTCTACAAGAATACTAAGGCAATGAGCAGTAAAAGCGAGAGGAATGTTAAGTTAACAAAGGAAGCTTGAGGGTGTGGGAAGCAGCCAGAGGTAGTGGAGTTCGCTGAAGGAGCCAACGCCGTTGTGTTGTGTCCAAGTGTCTGATTGCTCTTAGCACTGCAAAACATAGCAAACGTTGGTACAAAACCTGTGAGGGAAAGATATAATCTTAAGTTAAGTTACCTTCCAGGGAACACGCACGTTCCTCTACCTGCATAGAGAATCAATCAATACAATGTTTCAGAAACATTTAATCTCTTATGCATAGAGAGGTTTTGACATTACTTGGATCAGTGGATGTAACCGTAGCAACTCCTTTAAAGTCACAGCTCCCGGAAGCTTTCCCCATCTTCTGGTAATAAGCATTAAACGCATAACTAGAATGCGCAGCCACATCATCAGGCTCATAACACGCCTCACCCTGCATCAACTCCGAACAATCAACCTTCCCAGGCCCACAAGCCCAGTCCAGAGCCGCCTGAAGCATCTTCTTATCAACCTTCTCCTTGGCTACACAAAACGTCTGGTTCGTAGTATCATTCGCCAGAATGGCCCCCGCGCCAGCCAAACGCAGCGTGTAGACCGGCGTCCCGTTCGTGTGAAACAGCCCCCAGTTCTTCTCAGACAATGGTCCGGGCCTCGTGTCCTCGTTGTAAAGCTCGTAGATGTAGGTAGCTACCGCGGTCCCGGGGTGTTTCGGCGTCCCGGTCTTGTTGATCACGTGCTGTATCAAGTTGCTATTGTAAGTGTTCGCATTCTCTACAGTCGCATCGTGCTCCGGACCGTCTCCTTTCGACGGCCAGCCGGACTCGGTAACCACTATGGGGATGTTGGTGAAGTTGAGGTAAGACATAGCGAAGTAAGCCGCGTCCACAATAGCATCGAACACGTTTGTGTAATGTAGCAACGTGTTGGCGTCTACAGCTTCTTTATTGGCTTGGAGAGGCTGGAACAGCGCGTAGTCTAACGGTATAACGCCGTTAGACTGCACGTAGTCGAAGTAAGGGTAGACGTTAAGCATCAGTGGGGACCCTGTGGACTGGAGGAACTCGAGGAGAGGGACGATGACCGGATCCCAAGTCTTGTTGAAGAAGGCCTGAGAAGGAGGGAAAGAATCAAGAATAATGGTCGAAGCGTGGGGAGTTGAGACTTTGATCTGACGGTCGAGGTTGGCTGTTACGAGAGCGGCTTGGATGTACTTGAGGGCGGAGACGAGGACGGGAGCTGCGTTGGGTAAGGAGGTTAGGACTTCTGAGCCGACGGCTATCGCTGTGATGTTGGTGGCGGGGTAATAAGCGGCCACGTTTCTAGTGACCCAGTTGGCTGCGGTTGCGTTTGACTGGCTGATGCCGAGGAGCTGGTCGTTAGGGACCGAGATGATGAGTTGGATGCCTGTGTGGGCGAAGGCAAGGAGCATAGAGCGGTCTGCGTCGTAGAGACGGACGCGGTTGATGTTTTGTGATTTGAGGAGGGTTACTACTTGTGTTGGACTTGGCATGTCTGTGACTTCTGTTCCGATGTTAACACCGATTAAAGAATCTGAAAATAGATATTTTAAAAACGAAAATATTAGTAGCATATAGTATTTGTGAATTCATGTATCAGTACAATTCGCATGAAAATCAGCCAATTGGTCGGTCCATTTCTCAATAAAAAACGTTTAGAAAATCAAATGCTCAACGCAAAAAAGTCATAAAGTTTCTAAGTATGTGCAAACACTACAGACGATATTGCCCTTGGAAGTAAGACTATGAGTTCAACAGGCTCCGAGGACATTTTAGTCAAGTTGTACTTTCTCAGAAGAGAGTACTGGAAGCATATGAGCTGGGATGCAATATCTTGAGATTCTCATTCTCATTAAAGAGATGGAAGCTTGTCAAAGTTAAAGAACTAAGAATATTAATCTCTTTTCTTTCTCTTTGCAAGTTAAAGATGAAATGAAAAATATGCCCAGAATCTAGAATCGAACATATAAAAATAAATTCCCTGAAAATATCAGATATTTCTATGTATTATTAACCAAGATTAGCATTAAGTAAGCACAACGAAGAACACATTTGCTAATTAGCAAAACATATTATAAAAGACAGTGTATTACAGAGAGATCTCTTCTCCAGCGAAAGAACACACGAAGAAACAGACAAAACATAAAGATTCCATATTTTTTTACTAAACAATTAGGTTTTAGTTGATTTGAAGATTCATGTGAAATAAGTTTCAGAAATATTTACCTTGGGAGAGAGCAGAGCTTGCAAATAGGAAAAGGAAAAGGAGAAGAAGGGCAGCCATGGGTGGAGCTTACAAATCTTGGAGATGCTTTGATTTGCTTCTGAAGCATAAAGACAAGACAAGTCTCGAGGTTCTCTCAAGTAGTAGCCCACGAGAACAAAATCCAACCAAGACAAATAAATATAGATAAAAAATAGATATTAAAAAAAAAGTGAGAGAAAGAACAAGTTCGCTTCAAAAGATTTATATATAACTGAAGCCTAAAGGCTAAAGCTGGGTTTCTGAAAAAGATGTATCGTACCACAAAATAATTAATTGTTTTTGGTGGAGAGAAATGCTTTTGTTAATTTATTTTCGTCTAAAAGATCTTTTGTAAATCATCTTTTCAATAAATGTTGTTCTAAGGTCGACAAAAAATAGAATAAGTGTTATAGGATTCTTTTTTCCTTATGATAAAAGAATAAATTATATTGTATTTATTGGCAGTGTTTTAATTATTCATGGCTTCTGCTGTAGTGACAGTAAATCACAGTTGATTCGGTTCAACGGTCATCTATGCAATTTTATTTTATTTCGAATCATTGGTTCTTTTAATTTTGTACTCTACGAGTAATGTTTCTGTTTATTTTTTTCATACAAATAATTTGTTTCTTTTTTTAATATATGAGAGATTCCTAAATCTTTTACAGGCTGGATTTTTTTTGTTGCTTTGTGAATCTTTTGTTGCTCATTTTCTTTTTTTTTTGTTACTTTCTTCTTGCCATTTCGGGTCTTTATAAGGTTCGTATTTCTAGATTTCAACTTGAATACATCGTCAAGAAAAAAAAAAGCATCAGCCCAGCCCGGCAGAGTTTTTTTCGGAGTTGTCCTTTACAAATTTGAAACCACCGTATGCAGATTGCAGAGATAGTCGGACCTCTCTATATTAAGGGTGGTCAGAGCATGTTTATTGCTAACAACCTTTAGAGTTGCTTAATGAATTTTTAAGTATTAAAAATAAAGCTAAGCAACAAATTAAGAAACACTTAATGAAATTGGTTTATTGGTAGTTGCTTAACTTAAGGTGCTTAACAATAAAAAAATATTAAATTTATTTTTAAACATAATTTTTTTATAAAAGATAAAATTTATTAAGTTAAAAAAACATAGTTAAACATAACATTTCAAACATAAATTTTAAAAAACAAACATAAAAGCATGGAAACAAAGATTATTAAAACAAACGATAATAGTTTGAACGAGACATCGAAACTCAGTTGGTATCTTGATCATGTCCAAATTTACGCCAAATATGTTCAACCAAATCACCTTTCAGTTGTTGATGTGCTTGTCTATCACGAATCCTTGTTCGAACACCCATCTGATTAGCGATATTTGTAGGGATATTGTTGAATGTGAACTATAACTTAGGCATATATCATTAGGAGAATGATGAGACGAGTCTTAGCTCTCACGGACTTAGTGTATTAGACAAATCTGGTTTTAGTTGATTTCCGGTTTAATGGGTCAATGCCGGTTTGTTTTAAGAACCTAAATGTTAGTCCGGTTAAGTGTACATCCTCGGTGATATATAAGAGGGTAAATAGAGAGCTGAGATGTTATCGTTGTTCTTATTCTTCTAGTGTCAGCAAGTTGTATTGAGCTCAGGGTTGTTGAGCTTGATTATTGTTCTAGTGGATTGCTGGATTGAGGTCTGGCCCCAGTGATTAGTTCTCCACATCGGAGAGATACACTGGGTAAACAAACCTGTGCGCCGTGTTCTTTAGCTCGTTTAGTTCTCTTGGTTCTTGATAGATCAAACGAGTGAGAGAGAGAGTGCGTTAAGATCAAGATACAATCGCAAGATTGAGTAACTTGACGCGTGAGATCGGAGATCAGGTTGTAACAAGTGGTATCAGAGCCTCGCTGTTCGAGATCGGGTTCGAGATCGGGTACGATGTCGATGACGAAGACGAAGACGACGACTCGAGCGGAGGTGGAGCGATTCGACGGAACCGGTGATTTCTCGCTGTGGACTATTAGGATGATGGCGCACTTCGGAGTCTCCGGATTGAAAGAAGTCGTACTCTCAGACGACTTCGAGATCGAAGCACCGGCAGCTAAAGAAGAAGGCAAGAAATCAGATGGTGACGATGATGGAGACAACGATGATAAGGCTGAGAAACCGACGAAGAAGATCGTGGATCCAATCAAGGTGGAAAAGGATGATCGAGCAAGGGATATGATTATCCTGAACATTAGCGACCATGTACTTCGGAAGATCAAGCACTGCGTCACGGCGGCGTCGATGTGGTCGCTTCTTGAACGTCTATACATGTCCAAGTCCCTCCCAAACAGAATCTTTGTACAATCTCAGTTCTACACATTCAAGTGTGACGGGTCGAAGACCATTGATGTGAACGTTGATGAGTTCTTGAAGATAGTGACTGAGATGAGTAGCTTGAATGTGAGCGTCACTGATGAGATCCAAGCCATAGTGTTTCTTAGCTCGCTTCCAGCGAGTTATGATCAACTAAAGCACACATTGAAGTACGGCAAGGAATCAATCACTCTAGAGGAAGTGATCTCAGCTGCAAGGTCAAAGCAGAGAGAGATTAATGAGAGTAACAAAGGTGAAAAGAGCTCAACAACAGCTCTATATACCAGTGATAGAGGAAGGTCAAGCCGAAGGGAGTCAAATGATTCGAGGAGTAGCAGACCACAGAGTAAATCTAAACAGAGGAAGGTTACACGCTGGTACTGCAAGAAGGAAGGGCATGTCAAGAAGGACTGCTACGCTAGGAAGAGGCGCATGGAAAATGACGAAAGTGATGGAGAAGTAGCAGTAGCTATTGAAGAAGTTGAGAGTATCAGTGCTCTACACACGTCTGTGGAGGAAGCACAGGATAACTGGGTTATAGACTCCGGATGCACCGACCATATGACCTGCAGACGAGACTGGTTCGTTGACTTCACAGAAGGAGGGCCAAGCAAGATATTACTTGGAGACTACCATTCGGTGGAAACTTCGGGACGTGGAACGATCCGACTAAACACAAAGGGAGGATCTGTTAAACTCATGAAAGATGTTAAATATGTACCCACACTCCGTAGAAATCTGATTTCTACCAGTACTCTTGACAGGTTAGGCTTCACACACTCTGGTGGAGATGGCAAGATATCATTCTATAAGAATAAGAAGTTAGCGCTTCAAGGGACGTTGAAGAATGGGCTATATATTCTTGAGGGAGATACGGTTATCCCTGAAGCATGTCAAGCAGAGAAAGCTGAAACACAGGTATCTCTGTGGCATAGTAGGTTAGGACATATGAGTTTTAGAAACTTGCAGGTGCTTGTGAGGAATGGAGTCCTGAAGCAGCGTGATGTTGGAAAGGAGGCATTCTGTGAACACTGTGTGGTCGGGAAAGCCAAACGCGTGAGTTTTGAGACTGGTAAACACAGCACCAAACAGGTGTTGGAGTATCTACACGCGGACTTATGGGGTTCACCAACTACAACCCCATCACTGTCTAGTAATCAGTACTTTCTGTCAATAATAGATGATTTCTCTAGAAAAGTTTGGGTCTGTTTCTTGAAAACGAAAGATGAGACTTTCACTAGGTTCTGTGAGTGGAAACTTCTAGTAGAAAATCAAGTTGATAAGAGGGTTAAATACCTGCGTACTGATAATGGGCTAGAATTCTGCAATCATGTGTTTAATGAGTTTTGCAGGACAAATGGCATTACCAGGCACAGGACTTGCACATATACCCCTCAGCAAAACGGTGTGGCTGAGCGGATGAATCGTACCATAATGGAGAAAGTTAGGTGCTTGCTAAATGAGTCTGGTCTTCAGGAAGAGTTTTGGGCAGAGGCGGTGAGCATATCAGTGTACATGATAAACCGCTCACCCACAGCGTCAATAGGCTTTAAGTCTCCTGAAGAGGTTTGGTTAGGTAAGCAACCTGGTTATAAACACATGAGACGATTTGGTTCTGTGGCTTATGTGTATGCAGATCAAGGAAAGCTTAAACCAAGGGCGTCGAAAGGAGTCTTTATTGGCTATCCAACAGGGACCAAAGGGTACAAGGTGTGGATGCTAGAAGATGAGAAATGTGTTATCTCTAGGAACGTGAAGTTCCAAGAGGACCTAGTGTACAAGGATGTGCAAGATAGAAGTGGAAGTAAAGAGAATCAAGGAGGTGGTGGAGCTATTGAGACACCAGTGGTTCGGGAATCAGAACTAGAAGAAGATGAAGAAACTGATGGTGCCCCCCGTAGTGATACTCAGACAGGAGGCAACAAAGGAGAAGAGGTCTCACAAGAGACTACAGGGCCTGCATCCCATAAAGAAAGTCTCACCAACTATCAGTTGGCTCGGGATCGTACAAGGAGAGTGGTAGTCCCACCTGTGAAGTACAGTGACTACGACTGCGATGAAGAGGAAGTAGCGTTTGCATTGATAGTGTCAGAAATGATGTATGCAGAAGAGCCGAACAGTATGTCAGAAGCCAGGGCAAGTCCAGAATGGGATAAGTGGAATGCAGCAGCTGATGATGAGATGAATTCATTGCAGAAAAATGAGACGTGGGTGCTGGTCAAGAAGCCTGAGAACCGAAAGATAATCAGTAACAAGTGGCTGTTCAAGATCAAGCCAGGTATTGAAGGCTTGGAGCCAGATAGACACAAAGTTCGACTTGTTGCTAGAGGATTTACCCAAGAAGAAGGGATAGATTACCAAGAAGTGTTTTCACCAGTGGTAAAACATGTCTCGATTCGAGTACTGTTTTCATTGGTGGTAAATCAAGATCTTGAACTGGAACAGATGGATGTCAAGACGGCGTTCTTACACGGGAATTTGGAGGAAGATCTGTATATGTATCAACCGGAGGGCTATGAAGATCCTAAGAAGAAAGATTACGTGTGTCTGCTCAAAAAATCGCTGTATGGTTTGAAGCAGTCACCTCGTCAGTGGAATAAAAGGTTTGATATGTTCATGAAGTCAAGGAAGTTTGCGAGAAGTGAGCACGACCAGTGTGTGTACGTTCGAGACGACCTTGAGAAGGGAGCAGTGTATTTGTTGCTGTACGTCGATGACATGTTGATAGCATCGAAGAGTATGTCTGAGGTTAAGAAGCTTAAAGCAGAGTTGAGTTCAGAATTTGAAATGAAGGACTTGGGAGCTGCAAGGAGGATTCTAGGAATGGATATATTCCGTGATCGAGTACATGGTGTCATAAGGCTATCTCAGGAAGAATATGTGAAGAAGGTGGTTAATAATTTCAGGATGATGGAAGCTAAGAGTAGCTTGACTCCCATAGGAGCGCATTTCAAATTGGCGTCAGTCAAGGAGAAGGGGGAGTGGCTTGATACGGATAAATTCCCGTATTGCTCCGCCGTTGGAAGCATGATGTATGCAATGGTGGGGTCACGACCAGACCTGGCGTATGGAGTTGGGCTAGTGAGCCGTTTTATGAGTCAGCCTGGAGAGCTTCATTGGGAAGCCATCAAGTGGTTACTGAGGTATCTAAAAGGGACTATGAATCTTCAGATTCATTATACAAAGTCTAAGGAGTTCTGTGTACAAGGCTTCAGTGATTCAGACTATGCTGGAGACCTAGACAAGAAGAGGTCAACGTCAGGGTACGTGTTTACTGTGGGAGATAATGTTGTTAGCTGGAAGTCGCAGTTGCAACCAGTGGTGGCGTTGTCTACTACAGAAGCCGAGTATATTGCACTTACAGAGGCGGTGAAGGAAGCTATGTGGTTGAAAGGTTTGCTTGAAGACTTTGGAGTGAAGCAGGGACCTATCAAGATATGGTGTGATTCGCAAAGCGCTATCTGTTCTTCCAAGAACAACGTATACCATGAAAGAACAAAGCATGTCGCTACAAAGTACTACTTCATTCGAGATATTATCGAAGCGAAGGTAGTTGATGTGCTGAAAATACACACAAGCAGAAACCCTGCTGACATACTGACAAAGGTAGTACCAGTGAGCAAGTTCAATGCAGCGTTGGACATGCTCAAGGTCCTCAAAGCTTGAAGAAGCTTTGGCACCGGCCAGGCGGTGTAGATCCAGAAGGTGATCCACAAGGGGTAGAACGATACTAAGGTATGTCAAAGTTAAGTTCATGGTGGAGATTGTTGAATGTGAACTATAACTTAGGCATATAGCATTAGGAGAATGATGAGACGAGTCTTAGCTCTCACGGACTTAGTGTATTAGACAAATCCGGTTTTAGTTGATTTCCGGTTTAATGGGTCAATGCCGGTTTGTTCTAAGAACCTAAATGTTAGTCCGGTTAAGTGTACATCCTCGGTGATATATAAGAGGGTAAATAGAGAGCTGAGATGTTATCGTTGTTCTTATTCTTCTAGTGTCAGCAAGTTGTATTGAGCTCAGGGTTGTTGAGCTTGATTATTGTTCTAGTGGATTGCTGGATTGAGGTCTGGCCCCAGTGATTAGTTCTCCACATCGGAGAGATACACTGGGTAAACAAACCTGTGCGCCGTGTTCTTTAGCTCGTTTAGTTCTCTTGGTTCTTGATAGATCAAACGAGTGAGAGAGAGAGTGCGTTAAGATCAAGATACAATCGCAAGATTGAGTAACTTGACGCGTGAGATCGGAGATCAGGTTGTAACAGATATCTGTTGAATATGTGAAATCGACATGTGAACTTCCGCTTCCTTCTCCTTGTTGAAAATCAGAAACATCGTATTGAGTTTGGTCATCTCGTTCATTTTCTACTATCATATTATGGAGTATGATACATGCTCTGATAATCTTTCCAATCTTGACTCCCAACAAAGTGCCGGGTTTTTAACAATTGCAAATCGAGCTTGCAAGACTCCGAAAGCACGTTCGACATCTTTTCAGGCAGCTTCTTGATGTTGAGCAAATAAAACCGCTTTAGGCCCTTGTGGAAGTGGAATAGATTGGATAAAAGTTGCCCATTTCGGATAAATGCCATCGGTGAGATAGTAAGCCAAATGATAATCTCTTCCGTTGGCCGTGAAATTCACTTGCGGAGCTTGACCATTTATTAGGTCATCAAAAAGAGGAGAGCGGTCGAGAACATTGATGTCATTTAACGTACCTGGAGGTCCGAAAAACGCATGTCATATCCAAAGATCATATGAAGCAACCGCCTCTAAAACGATAGTCGGTTTTCCAGAACCGCGAGAATATTGCCCTTTCCAAGCGGTGGGACAATTCTTCCACTTCCAATGCATACAATCGACGCTTCCTATCATCCCGGGAAACCCACGAATCTCTCCAATATGAAGGAGACGTTGAAGATCATCTTGTGTTGGTCTTCTTAGGTACTGATTTCCGAACAAATCTATTATTGCTTCCACAAACGAGATCATTGATCTTCTGCCAACGGTGCTTGCAATGACTAGCCCCTCTCTGGTCGGAGCCACCATCTTGACGACTTGCAGCAAAGTAGGCTGCTATTCTTGTCCAGAAAGCGTCTGACTTATGCTCGGTGCTAACAACTGGATCTTTGCTCGTGTTTAACCACGAGCTGATCAGCAACACATCGTCTGCTGGTGACCAAGTTTTTCGTTCCCGACGGCCAACAGGAGTGTCGCCGTCGAAGGCTGAATCAGCGGTACCTTGAGTGGCAAGAAAAGGAACTTGGGATGAAGATAGCTCTACACTATCTTCATAGGATCCCATTCCAGTGTCTTGTTGACTAATGAGTAAGTCAACAAACTTTGGATTCTTCTTATATGGATAGGAATCCATATTCCAAGATGAGAACGAAGAGAGAAGACTCAAGAGAGATGAGAAGATGAGAAAGAAGAGATGAGACTCAAGAAAGAGGCCAAAGACAGAGTTTAAATGGAGGAAGAGAAGCATTGATCACAACCAGTTCGAGAAGACATATATCTACCGCAATTAACACACAAGACCATATATATCTATCAATCCATAACTACACTTTATTATCTTAATTATACAACCATAACCTAACCATCGCATTTATTACAGTGTTCACCTAACCTAACCATCAACATTTACATTTACACTACCACAATATGCTTTATCATATTCACAAGAGCAAAGAGAGGGGTTTACCTCTATCAGCAAGCGTAGGACTTTTGTCTCACGAACCTTGCCATTGCATCTTCATCAAACAACCTAAAGACAGAGAGGAAAGGAACAAATCACAACCAAAACAAATATTTATATATATCTACACGAGCTCGCCAGAGAATAAAAATCAACAATAACAAACCACAAACCACCAAATGTAATTAACAATGCTTCATCCAATTCACCAGACCAAATACAAAAGGTTTTACCTTTAACATGTAGCCCTTGATCTTCTGCCTTTTGAATGAAAAATCATCTGGCTCTTGATCATTCCATCTCACAAGAACATGACAAAAAAAATCAATTCTAAATTTATCATGTTCCTCATATTAAAATTCTCGATCTGTTCGAGAAAATCTAAATTAAATACATGCATAATCAAAATCAAATACAGGCATCATATTAACAAATCTTTACCTTCGATTTGCCTGAGATAGAGCTCGCAACGATTCCGCCGAGGAGAGGAAAGAGACAGATAGGGAGATCGCCGTGGCCCTTCCTCGACGACAGCCACCGACGGAGACGTCGCCTGATCATCCAACAGAACCACCGATCGGGAGAGATCTCCCCTTTCGCCGAGGAGAGGAAAGAAACGGAGAGAGATGTCACCGTTTTCCTTGTTGGAGGAGAGCAACAGATAGAGAGGCCGTCGTTAGCCGTCGTCGACGACAGCCACCCACTGAGACGCAGCCGTGGCGTCGAACAGACCCATCGATCGCATCGGATTTCGCCTTTCGTCGCAGCGAGGAGAGAAGAAGAGATAGAGAAATGAAGGAAAAAAAGAAAATGCGAAGGACGCGAGGGTCACCTCTTCTCCAACCTGTATCCGTGCGACACCTGGCAACGAAGCAACGACGCTTCCCGTGCCAAATTAAGCAACACCTTCTCTCTTTTTTTCTTTTTATCATTTATTTTAATTACAATTAACTTTAAGCAACTAACTTAAGCCACTGCAATAAACATGCTCTCACTGGTTTGCAAAAGTAGAAAACCATTCTTGTAACTTGTAACATAGCTGAAGCTCAGCAAGTTATTTTTTTCTTATATTATTAATTAGATTTATCATTTAGCCATTTGAGAAAAATACAATGTACAAATGGAATATTAACTAATAATTAAGATTGATGACAAAAAAAAACTAATAATTAAGATTGTGATCGTGATTTCCCTTTGGGATCATAATGGGCCTGAAGATAGAGTCTGGGTAGGCCCAATGTTCTTGTTACGATAAATTTTAACTCTCCGGGTCGGGTCATAAGATCCGAACTTATATGTATTGAGAAAAATCCACTCCCTCTGTTCATCTAAAACCCTAAAACTTATTCAATCAGCTTTCGCCATTAAACCGGAGCTCGAAGTCGTTGAGGAGCCAAGACACTCTGTGGATCTTTCAAGATGGGCAAACCGAGCAAAGGGTTTGGCTTTTCGTCTCTTCGTCATCTGTGCTTAGATTGTTTGGTTCCTGGATTTGATATACTAATGCCAAGTTTCTGACTTTCAGATCGGAAACAGGGTCTAAATCTGACAAGAAGTTCGAGAAGAAGCTTCAGTTTTACACAAGTAAGCCTTGATTGCGGTGTGCGTTTATGTCTTGTAAAGATAAAAACTATCTAAAGACTTCTGTTTGTTAACGCAGAGGTCAAAGACACACTTGGTTCCTTGTCTGTTCAAAAGGAGATTGGTAAGGTAAACAAGACATGAACAAAACCCTTTTCTATAATCTTCTTGTCTGCAAAAATCGTCTTTTCTATAATCTTAAGAATGTTGCTATACTGCAATCAGCGTCTGAATGATTAGTCCTTGGTTTTGTTACGCAATCTTGAGTCTCAATGTTTAGATTCTTAAGAATGTTGCTATATTACAACATGTGTCAGAATGTTTAGTTCTTGGTGTTGTTACGGCAATCTGAGTCTAATTTTTAGATCGTTAAGAACGTTGCTGCCCTGCAACCTGTGTCTGAATGTATAGATCGTTAAGAATGTTGCTGTACTGTAGTCTGAGTGTGAAGTTTGAAAGTTTTGAACCTTTTTTTTTATATGTATTGATCAGAAGAAGAAAAATCGTAGTCGTCAAAAGAAACTAAAGGCGTATGATCTCTCCACCCTCTCGGAGTTTCTTCCTGAGGTTAATGCTTCGCAGAAGTCAGCTCAGCCTGCACCTGACTTGAAGATGAACTGCAAAAGGCGACAAGAGCTCGTGTATGTCTCTACATTTTCATCTATGGTTTAACTTTCCTTTGTTGTGATTTGTATCTGAAAGGGGTTGTGTATATTGTGTGTGTAGATTGTCGGAAGGGGAAAGGTTGAACAAGGTTCTAGACCATCCAGCTTTTCAAGCCGATCCAATTGGTTCGATATTTCAGCACCTGCAGAGTGAACAGCCACCGGTGGAAGAGAAACCGAAGAAGAAGACTAACACAAACGGAAGCAAGAAAAGAAAAAATAGGAAGAAAGGAAAAGCTGAATCAATGGATTTCTGATTTTGTTTGAGTTATATAAACATAAGTTAAATGTTTTGTATTGTTCTAGTACAAGAGCAAGATTTTGGATATAATGTGCTCTAATCACAAATACATGATAGTCTAAATCCTTGAGAATTATCACTAGAGTGGTTTGCTGATCACGACAAGTTCATTGAAGAGACCGGTGAGGACGAGAGTGAGTTTCAATTGGTTTAAACTTGATTAGCGCTGATGGAACAAGCTCTTCGTTCTCTAGGGTTCTCGGTTTCTGTGCGTGTTTGTGGACTAGCAGGAGCTCCAACCGTAAACTTTTCGTCTTAATTTTTTTTTTTTTTTCACTGAACATACAGCCTAGAGCATGCCTTATACAGCCTCTGCAACCCAGCCAGAGCTACAGTTACATCCAAAAAATTTTGTTCAGAGCACGATTAAACATCATCCATACCTGAACTCACAAAAAAAAAATAAGACAACAATCAGAGGTAGCGGCTTTCATCGAAGAAAAACTGGAAAAACCACGGTGGATGACTGTTATGGTCATAAGATCTCATCAAACCCTATTTAGTCACACTTTGAGCAATGAAAGTTGCCCCTCTGTTTACTTCTCTCTCCACCCTCTGTAACTGACAGCCATCAATACTGTCCTTCCCCCGCTTGATCTCCTCAATTTGATGCAGGAAGGAAGGCCACGCTTGGGACCTTTCCACCGCTCCAAACAATTCCGCAAACTCACCCGCCACCACCACGTTCGAAATCCTCTGACTTCCCATACTCTCAAGACTCCACAGTACCCCCACAAGCTTAGCATCATCAAGAGAACCTACATTGCTAAAAGCTCTTCTACTGTGACATAGAAGTACACCCCTTTCATTCCGCAGCACCCATCCTCCACCAGCTATCTACTGGTTTTGTTCCAATCCACCCCCACATTACACATCGTCCACCCTGGCAAAGGAGGCTTCCATCTGGCTTTGCCTTTCTTCGGCTTAAACTGCAGCTGAAGCTGTAAATTTTCCTTTACCGTTTGGGCCTCAAACCACTCCTCTGTTTCTTGTTTCGCTCGCAACAAGATGTTTGAGGGGTTCGGCATAATGCTCTTGAACAATAACTCATTTCTCGCTTTCCATATTACCCACAGGAGCCAAGACCACATTCTAGGTGAGGAACTGTCCCCCACTCGATCTTGCCTCAGATGTAACAAGTAACTGATATTTTCAGAGATCGAGTTCTCATGAAATCCAAGTCTAGGGTAAGGAATGCCTGAAATTGCCCATACATGTCTTGCTGTCGTACACCAAACAGAATGTGATTGATTTATTCTCCTTGCTCCCCACAAATTTGACATCGATTTATCTACCTTCATACCTCTTGATTCCAATAAATCAGCAACAGGCAGAGCCCCATTAAGAACTTTCCATACAAAGACTCTGATCTTTGGCAATGTGGGAACTTTCCACACCTTCTCCTTTAGACTGTTCACCGACGGCTGATTGAAAGTCTCAGGCTGGGTCACTTTAGTTTTTTCCGAGAAGGCAAGTTGATACGCAGATTTCATAGAAAACTGATCACTCCTTGTTAAATTCCAAACCTTAAAGTCCTCCTTTGATACCACCGGTTGATTCCTTAGCAAGTACTCAATGTCAGAAGGAACAAATACCTCATTAAGAGCCCCTTCATTCCACTTGCGTGTAGACAGGTCTATCAGCGCTGAAGCCCTTAAATTGACATCAAAAGTAGCATTTTTAATCCACGGAGCTCTCAAGCCTTCCACCAGGTCAGCAATCCATTTATCAAGCCAAACTCTGGTCTGCCGTCCATTGCCAACCTTATGTCTGAGACCTTTCATCAGTAGCTCTCTCCCATACAGCAGGCTACACCAAGCATAGGATGGCCTGGCCCCAAGGGACACATATAAGAACTCACCATCAAGAAAGCACCTGCTCTTTAGGAGAGAAGCCAGAAAACAGTCAGGAGATGAGAGCACCTTCCATGCTTGTTTAGCAAGCATCGCCTGGTTAAAAACTTCAAGGTCCCTAAAGCCCATACCACCTTGATCTATAGGTAAGCAGAGTCTTTCCCAAAAGACCCAGTGAATTTTCCTATGGTGATCCTCAGTTCCCCACCAGAAAGCCACTAACATGCTAGATAACTTGGTAATAATCGTTTTGGGAAGCTTGAAGCATGACATCGCAAAAGTCGATAGAGACAGTCCTCTTGATTTGATCAAAACCTCCTTGCCTCCTTGTAACAGATGCTGATAGTACCACACGTCTAATCGCCCTTGGGTACTGTCCTTCAGATAAGAGAAGAGATCCACTTTAGACCGAGAAGCACTCAGGCAGACTTAAATACTTACTTGCACCTCCTTGGTTCCTAATTCCTAGGATATCTTGAATGGCTTCTTTTGAATCACTCTCTATACTATCCCCAAAGGATATCGATGACTTGTCCAAGTTAATGTTTTGACCGGTAGCTTCGCCATAGAACTTCAATATTCTATGAAGAGCAGAAGCTTGCCTCGTCAAAGCCTTGCAAAGGAATAAGCTGTCATCGGCAAATAAAAAATGTGTGATAGCCGGTCCCTCTGATGAGAATCTCATCCCGTTGATTAAATCATTCCTTTCCGCAACATTGAGTAAATGAGTCAGCCACTCCGTGCATAAGACAAACAAGAAGGGCGATAGCGGATCACCCTGACGAATGCCTCTTTGTGGTGTAATCAATCCAAACGGTTGATCGTTTATCAGGACTGCAAAGCTCACGGAAGTGACACACATTATTACCAGCTCGACCCACCTCAAACTGAATCCCAAAGAAACCATCAAGATCCTGAGATAGCTCCATTCGACACGATCATACGCCTTCGACATGTCCATTTTAACAGCCATGAATTCCTCCGCGATTGACTGATGCGTTTTCAAGCCGTGTACTGCTTCGTGAGCAATGCCAATATTATCAGAGATGAGCCTGTCTTTAACAAACGCTGATTGATTGACCGAGACAATTTCATGCAGAAAAAGTTGCAGCCTTCTAACCAGAATCTTTGAGACCGCTTTGTACATCACAGAGCATAGGCTGATAGGCCTCAAATCCTTCATTAGCTCTGGATCCACTACTTCAGGCAGCATACAAAGATAGATGAAATTCCATTCAGAAGGGAGCAACCCTGTAACGAACACATCATGAATCTCCTTGGTCACTTGGTCACTTGGTCTCCGATAACAGCCCAGAAGCTTTGGAAGAAGAGCCCCGCCATACCATCCGGTGCTGGTGCACTATCTGCTTTAATAGAGAAAATTGCGTCTCTGGCTTCCTCTTTTGAAACAACCCTTGTAAGTGCCACATTCATCGCATCTGTTGGTACCATACTTTCCAAGACTGGTGAGTAGGACCTCGGGTTGGATGATTTGAACAAATCAGAAAAGTAGTCAATGGCAACCTCAGCTTTAGCTCCTTCCGACCACTGCAACTTCCTCGATGCGTCTTTCAACTTGGTAATCTGATTCCTTGCCCTGTTTGTTTTGACTGCAGAATGGAAGAATTTAGAACTGTGATCCCCAAGGATCAACCATTTGTCTCGGCATTTTTGTTGCCAAAACAACTCTTCCTCTTTGTAGGCTTTTACCAAATCATTCGTTATAATGTTAATCATAAAGAGACACGGGTAATCTCTAGATTGCATCCATTCTAGCCTCTCTTGGAGCAAGGATATCTTCTCCTGCACATTAAATACCGACTGTTTCTTCCATCTGCTCAGTGCATTTCTGCAGGACCGAATTCTTTGCGAAATGGATTGATTTTGGCCATTTTTGTTCAGAGTCCAAGCAATGCTGACTTCTTTCTTGACATTAGGTTGCATCAGGATTTTTTTTCTCCCTAACCGGATTTAAGCCATATGAATCACTAAAATATTTTCTCCCTAAACCGCGTCAAAGAAGATCCATTCGTCTGCACCACTCAGTTCGAATCCTACTTCAACTGCAGTGAAGATAATTTGTTCTGTTACAAAATACGATGGCGAGGAAAAAAAATACATAAACTTCCAGAAACGTAAGGGTAGAAGAAGATTCCTCGTTTATAATTTTAGTAAATGAGCTTTACATAATTTCTTAGATTTATTTAGTAAATGAGCCTAATTAACTATATTGTGTATGGCAGGCCCAACATTAACTAAAGTTTGTTCTGATAAAGTTGATTTATTCTTCTACCCATCCCGATAAAAACGTTTCTTTCATTAACACGACTAAACCATTTCGATCCAAAGCTTCAACTGGTAAATCCAGTAAAAATAATTATCAATGCTTCTTCCTCCGTTGTAGATTTGTCTCTGGACAATAGCTTCAGGTACGAACCAGATCGATCTAATCTATTAGAAACCGGAAATCGTTCAAATTTGACGGAACTTATCCGGATTTGAAATATAAACCAAATATTTCGGTAACAAATTGTAAAAACCAAACTAACCGAAACCAAACTGATCCGAACCATAATTAATTTCGGTTCAATTCGGTACAAATTCCTCAAGCCGATTTAACCGAAAAACCGAGATAACTGAACCGAATTATCCGGTTGAACCGAACCAGCATGCCTAAAACTGGGTATAGATAATGATAAAGCCCAAAGTTTTATCCAGAACTCATCCACTTCTTAACACTTTTGAGAAATAATTTTATTCCAAATATTAATTTTTTTTTTGTAAAAGGGCTTTCAAATATTAAGTTCTACTAAATGGTTTACAGAAAAAATATTACCGGATACAATATAGTATCAAAATTGATATACAATAGACTTTTAAATATTGTCTTTTGCAATTGCAATATACAAAAAATTGCAGAATAAACCTTTGTTGAAGAAACAAACAATCTAACAAATATTGTTACTCCCTCCGTTTATTTTTATATGATGTTTTAAGAAATATTTGTGTTTCAATATGTATGATGTTTTGAAACTTTTTATGTAAAATTATTAAAATATTAAATGTTAATATATATATTATTAATTTTTAATTATTTTTTTGTTGTAATCAAGTGCTTTTAGTAAAAGTAACTTTTTTTTAATTTGTGTGTTAAAGCTAAAACATCATATAAAGAGAAACATATGGAGTATTATTCTATAAACTAATGCCTATGTCAAAAAAAAAAACTAATGGCTAGATGTTGGTTGGTGATAATGAATAGGTAGCTGGAGAAAAAAAGTTACTAAAAATGTGAACAACTTTTTCACAAAATAAAGCCAATTATGATTATGACTCATCAACCTTTTTGGATATTTTCATAATAATTTTGGAAAATGACAATTTTTCCTGAAATATACAATTGAGTATATGATTGGAGTAATTTATTCATGAGACGTATCACCTACTTGCATAATTCAGTAATTCTCAATCACATAAATCATCATGAAATCAAATGTCTCTATTGCAAATTCAAAGAGATGAAAAAAAAAACAGAGGGAAACACAATTGTACAGGTCTTGCTTGCACTCTTTGTTTATCTTCCTAATCCTTCATCATCCCTTAAGTAAATCTTGCAGAAACGTTATAAACACAACACACTAGACTTCTTAAATCACATGATGTTTTTTCATTGCTTCAAATTAAACCTAAAAGATCTACCCATCTTTTTTGTTCCTGCTCTGCATCTGCTCTTCAAATGATTCTCTCAATTCTAATTGGAGAACACATCTATTTATATCTACATAGATCCACTAGTCCATAAAATCCCATCACAATCAGCAGCAATTTTTTTAGCAAATCATCAGCACATTGTCTCGATAGAGATTGAAATTGTCTTATTTTCCTTTGGCTGATTTAATGGCGATGAGAGTCTCTCAACCAAAACATCTAATGCTTCTTTCATCCACCAATCTCTACAAGCTTCTCTGGCGTCAACTACATTCATCTGAATTTTTTTTAAAGGAATTAGTATAAAGATTCATCTATATGATTTAAAACATATAATGAAAAACCAAACAAAAAAAGGCTTTTAGCTACTTACCCAGATTCTTTGCCTAGCATGTTGTTCAGGCCAAAGATCAAGTTGTTCTGTAACAAGCATAGGGAACATTAGTCCTTCATAGTAGGTTCCTCTGCTTTTGCTCAAAAAATCCCATTTTCCTAGTTGATGCTGCCAAAATCAAAACACAAGAAAACAACAAAAAATTAATAAAAAGAAACAAAACAAAAATATCAAATAAAACAGAAGAAAAAGAAGATTCATTTTAAAGTACCCCAATATTGCCAAGAACTCCAGCTTCTTCAAGAGATTCTCTTGCGGCAGCTTCTTCTACAGATTCATCAAGCTCCCAACCACCCTGATTTTTGAAAATTAATTACAGTAAAAAAAACAATTAATACCCCCAAAATGTTTATCAAAGCTTGGGAACGTATAAAAATCTAGGCTGAAAATACAAGATGATGATGATACCTTTGGGAACATCATGGCATGACCTTTCTGAGAAGAAATAACAAGAATTTCGAATTCATCACTAAATTTTCCATCGCTTGATAGCTTGAATCTGTACGGAATACATCTGCAGAAATTTTCCATACCAGAAAATCAGAAAATACAAAAGTACTAAAGTAGCATTGACTTTTTTCCCCGCGGTAAAAATATGTGAAGCTGAGATGTATAGATGAACATACCCGACGACTTGACGACGACCTTTGTTGTATCTCTGAAACTGACGACCAGTGCGAGAAACCAAACACACCATTTTCTCAACACCCATTTAGCTTCACAAAGGATCTTGAAGAGCCCTAGTTTTCAAGATAGAGAAGGAGGAGAAAGAAAGGCAGTATGATATTTTATATAAGAGAAAACGTTTCAACCGTGTCGTTTGAAACAACTATAACGGATCAGAATCTGTCGAAACAAAGAAGTGTCCCAAGAATCTATGGTTGGTTTATAGATCAGAAGTTTTAGTTATGTTCTTTAAGAGTTTATGATTCTATTTGGTTGCGCATGAAAAGATTTGAGAGAGAGAGAGAAAAAGAAGGAGATGACAAAACGTTGTATCAACCTCCAATGGCTTCTCTCCTTTATATAAAAAACGGCCGCTCTCTTTTTTTCTTTCGGTTATTTTTTTCTTAAACATTTATTTATTTTTATTTGGAATTTTGGTCACTATCTGAAAATAGCTAATTAGTTTTTTTTTTTGGAAAATATGTTGATTTAAAGTGCCATACACATATCTAAAAGTCTAAATTTATCTCATTTTCAAAAATATAAATCAGATTGATCCCTCTCCATTTTATCCCTTTTTAGTTAGTTTATATTAATATTTTCGACGTACGTATCAGGCTTACAAATATATTAAATAGCCCATCTTTTAGTGTTAATTAAACTATCCCGTATTAAAACATCTTTTACATCATTATTCACTAAAATTTAATAAAATTTTTTTTTGCTGTCTGTTGTCACTTTTGAACGTTTTGAATTCACAATTTGGGTAAAAAAAGGGCTAATAAAGCTTACCAAAAATCATTCCAATAATGACGATGCTTTATTTTCTTTCGTGTATATTACAATTTTGATTTTTTATATGAAAATATTCGAGAAATTTGTATTTTTGGTTACGTGTAGGCCCAAATGACAAGTGTGTGGGATATGCATTAGGAAAAACCAACCAAATTTTGAATTGTAATTAAAAAGAATTCGTATTTCAAGTGTCGAATTTGTTTTAGTTTTTCATTTATCTTGACGACATTTTTGCGTACATCAGTTACACTAACAATGTATGATACGTACTCTATAAAATAATGCCTCGGATTGAAATAGTTAATATACAGTATATAATATAAAGATGTAGCTGATATATTTATATTTGAGGTAACAACTTAATTATGCTTAAAGAATGCCTAAACTTGTAAATATTGGTGGGACAACGAAATTAAGAAGTAAGAGAATCAATATAATTAGGGCATATCCAATAATTCAACGTAATTAATAATTGGATGTTGTCCCTGTCAAAATGTTTAAGGGGATTTCTCTGTCGTTTCCCGGTCTAGGCTTGTAGGTTAAGTTGGTTAATAACGAGAGACAATAGGTTAATAATTAATCACGTTAATTTAATTAAAAAGGTTGTAAAATTAACTTTTAAAAACGTAGTAAAACAACAAAAAGTCTTTATCCTTACGCGGCACGTTTATGTTGACTCTGGAAGAGACATGGTCACGTGCGTCGACGCCTCCTATGATCCTATCATTTACTTAAGCTCGACCAAAGTGTGTGTCTGAATCGCGGTTAGTGGACGACTCTGCGTTTGATGTATGTTTGGTGTATCTGCATCTTTTTATTACAAGACTGATGTAGTAGTTACATCTTACAAGTAACTAGGTTAAGATCCGCGCCTTGCGCAGAATGAATATTATATATATATATTATTTTCAAGTATTCTATATTTTTTAAATATTATAAAATAATAAATATATATTGAATAACTAAAAAGTTTATTAACTATTACGTATATAACTAAATGGTACAAATACTTAAATAAATTTTATTAATCTAGCCAAACTTTTTTTTTCTATTTTATATGGCATAAAATTAAGTTTAAATGATATTAACATAGATATATAGTACATTTTTAATATTGACATCTGTTACAAAATATTTTATACTCATATTATTTTTGATCATTTGTATTTATTTATAAAAAAAATAAATCAAAGATACAACAAAAAAATTTGTGGGATGTTTAATAGTTTTAGTAATTTATAATTTTAAAAACATTCAATACAAAATTTAAAATCTAAATATTAAGTTGTCAATAACTGTTCAAAATGTTTATAAAAAAAATTCAAAGCAAATTCGAATTAAAATACTTATGTATTTTATATGGTATATAATTTATTTTTAAAAACTATTAGTATATATATATATAATATTTATTAAATGAGACTTCCTACTTATGTAATTTCGTAATCATTTATATCTTGTTATAACATAAATTTTAAACCATGGATCACAAAAATTTCTATGTGAGAGTTTTAGCAACTTAAGTCATTTATATTCGTTTTTAAAAATTCAAAATATAAAATATACGAAAAAAACTAAATTTTTATTATATAGTTAATGTGGTTGTTTAATTTATTTTAATAAGTTAAAATTAAAAAAAAATGATAGAGAATAGACTAATTTTTATCAAATTTTTATTATTCAAAATCATTAATTGTCATATATATATACTTTAGCCACATTAGGTAATTCCGTAATTTTTATTTAAGGAAACAATGAAGAACATTTATGACTAATTTATGGTTAGTTTAATAAAAAGCTTATTATATATTTATATGGACCAACATATTTTTCTAAGGATTCTAAGAATGATTGTGGTGATGACATGTGGTTACTAAAATATGTTGTAATGCTTTAATATATAGGGGATTCGATTGTATTAGTCAATATAAAACTGCTCATGTCGTCATGTATAAGGCGTGGTTTGGACCACTTTTTAATACGATGTAACCTCTTTGGAAATGCTTATTTTTCCTTATTATATACAATCCTCATGATTAGATTATGATTGGGAAAATCGCATTTTAAACGATAAAGGTGTAAAATGGTAGCACTTTAAACCTTGGTATTCAAAAACTCACACAAACTAACTTACTTCTTTACCAAGCAAAAATATGACCGGTACTGTTCATCCGTTTGTGAAAAAGTACGAGGTGTTAGTTGTTTTTTTAATTAATAAATAAAAAAAAATTAAATAATTAAAAATTAAAATTAATTTAAAAAATCAGAAATAATTGCAAAAAACTAAAGAAACAAAACTCAAAAAATCAAACTTCAAAAAGAAATGAATAAAATTTTAAATTTATTAATAATTTAAAATAAAATAAAAAAATCAAAAATAAATTAATAATATTTTAAATTAAATAATATTTTTTTTTAAAAAAGTAAAAAATTCTTAAAAAATTCTTAAAAAAAATTCAAAAAATAAAAAAAATAAAGAAATAAATTAATTAATAAAAATTCAATAAAAAATTCAAAATTAAAAGTAACAAAAATAAAAAAAGTAAATAAATTCAGCAAATGTTAGTGGAAACCATGAATGTAAGAAGGTAGCACTTTGGTGGTGATTTCATATGTGACAGTTTTCCGATATATTTATAAGTTCTCAACATATTGTTGGTTCGTTGGTGGTGATTTCCGATATAACATCTTTGATGGTGATGAGTTTGAAGGATGATATGTCAAAATCCATTAACATCAAGGGTTATATTTTGAAAATAGTTACTATTAATATATTGGAAATCGCTGCATATAAAAAATATTTTGAAAATTTTCAGTTGTATGTTAACTTTAGGGCTTTGTTTACTTATTTTGATTTTTTAATTTTTTTAATTTATAATTAAATTTTTAGTTTATTAATTTTTGAGTTTTTAAAATTTATTTTAATTTTTAAAATATCAAATTTAATAATTTTTATTAATAAATTTAGATTTTTAATCATTTTGTTTTTTTTTTAAATATTTAAAATTATATATAATTAAAAATTTTATTCATTTATTTTCATTTTAAAATTTTTTAAAATTTTATTTCTTTTTCATTTATTTCTGATTTTTAAAATTAATTTTTTTTTTCATTATATTAAATGTTTTTATTTTTTATTAATTAAAAAAACTGATACCTCATATTTTTTTACCCAAAGATGAACAGTACCAGTCACATTTTTGCTTGACAAAGAAGTAAATTAGTTTCAAGGTTTAATGTGTTAATATAATTGGTTTGAGGGTTTGAAGTGTGAGTTTTTTAGTACCAAGATTTAAAGTGCTACATTTTTTACATTTTTATGGTTTAAAATGCGATTTAAAATTATGATTATGATTATTTAAAATTTGTTTGATTGCGATATAGTCCCATGCATGGAAAAGACAACAAGGAACAAAATATGATTACCGATTTAGGCTTTGAAAAAATATATATGTACGTAACTTTATGTAGAGTAAAGATTGTTTTCGGATTGGTGTAGTTTATTAAGTACTTAATTAAAAATAAGATATGTGTATCAATATAATAATATGATTGAGATTGATAAACAATATATAGATATATATTATTATCTTCTAGCTATTAGGTTGATCATTTTCTAAATCATATTATATACGTTCTCAGATTATAGACAAACAGGAAAAGAAGTGATCTCGAGGGTTGAGTAGGTAGTAACATAGAGATATAAGCTAAGTGTACCACAAAGGTTCAATGAATTTCGATGAATGCTGAATAAAATTATTAATATTGTTAGGTAGAGTTATCAAATGTGAATACTTCCTGCAAACGTGTGGTACGTGGATCTGAATCTATTCTTCAAATGCTACAACCATTAGCTTCTACATTTTGGCCACCGTTTTAGAATAGTTTTCCTTTATAAGCCCAAAATGTATTTTCTTTCACCAGCACACATGATTAATGTTTTTAGTCTACACAACGCATCATAGTTTTTGTGTTCTGATAGAAAAAAAAACCTTTTCTTAATAAAGTTCAGCTAGTGTCAATTAAAAGTTTCATATATTTGTCCTTTTTAAACAGCTAAAGTTATTTTCATTCTTTATATATAAATACCTATGAAAAATAACTATTTCGTATTCAGAAAACAGCTAAAGTTATTTTCATTCTTCCCTATATCATTAGATGGTCTACGGTGTCGTCTAATTTCGTATCGTAGCACACTACGAAAGGGAAGTTTAACTTTGTAGATATCCACTTGGTGATATATATAACTAAAAGTGTCTTGCTATTGCGAAATTCGAATGCAAATCCAAAACCCACACCGATATTTTTTGTTATTTTTCTGATTAAAAATTTGTTATCCCACAAAACATGAAACGTGATAAAAATTCAAAGCTACTTCTCGTATAGATTATGAATGATAAAACAAAAACAAATAAATGGAATAAATGATGGAAAATAGTTGGTCTGAAAGAGAGATCGCCGCACAATATACTTCTCTCAGCCACAAACACACTCGCTTAGAGATTAAACATGGACGTGAGCTAGAGAGCCTTGAAAATCATTAACCAATTTTCACATCTTCCTTTTGTTCTTCTACAGATTGTCAGATTCCATGCGAACTTTTTTTAAAGACATGAGTGTGTTTATTTGAATAGCGAGATATAACTGAATTATTATTTCTATCTTAAATTATGGATATAAGAATAATTTCCGAAAAATCAGGAAATAGACACGACCACGAGGGTATCATGGGATTATAGATCGTCAATAAATGATTAGTTGACACTATAATATCTTTCGAATTATTAGGTTTTCAATATATTAGGTTCCATTTTCATTCAACAGACTCTAATACTTTATTATAATACTGTATTTACAATTTGGAGTTGTTTTGATATATTATAATCCTTTTAGTTTTTGTTTTTCAAACACATATTAACAAAAGCATTGATATTATATTGTTAATTTCTAAATTCAACAGTATACTAATAGATGTGTATTTTAAAATCATCATAAAATTTACATAGAAGTTAGTTCATAAAACTGCTAACCATTTAAAGGAGTAAAATTTAATTCAAACATCAATGTCTAAGAAATGAGCAAAATTTGACATTTTTGTTTCCCTCTTATATGAGAGTAATTAATATATATATATATATATATATAGGGATGAATGTTGTGCATTGTTGTCTTGAATCGGCAATATACATAGTGGTTTCTTCTTCTTCTGAATATCTAAGAATTTCTGAATCCGAAAGCTTGCACATATTTTAAAAGTGAAATTTAAATTATATAAATTAATTTTTTAGAAGAACAGACATTTCCCAACGAGAATCGAACTTGGAAGTCCTACATAGTGAATGTTGTTGTATGATATGATATGAATATATAACATGACTAAGAGTATCTCCAACTTAATTTTATTTTCACTCTAAAATAGAGTTTAGGGTAAAATGATCCAACCCAACTATATTATCTACTATGTAGTAAAGTAAAAAATAGTTTTACTAAAATAAAATATATATATTTTTTTTTGTTATCACTTTATTTTTTTACTCTAGAATATATTACCATTGGAGTAGAATCCATTGACTCTATTATAAAGTTATTCTAATTTGTAAAAAGAAAAATTTGTGTGAACCATTAGAAATGGTCTAAAAAATTTTAGTTTCTTTTTCTTCTAGAAATATTATTGTTATATAGAAAGTAGACGATTAGGATAAGAAACTTTGCCCACAAAAAATTTCTTCTAGATCGAGTTCACATTATAAAATTTGGGATTTTTCCCATCTAGAAATATAAAATTATAAAGGTTCGAGAAGAAGATAACTAGAAAAGCGACTCTCTATAATTTAATTTGAATTTTAGTCGTCTCATAAACATCGATTATAGTTTTTAAAGCAGACTGAAAAATGAATATTTCTTAAGTTTGTGAGAAATATAATATTTAAATTACAAAACCTAAACCTAACCTCTATGATATTATATTTATGTAATGTACTACTATGAATAAAAGAAAATTTGACAATGACGTTGAATGATGTCCATTTTAAATTGTTAACTATACGTATTGCATAGCAAAGCGTGGAAAATTAGTTGCATGGGTTTAAATTAATTTTTAATTAACCTTCTTTCGGTTGGTCTTGGTCGAGATCTTGCATCAATCTTTACTGAATTTACTTTCTTGATTACTGCACTATAAGAAACAGCTATAGAATTAAGAGACTAGTTTGAATTTTGATTGGTGATAATTAATTTCACTAGAACCTATAAATAGTCTAAAAATTTTAGAATCTTTTTTAGAAATATTAGAAAAGAAGAAGATGTCGACAAAAAAAAAGAAAAGAAGAAGATGTCGGCATCAAAGGAAGACCGGAGCAAGTCGTGAGGGTAGAAATGGTCGGACAGCCACATGCTCTCTTCCCCTCTCTAATAAAGTACCTTATTATGAGCCCAGCCAACCTCTCTAGCCAAGTCTTGTTTATTGTTTTTTTGTTGTTGTTTTCATTTATGACAAATTGACAAGTCGTGATTTTTTTTGTCTTTTTAATAGTTTTAAATAGGTTAACATATTCTTATAAACGGAAGATCAAAACATTTTTATATATTTTGTTGATAACTTTAAGAATTGTGTCCAATGATAATTTTCTGAATATGTGAACATACATATTTTACTACAACACACATATCATTACTAACTATGATTAAACTCAACAAAAATATTAATACTGTTAGAAGCAATGTTTTGAAACCCGACCCGAACACTGAATCGAATAATATATCGGGTCATCTGATTACTGGGTCGACCGTAGACGAACTGCAGGTCAATAAATTAATTAAATTTATTAAAAATAATAACATATTAGCTATTAAAAATATAATACAGATTTTATGTTTTAAGAATATTTAGAAAAGACTTAAATTTTGTTATTTTTATTTTTATTTAACATAAAAATATAAAAATATAATTCAGACTATTTAACAATTTTTATAACAAGTTAGACGTTATGACATTTAATAAAAAAATATCAAGATGCTATCTGGTTGTTTAGCGACCGGTAACAACCTTAGAAGAAGGCATATCACTCAGAATAGCTTATGTCGACGCTGTTGCAATGTAGAAGAAACAGAGGAACATATTTTCTTTGGCTGTCCGTATGCTGCGAGTATTTGGAGGACTTCAGGGCTCTCTAACTTGATTATCAATAACCCCACGGCGACGCTTGAAGAGAAGATAGCAGCATGCTTGCAATACTCATTCTCCACAAGACTTACTCATTTTCAAGACTTGCCTCTTTGGATTTTATGGAGGCTTTGGAAGAGTCGAAACATCCTCGTTTTCCAACAAAAAGATATACCGTGGAAGGCTGTGTTAAGACATGCGAAAGAAGATGCTAATGAATGGAAACAGAGTGATCTTTTGAATACACTATATCATCATAGGAGAGGAGGAGATACTACGACTGAAGAAAATAAGAGATGGAAACGACCCCCTCTAGGATGGATTAAATGTAACACTGATGGCTCTTTCAGACAACAGTTGGATGATGCTACTGCAGGTTGGATTCTTAGGGATGACAATGGAGTTTATAAAGGTTCGGTCCAAGCAAGAGGCAAACGAGTTCAAGATGCACTTGAAAGTGAATTACAAGCGATTCTGATGGCCATACAACATTGTTGGAGTCTCGGTTATAAGCAAGTAATTATGGAAAGTGATTGTCAAAAGGCCATTGACATTCTAAATAACAAAAAGCTACACTTCAACCACTACAATTGGATACGTGAGATAAGATGGTGGGCAAGGAAGTTCCAAAGCATTACTTTCAATTGGGTTAGTAGGAAAGCAAATGGAGCAGCGGATATACTAGCAAAACGTGTTGAAGATGAAGTTGTTTTTCAATTCCATTATTATGTACCCCAATTTTTACATGCTTTCTTGCATATGGATCATGTAAGCTCAATATAAGTAATGAAAGTTGAAGTTAAAAAAAAAAAAAAAAATATCAAGACTTGAAATCCATAAGTATTTAAATGTGAAATGTGAACAGTAAAATTAAATTAAAAATTAAATATTAAACTGTAATAATAGATTATCGATAATAAAAATAAACTAATACCGACCAAATCACAACAACTAATTTTGGTTTTCATTATCATCCTATAATTCATTTTTTTCAAATGGCATAGATCTTCATCAAAATCTTAAAAAATCACAAACTAATCACAAACTAAATAATGTAAATGAGATTCACAAAAAATTAATCAAAAAAGAACAAGGAGATACATAGTAGACATTCGGCTGCAGAAAAATATATTAGTAAATCCTGAAAATCTCACTTTTAATTCGAATAAAAAACATATTTTAATAACATAATTAAGAAATCTAAAAAATAAATAAAAATTATTTACTAGTTTAACCAAAGGTTCAACCGGTTCCGGTTTCCGAATTTTAGTGATTTTTTGCCGGTTTTACTGGATTTTGAAATATTGGCTTTTCATAAAACCCAAACCGAATTATATTCGGGTCATCGAATTTATCGATTCAACCGCGGATCACCGAGTTTACCGGTTCAACCGCGGGTCCGAGTCGGGTTTCTAAACATTGGTTAGAAGTAGTACTAAAAACTAAAAAGTAAAGGTTGTTATTTTTTTTAGAAATACACGTAAACTAATGATATTAATGTCAGCTAAAATGATGCCAAACTAAGTTTAAACCAAAAACAAATTCATCCTAATGATTGTATTACCAACTTGTACCAAGATCAAATTTTTATGGACGCTCAGTGTTTAGTTTCAATTCTTGGTGTTATATGATAAAGTTTTTAAGTATATGTCGTTAACTAGAGAAGTATAAAATAAAATGGTCGCCAAAAGTAGTTGGCTTTTGTAATGTCTCAACAGTACATTGGTTTTATAACAGTACATTTATTTGGACATTTTAATTACACCTTAAGGTTTTTCCGGTCTAATTATGAACATGTTCACCCTTATAGATTCACCTACGGGATGAACCCAAGAATTTCTCTTTTTTAAATGTATGGTAATCTTCCAACATTTATAATGATTACACGATAATGAAAATACTTTAATTTATAGAAGTATTAAAGTGAGATTCAATTAGTGCCACCATGTGACCTGATGGGCTCCTCGTAGACAGGTGTGGGGGCAATCTTGTTGGATCAACCAAACCAAACATTTATAAATTATATTGGCATTGAAGATTACATTAGAAATACTGTACTAGTTTGGAAAAATAATGCTGTACAAAAGAAACAATGGTTAAAGTCAAATTTATACGGACGCAAACCTAATTGATAATAAAATTGATTGACGTCATTTTGTTTTTGAGCAAAATGATTGACATCGTATCTTTTAAAAGGATTCTCAATATATATTCTTTGGAGAATTAGAGTGTATAACTATAGGAAAAATAGAAACTAAGATTCTAACCATAGGGGAAGTTAGACTACAATATAGAGTTCATATTTATGTATAATGACTAAAAAACCAGAAGCTGCGCGTAAGATAGGGGTGGGCCCACTAGTTTCTACGGCTTTACTTTGCGAGGGTGAGGGTGTTCGAGAAGCTATTTACGGTTCTTGTGGTGATTGGTTGTGGCGGTTGTATTGTGGGTGATTATATATGCAAGATGTTTGGTTCGTTGGATTGGAGATAGTGATGAAGAAGCAGATGATAAATTGAATTGGGGAAGATGAACAGTAATGTTGTGTAACATATTCTATTCTATTTTATAATTACAGTGTAGTATGCTAATTCTTCTCTTTCTCTTCGGCAAAGTGTATCTCCTTCGCCTTCTAATTCTTCTCTTTCACTTCTCCATCAGCTTCATTGTCTTATTTTTCAGCACCACCGCCACTAATAACCATCTCAGAATTAGATGGTGGGTAGCATTGGAGAAGAAAAACAATGCTCTTTGTTAATATGTTTTATTTTACTATTGTGTTGAATGAATGCTCTAAGTTAATGGAGATTCACATACATGTTTATATTCACAGTTTATATAGCTTTCATACAATATTTGAATAAACATTACATTATAGTATACTAATCTATTCATCAAAATAGTATAGTTTCCTCCTATGTCGCTTTCACTCTTACACTCCCTCCTACTCTTTCTCTCCTCCCCTCCCTTCCCCGGTCTTTCTCTGTCTCTCTTCATTCCTCCTTCCTTTCCTCCATACTACTATCTTTCCTCCTTCCTCCTCCTCCCCTCCAGCTCCTCACCCTCTCCATCTTCCTCCTTTCCCATTCATCAATATAGTAACTATCATCAATTGCCATACTATTCCTAATGAAATATAGTATATTTTAGACCTTCAAAGTTAGGGTTTAGGTAGTTCCGTTATGAGCGATGGTTTGGTTTTACAATTTGGGTTTAGGGTTTGGGTTAAGGGTTTACGGTTTGGGCTTAGGGTTTAGAGTTTGGGTTTAGGAGGGTTTTGGGTTAGGGTTTGGGTTTAGGGTCTACGGTTTGGGTTTATGGTTTAGACCTTCAAGCTTAGGGTTTAGATAGCTCCGTTATGGGCGATGGTTTGGTTTTACAATTTGGGTTTAGGGTTTGGGTTAAGGGTTTACGGTTTGGGTTTAGGGTTTAGAATTTGGGTTTAGGGGGTTTAGGGTTTAGGTAGCTCCGTTTGGGTCTATGGTTTGGGTTAAGAATTTGTGTTTAGGGTTTGGGTTTATGGTTTAGAGTTTTGGTTTAGGGTTTAGGTAGCTCCGTTATGGTTTACGGTTTGGGTTAAGAATTTGGGTTTAGGGTATACGGTTTGGGTTTAGGGTTTAATGGTCTACCGTTTCGGTTTAGAGTTTAGAGACAATTATTTGTGTGTTTGCCTTCTCTTTTGTGTGTTTATATCGCCTCAATCCATGTCATAACATTAGGCTACTGCAACTTGTCTGAACGCATGTATTGAAGATCTGGCTTCTTTGTCTAGACTATACCATATATCGTATAGTATAAATTTGTTTGGGTCACTTTCTATACATGTATTGGAACATTACCAAAATGTGGGCATAGTACATTGAATATAGGGTAGTCTCGTTTCCGTGCATGGGTATATTGTATATTTTCGGACTTTCGAACCCCTTATGAATACACATTTACCAATTGTTGTGACTTTGTGTGTGGCAGAACTTAACTAGACTACATAAACTATAATATAGTATTGCCTCTTCGTTTTTTTATAACCCAACATGCGGGCACACATTAAGCACATGTGTTTTTAACTTCACTCCTCTCTCCACACATACGCGCTTGCAGGGTTATTCCTGACATTATTGGGTGTAACTAGTCCCATCAGAGACTTTTCACTGTAAAATGGCTATAAGCTTAATATTAGGGTCCAATATGAATATTCACCAAATTCACCCATATTCTTTCCATTTAAAATTAGTCGTCGTTCTATAAGTTTTGCACACGAATTAAAAATATATTCAGTTTTGAGTATTTTCAAAATAAAAACATCATTACATATATGCATAATCATATTTCGACCAATAGAAAAATAAACTAGAAAATATTGTTAACAAAGTTTACATTAAAATGACATTTATCTATAACTAAAATTTTACTCTATAATCATAACTAGACATTGACTCGCACAACCACACAGATATTTATTTGAACTTTTTAGTTTTTTTTTGTTTGTAGTAAAGTATGATTGGGCAAAAAATCTAAAAGGACCGAACTGAATCTGTTCCGAAAATGTAGTACAGAACCACAAGGGGTTAAATATCAAAAAAAATTCAAAATTTTAGTGTTTAGAGAACCGGAACCAAACCTGGTCCAAACCGAAATAATTCGGATATCCGAATATATCAGAATCATATTTATATAGTTAAATATATCAGAATCATATTTATATAGTTAAATATATTAGCTACCCAGAACCAAACCCACAAAGATCTGAACCAAAATTTATAAATACCCGAATAGGGCTAAAAAATTTAAACCCTAAAACCAAAACCCGAATAGATTCAATCCAAGCCAAACCCAAATGGGTATCCGAACTTCCACCCCTATAAGCTATACTAAATGGTTTATTTGTAATATTTGGTATGCATGTATTTATTTTAACTTTTTATTTTTTTGTTTGTACTTAATGTTGTATCTGTAATATTGGTCTAAATACATTGAATAATTTATTTTGTTTTTAACTATCTATAGTATGACCGATATTCGATATCGTAAAAGCAAATTCAACATTTATATTTAAGTAGACATTTGTATAGGATATATAGAAAACAATATTTATTTTGAAAAAGTATGGAAAATAGAGATCCATGACTTAGAATGCTATACAAAAGATGATAGATTAGTTATTAATTTTTGAAGAGAATACAATGGTTATTAAACTTCTATGAAATCTTATTATATAAAGCTTGGTTCTTCAAAATTGCTAATTAACATGATCGTGACATGTGGCAATCAATTTATTAAGATTGTGACATGTGTTAAAAATATGTTACAATTATCTTTTATTATGATTTAAAAAGATTTAGGAAAAAAAATTATTATTACATTTTTATTAAAAATAAAATTATTATTACATTTTTTTGGACACTAGAAAAGGAAAATTAATACAAAAATATAATTTACTGTTCTTTATAGGAGCTTAGAAAACGAAAATTACTATCTTATTATATAAAACTTGGTTCTTCAAAATTACTAATTAACATGATCGTGACATGTGGCAATCAATTTATTAAGATTGTGACATGTGTTAAAAATATGTTACAATTATCTTTTATTATGATTTAAAAAGATTTAGGAAAAAAAATTATTATTACATTTTTATTAAAAATAAAATTATTATTACATTTTTTTGGACACTAGAAAAGGAAAATTAATACAAAAATATAATTTACTGTTCTTTATAGGAGCTTAGAAAAGGAAAATTACTATTATATAGTTAACATGATCGTGACATGTGGCAATCAATTTATTAAGATTGTGACATGTGTCAAAAATATGTTACAATTGTCTTTTATTATGATTTAAAAAGATTTAGGAAAAAAAATTATTATTACATTTTTATTAAAAAGAAAATTATTATTACATTTTTTTGGACACTAGAAAAGAAAAATTAATACAAAAATATAATTTACTGTTCTTTATAGGAGCTTAGAAAAGGAAAATTACTATTATATAATCTTTTACAATTATATTTTATGGTTCTTTTTATAGTTTTTTAAAAATATTTGATAGTAAATTTAATTTTTTAAAAATTCAATAAACAAAGAATAATTGTAAAAAGCTATTTGAAAGTTTTTTTTCCTTTTTAAAATATTTTTTATATTTTTTATCTTTAAAGATACTTAAGAAAGATATTGTAAGAGAAAATATTAATTTTTTAAAAAATAATCTTAAGTAAAAACGAATTATAAAATCCTACAAGTACAAGAAATTATTTAATAAAAATAAAATTAAAAAACTTACTATAAAATAAGTGATATTCCTTTTTAAGAAACTAAGAAAATAAAATGTAAAAATACTCTTATTATTTTCATATTAATAACTAACTTTCCTTTTTAACACATAAATGTATGCTACAAAAATATAAACCAAAATAAATATTATTTTCACATCTATATTTAGGTTTAAGCTTTCTCATATTATTTTCATAAAAAATAGTATTTACAAGAAAAATATTATCTGAGTATTTTCTTTTAATTTATTTAAACAACTCAATTTATTATCATTCTTTTTACATCTTATGATGCTAACACAAGTTTTTTTATAATTATGATGTTTTTGTCGTACATAAGTATGCGTGAATATGAAAAATATATGTATGTATATATAATACACAATATATAATTAACTAAATATAATTATTTTATTGAAAATATATTAGTTACATAAAAATCTTAACAAAAACGAATTATAGTTGCAATTTTCCTTTTAAAAAAAATTAAAATTAGCTTTATATAATAAGATAGATAATTTTGTGTTAAAAAATTATAAACCAAAAATAATTTCAAATATTTTACCTGATATGATTGTGACATTTGTATAAAAAAAAATTGTGTATGTATTAATAAAAATCTATCATTATGTGAAAATAACTTTTTTTTTCCTAAAATCCTAAATAAAAGAAATTTGAAAAATAAGTTTTTCCTCTTTTAATCTTAACCAAATAAGATTTTTTTTCCTTTTAAATCCTGATCAAATAGAATTGTAAAAGTAATTTTTACTTTTAAAATTTAATGATAAATATGATAATGAAAATATTTAATTGAAAAATTTAGTGATATTGAGAAAACGAATTTTGCAAATAGCAACTTTTAAAAATAGTTAATATTTGCTAGAAATAATTATTTTATAGTATTTTTATTTTCTAAATCCTAGAAAAGATTATTATAAAAGATTATGTAATTTGAATTTTCTTTTCTAACACCTTAAAACTGTAAACAAATATTTGATAGTTCTTTTCCTTATAACAAATCCTAAACAAAAGAGATTTGTATCATATTTTTTAATTCCTAACCAAAAGAGAATTGTAAGAAGTTATTTAATAGTATATTTCAAGAGAGAATTTGATGATGAAAATGATACTAAAATTATTTAATTAAAAATGAAGTGTAAAAATAGTATTGATATGAACTGTATTAATCATAGTTTAGAAATTATTTAATAGTAACTAGAAATAATTAATTGACAGCAATAATATTTTTCTGAAATTCTAAACAGAAGATAATTGTAAAAGTTTATATGAAAATATTTTTCCTTTTCTAAAATCCTAAACAAAAATATAAAAAAGTATTTCATAGTTTTTCTTTTTTAAATTGAAAATTAAAACGAGATTTATAAAATATAATTTTTCCTTTTTTAAAACAATCCTAACAAAAGTAAACATACCTATTTAATAGTATTTTTAAAAAAGAATTTGATGACAAGTATGATGCTAAAGCTATTAAATTAACAAAAATAAAAACTTAGGATGTTGTCGTGATTGGTATTTATGTGTTTGGTTATATGAAAATCAAACACATGTTTGATATATATATTTTCATGTTTGCTCATAAAAAAAATTGATTATTATTATTGTCACCGTACGTATGTTTAGTCAAAAACAAATCAAGCTTCATCGTTATCTTATTACATTTTTTAATTTTACTATGTAATAGTTTATAATTCATTTTAATTAAAATGTTATCATGAAAATATATCATTAATAAATAATGAATCAAGAAAATTATTTAACATCAGATAAGTTTAATAAAATATTAAATTAGTACATAAGAAAGTGCATAATGTTGTCATTGCTTCTTGGCCTTATTTAACTTCCAAATTCCTTTTTATTTCATTATAATTATTATTTCGGGTTGGATCCGGTTTTAATTTTTACACTTGGATGTTTTTTTAGCTCTACCAAATATTAACTGAAACTTATGTGCGAAAACGAGTTCTTAACTATAAAATAAATTTCACAATACATATGCAAAAACAATTTTAAAACAATAATAAAATGATTTTTTAATATTTTTAATTAAAT
This sequence comes from Brassica rapa, assembly GCF_000309985.2. NCBI lineage: Eukaryota > Viridiplantae > Streptophyta > Magnoliopsida > Brassicales > Brassicaceae > Brassica > Brassica rapa. The sequence goes on from NC_024796.2 coordinate 24,199,830, forward strand.
TAAAATATCAAATAAAGCCCGTTGCAACGCACGGGCCCAAATCTAGTTTGTAATAAAGCATAGGATATCTTGCGACCAACTTTCCAAAGCATATCACAAATTAAAAAAGTTAAAATATTCTGTTTAGATTTTCTTAACGTTAAAAATAGGAAATGAGCACGAGTATAAACAATAGTTTAGAAATGAATTACAAACAATATTCGATATAGAGATTTATTTCCATAATTTTCAATTTACGGAAAGTGTGGATTTTTTTAAAAAAATACAAAATCACTTATTTCATAATTCATAATTAAAAAAAATTCCTCCGCAAGTAAACAGATAGATATAAGTGTAGAAATAAATTAATTGATTTAGGATTTTATGGTTTTATCTCCTAATTAGTTGAAATCGTGTGTATAACTTTTTGGATTTTATTATTATTAAAAGATTCTGGTGATATTTAACGTATGGATTTAAACTTGGTTAAATATATTTATTTCTATATTCTGTTCAGTTTTTCATATATTGATTTTCTGTGTATAAAAATGAATTAAACTTGTATGATATTATATAGAGAAGACTCTATGAAGATAAAGAATTCAATTAATTCAATGTTTTATTGCTATGTTAATGTTTGTACATGTTTAATTAGCTATGCTTGAAGAAGAAAATAAATTGAAGAAAGTAAAAAATTTATGGTTTCGTAAAAGAAAAAAAAAATTGTAGTGTTTGTATTTGATTTCTAGTGACAACCTCAGTTATGAAAGGTAATCATGATATTGACTCATGGTCCAAAAAATAAATAAAGAGAATTGTTGATTAGTCTAAGATCGTACATATGTTTAATAAAGCTATGTTATTGTTGCCGAGATTTGTATGGTTAATAATAAATTTAGGAAATCTTCCTAAATATTAAATGAGAAATCACTTAAGTTAATTTTGCCTAGGTGTCAATTATAGAGAAACTTTAGGAAAATTGTTATAATTTGATTGGTTGAAAGATAATCAATTTTTATTATTTTAAATAGATCTAAAATAATAGGGAAGTCTAGAACTAATTAATATAACTTACTAAATAGTATAAATAATATTAAAATAATGATTTATGGTAACTAATTGTCAAAATTAAAGAAAGTGTAATAATGTTTGATTAATTCTTTTTATATGTATATAATACATAATATAATTAGTCGAACATAATTTCTAGAAATCGATATAATGATTTCATATTCTTATATAAACCAATAAATTCATATATAAAGAATTATAATAATTACTAATGTCTTATAATTTTCATATATGTTTTATAAGTCATTTAGAAAAAATAAAGCATTTATAAAATTATCTATCATGGCTTACAAAATTATTTTATCTTAATTTTAAATTATTTATATGAGTTTATAAACCATTTATAAAAAATAAAATTATCCTATATATTAAAATAGAAGTCACTTAAGTGAATTTCACTTACATGTCGATCATTTGTTAAGTCTCAAGAAATATTTTCATAATTTGCTTGGTCGATAATTTTAAATTTTATTTATGTTATTTTAGATTTAAAATAAAAATATCTAGATCTAATTAATATCACTTGCCAAAAATCTAAATTATATTACAAATACTTATTTATGGTAACTAATGTTGAAATTATACAAAGAATACTAACGCTTGATCAATTCATTTTTATATTTATAAACTACATAATATAATGAGCGGAACTTTTTAATTTTTATTATTTTGAAACTAACTTAATTAAATATCATATATGTATTGTTTTAGTTCTTTTTTAGCTTTTCATAGTCACCACTAATTTGATTGTGTAACTCATTAAGTATAATCTCATTTGATTCACCTTATTTCTCGTCTTCAAATGTTTTTGGACCACAGATTTGACTGGTTGGTATATGTGTTTAATTTTAGCTACTACTTTTTTTTTAATATTAAATAAAATATTAACGCATGGTTTATCAAAAGTCTATAATTATGTTCCAGTTTAATGTCTATAAGATAATCTTACTTCAACAAATAATTTAGATAAAAGAAGATGAATTACCTCATATTTACGCTAGTTATCGCTATGTGTTTTGGTTTGAATGAAGGAATGTGTGTTCCGCGTTATAATAGCATTTTAGAACTACAAAATCAATTCAGTCCTGGTAGTATTCTAAAAGTTAATTGCTCATCCAACCAAAAACATGTTGAGCCTCTCCACCAGGTAAAATTCAGTGAAAAATATTAAATTGTGGTCAGAGAGAGAGGCCTAGGATATATAATTGTATGGCGTTGCCTCTTACGGCATGGGCCTAAAATGGAAAATTCTCGAACTATATGGCGCGCATACAGAGGTGCCAGCAGGATGCGATGTGATATTGCTAGAGTTGAAGGAATTTACATGGAGAAAAATACTAAACCAGATGGGCTCAGATATACCTGGATTGTTACTAAAAAAATAAGTTTTGTCTTCTTAAAAGCTATTAACATTGGATGCAAAGATTAATTTTGTCATATGAGATAAAACATCATATCATTTTAAAATAATAAAATACAAATAAATGTATTAGATATGTATATACATCGATTATAATTTTGGTAATAAATCAGTTTATAATTTATTTGGTCTAGAATGAGAATGACCAGTAACCTTTAGGTGTTAATATTGTTTAGTTCCAAAAACTCATGTACACCATTTGTTTGTACAATGTTTAACAAAATAATTTCATGGTGATTGTCATGTTTGTCACTACATTTGGTAAAACTAATTTTGATAACATTTAATGAAACAATTTTTGTCAATAAAATATAGTTGTATCTATTTATATTTATAGAAATCAATATAATGATTTCATATTCAAATAAAAATATAATTGTATCTATAATAATTACAAATCTCTTATAATGTTCATATATGTTTTATAAATAATTAGGCTTTGAAGATTGGAATAATTATATTTAACGGATCATGTGAGAACTTTGATTAATTTTTTTTTTTTGCATTTAAGTTAAATAATATAGTGAATAAGGTAATGTTATGGTTGAAAAGAATTTTAAGATGGATTTTTGGTTCGTTGATTGTATGTTTTGTATTGCTATTTAGAGACAAAAATAAATATTTGGATGTAAAAAATTAGGAAAACATTAGCAACAGTTTAATAAAAAGAACGAAATGATAACGAGAAAAATAAAAAGATGCCAAAGAAGATGTATAATATATGTTGAAGAAGTTAATGTGATAGTTACATATATATTTCACAAGCATTTATTATTACTAAATATTCATCAATTATTTTTACATCAAATTTACATAAACTTTACTATTGATTTTCAAACTAATTAAAGTTAAAAATTATATTTTTAATGTTTCTTATTATTATTCAAAATTTATGACATCATATACATAATATATATTTTCTTACAATTTTTATATCCGCGAATTCGCGGGCAACCACCTAGTTTATTATTAAAACAGGAAAAGACAATATTTCCAGAAGATAGGTTCAATTATTACTTTAGTGTCATTCTAATGTAAATAACTTGTAAAACTAAAGACTATTTCTATTTTGTACTTCTATTCTAACAGATTATATTAAACTAAAACAAATAAAGTATTTGAATTTTCTACATATATATCTCGTACTCCACTGACAAAAAATAAGTGATCCGTGCCCGCTACGCGCCTTTGAGTCGAGTGCATTTCCATCAGGAAGGATTCTATCCAACCACTCTTACTCTATTTCTAAATTTGACTTTCTACCTTTTTGCTGTTTATTTTATGCATTTTTAGGTGTCAAATTTGAGATCCAAAATATCTATTAGAGTTATGGATTTAAAAAAAAACGTTTTTCCACATTTATGATTGAATATATATTTATTTAATATGGTAAAATTTTATATTTTAGAAGTAAACGAAATGTAATTTTTTGTTATATCTCTCTTTAACAACTGAATATCATTATCAGATTTCAGAATTGATAGAAATGAAATACACAATTTTTTAGGAAACATATTAAACAATAGAAGTTTAGAACACATACTTCTAATGTTTTATAAAAAATATGTGTCTTAACTTTTTTTTTGTTACTCAAAAAGTGTTACTTTAGAATTTTAATACAATTTATACATATATTAAGATTTAGGGCAATTCTCCTAAATAGACAATTTTCAAATTTTGATCACAAAAATAGACCACAAAGAAGAAAATGACCAAAATATTTCATTTAATAGGTAAAATGACCCTAAACAAAAAAAAGTTTGAGATACCATAAGTTGGATATCATTTTTCAAAAATACACTCAATCAAAAATAGTCTTACATTTGTGTTCGGGTTCATTATTAGAGTTTAGTATTTATGGGGTGTAATCAAGTTTATAAATAATTCTTAAATATTTATAAATGATTTAAGAGGATTAGTTTAATTTTGTATATCACAAATTTAGGATATTTATGAAAATGATCATTCTTTAAAGATAAATTTGAAAAGTGGTATCAAGATTATGGAAAAAATTAGAATTTCCCTTAAAAAAAATCACTAAAGTCTAATCCCAAATGTTAGAGCTATTTTTGATTGAATATTATTTAAAAAAAAAACAGCAGTAAATTTATGTGGTATTTTAAGCAATTTTTCTATAATAATAGAGATACACATTTTTAAGAAGCTAAACTTAAAATGAGATAAGTTTCAAAAACATATGCATCATTTAATAGACGGTTGATCAACGTCAGTTAATCTTCTCGACTACTTTTTTTTTTCTTCAAACGGTTGTTCTATTACTCAAGCTTGAGGTGGTCTGGAAAACCAGACCGGAACAGAACAACCAATGTAATACAAGTTCCTATGGAAGGATCTCGCTATCTTAGCTAATGAACCAAACAAAACATTTTCCTGACGAGGTACAAAACCAATCAAGAACTCCGCTTCTCGACTACTTTCTAAATGAAGCAAAGCTTTGGGAAATATAATTATAAGTAAACTTAATTATTTCCCGTAGTGCATTACATTCCAAATGTTCATCCTCAAATTTTTGATCAAACACACACATTCATTAAATCTTAAAGGGTTCTACACTCCATGACCGGAGGATGAGTTCAGCAATGAGAGGGCTGATCTTGCCACCGAATCAGCCATCACATTACTTAAACGAGAAACATACGAAAATGAAATTACATCAAAAGACAAGCTAAAGTGATAGATGTCGAATAAAATGCCAAACAATGCTGGAAACGAGCCTTTTCCCTTCACAAGCTTCACCATGGAGAGAGAGTCGGACATAATCATTAGAGATTTAACATTCAAGGAGGCAGCATGCATAACCGCCGAACGGATGGTGATGGCTTCAGCCATTAGCGCCGAGGACACATGGGACCGAGATTCACATAAAGGATCGAGTTGCAGGCAAGAAGATCCCGAGAAGACGCCGCCAATGCCACAGTTCCCAGAGAGAGCATCCCACGCCGCATCAACATTGCAGACCGTCATATTGGGCGGAATGGGGGGGGGGGGCGCTCTTGGTGCACAGGGTCGACCAGGGATCCCCGAGGATGGAGCCATTGAGGTTTGGAATCCTTCCTGTGCAGATTTCCACTCTCTTGCATCAGAGATGAACTTCATCATGATTTCCATACTGGAAAAAGTTTTATTTTCAAAACAGAGTTTATTTCTTGCCTTCCAAGTATTCCATAAGAGTCAAGGCCATGGAGACACATGTAATCTCACCGGGGGAAGGACTGTGAGAGATGCCATTTTCGAGATTAAGGTCGGCATGGAGGGAGTAATAGCAGCAGGTCAACGGAGCCAGATTCCAGACCTGATCAGCGACCCGACAGTGTAAGAACACATGAAGGTCATCTTCTACTCCATCACAGTGTTTGCAGTTAAAGGTTGGCACTCCCCGCCTGGCTAGATTTGAACTGGTTGGTATTGCTCCTCGCACTAGTTTCCATAGAAAATCTTTGACATTCCATATGTTCTTAGCCCAGTTGAAGTCTTCCAATGGGGCTGGCTGCATCTGTCTAGCTTTTATTCCTACCCCATAGCCTGATTTTATCGAGTAAGATCCTGTTTTGTCTGGGAGCCACACAATACTATCAGGAGACGAGGCTGAGCTTGTAATGATTCGTAGGATATGGTCCTCAAACTGAGGAAGGTATTGGCGAATCTTATCTCTGTCCCACACATTCGATATTGGGCAGAGGAGATCACTAACCATCAGCTCCACATCATGCTCATTTGCAGGACCAATTGGGTGTCATTGGATAGTCACAAGAGAGCCAAGGGTCTCTCCATACTCGAATTTTATCTCCGCTTCCGACCGTCCATGTAAAGACCCTCACGAGCTGATAGGATTTTGGTCGAGAAAAATTCTGCTCGACCAGTTCGGAATTGGTTCGACCATAATTAAAAATAAAAATCAAGCCGGTAAATTAATGCTTCGACGGGACTGTCTTGTGGTCGAAAGACCTTCCCTTGATAGTTTTGATCGAGTTTTAAATATCTGGTCGAATTCTTTTTATTTAAGTTGGACGAGATTTTCCGAGAGCAAAACGAGGGCCGAGACAAGGAATATTTGGTTGAAAAATTATTAATAAGTATCGACCAACTTCCTAAATAATTTCAGAACTAAGTTATGTTCTCCACCAGCCTGCTTGCTTAGTATTAAATCACATGTTATGCACCTGCCTGCTTGCCTAGCTTCTTCAGTAACAGCACATGAAAGTCACAAGCTGCTTGCTGTGCTTGCTCATTAATTTAGTCACATGATTGTCACCAGCTGCTTGCAGCTTTCTTCTTGGGAGGGAAAGGACAGCAGCTTGCTGTTGGAAGTGCTGAAGCTGCTCTCCACATGTCCTTTCTCAGCCTTGCTTTGTGCTGAGTGAAACCCTCAGCTGAAGCAACTTCTTATGTTATAAAACATCATCTTCTCTCTTCTGGTCGTCCATGACCTGCAAGAAAACCAGAAAAAAAATTGAGAGATTGAGAGAAAAATCAGAGAAAGAAAGAGAGAAAATCAGAAGAAAAATAAAGAGAAAATTTATGTTGGTTTAATCTTCAACCTCAAGCCACAGCTAGAACATGTGGGAAAGAAGAAGATGAGATATACAGAATAAACCATAGCTTTTGTTCTGTTTCTGATATGAACCGAACCTTGATCTCTCTTTTTAATCGGTTCAGCCATGAGCTAAGCTTGGAGGAGAGCACCATCTTAGATCATTTAACCATGAGTTCTTGTGGTTTGAATTCAGATGGTCGAAGAGGGTGATCAGAACAGCCAGATCAGGCCTTGCCCTAATTCTTTTTGGGAGTGATCAGCAAGTGGTGAACGTTTAGTTGAGCTCGAGTCTAGTCTTCCTTAGCCAATCTCATGGATTAAAGGTGAGTCTAGATAGATAATTGATGAGTAGTGAATGAATATTTTTTGATTAAACGTACTGAATGTAGATGATTGATAGACTTTGTCTCTTGATCAAATATTGAATTGGTGAGGTGTTTACTTAATGTAAACACTTATTAAATATTAATGAATGATCATAGAGGTTTATTCCAAACCTTAGTACTTGTTCTCAAGTACTAATACATATGTATAGTATTAAATATATAAGCATAAATCATGTGAAGTCTGATTGTATACTCACTCTCCCGAGAGTTCCCGCATTACCGTGAATTGTTCCTGTGATACGGAACAAGGTCACGAAGACACGATGATGGGGTCGCACCCTGGAGGCCGTGTAACTGCATGCAGCGTTAGATTTTCGATCTTGGAATATCTAATTGAGATGATAGTTATATTTATTTCCCCGCTAGGCTCGGTTAGCCTTTGTGGTTTTCCGGGTTTAGTATATATATATTATAAGTACGAGTGAATGGCGGGTGTCGTGGAGATGATGTTTAAGATAAGATTCACATCGATGGATTGATAGGCCTTATATATGTATTTTTATTAGTTATGGAATATATTTTCACTGCATACAAATGGAGTTGATTGCTTGAGATATTATTAATATATGTTGGGGTGCGGGATTAGGCTCACTGAATAAACTAGTTACTCATGACTCATTTGTGATGCAGGTAACCAATAGGTGGGAGACCTAACTCTAGGACGGGAAGGAAAATCATTAGCCAGCGGTAGTTTTATTATCCTTGCAAAGGCGTTTTGATATTTCTTATTTATAAGATTTATTGACCGAAAACCTCGAGGTTAATTTATAACAAATTTTGTAAGATGCTTTTGATTGATATATAAAGAATGTTTTTTTTAAAGTATAGGTTCCATATGATATTAGTCCTTGTCCGGACGAACTTATTTCTTTTTCGGGTTGAAAAGCCTAGAGTGATACTCGATAAGAGCGTTGGTGTTCTTTGGTTGTTGGTCTAAGGTGATCGAAGGTATTCTGAGAACTTCGGATCGTCCATCGAGGAACATCGACCGTGTCATTTCCGGTTATCTACGATCGGGGGTGTCACAGTCCAGCTGAGACCTTTCAGTAATAAATTTCTCCCGACTAGTATGCTACGCCAGCCATGGGACATACTCGCGGGAGCCTTACAGTCAAGGAAAGTGGAGAATCTGGCATACTTCCCTAGCATAACCTGGGCGAGTAGGGATTGTGGTTGCTTGATGAGGCACTATCCTATCTACGCGAGGAGAGAATCATTAAAGGTTTCGATATCCCTAAACCCCAGGCCACCTGCGTGCTTCGGTAACGTGAGGGTAGACCACGCTATACAACACATTTTACGTTTCTCCGGACTAGCGTCTCACCAAAATCTGGTTAGAAGGGACTGGATTTGCTTGCATAGTGAGAGAGGGAGCTTGAAGCACGACATAGCGTAGGCCGGTAAAGCTGTGAGAATGGACTTAAGGAGAGTTTGCTTTCGTGCTCCCGAGAGGAAGCGAGTAGTCGAACTGAGGATCTTCTGTCGGATTCGGTCAACGATAGAGGCAAAACTATCTCGTTTTTTCCTCCCAAAATGTTCGGGGAGACCAGGATACTTTCCCAAGCCTCCCTCCGCTTCAATAGACAGCGCTGCTTTAACCCGTGCTTCACCTCCGATGTGGTTTTCGCAGAGAAGGTAATAGAAGACTTATCATAGTTTATGCATTGCCCTGAGAGTTCTTCGTAAGCTCGGATGATGGCCAATAGCGCTGAGACACTTGAGGCACTAGATTTGCAAAAGAACATTGCGTCATCCGCGAAAAGGAGATGGTTGATAGATGGATAGCCTCGAGCCACCTTAATACCCGATAGAGATCCATCCCGTTGCGCCATCTCACACATGGAGGATAAAGTTTCCGTACGAAGAATGAACATGTACGGAGGAGTGGATCACCTTGCCGTATGCCACAGGACGGGATAACAGAACCCATAGGGGCGCCGTTAATGAGGAAAGAGTAAGACACCGTGATGTGCCGCAGTCCACAGATCATTACATGGAACCAGCTCAGCATGGAGTTCAGGACGTTCTGAACATTTCAACCGAGGTTCATGTTTTTCACCGTACCAGACTTGACTTGGATCATGCCAGACTTGACTTGGATCATGCCAGACTTGACGTGGATCATGCCAGACTTGACTTGGATCATGCCAGACTTGACAAGGATCATACCAGACTTGACTTGGATCATGCCAAACTTGACTTAGATCATGAGGTTTCACAAAATGATCGAGACTTCTCTCTTTTGGCTCGATTGGCTCGTACCGCATGTACCAACGACCATGCTGATGATCTCTCTACCTTGTTCGATCCGGTCATTGACTTTTCCTTTGGAAATTTCTCTAAGGCAAGGATCCTTAAGCTATCAGAAGACTTGGGCTTTTTTGGAACGCAACTTGTCCGATCAGAACGTCCCGCGGCCCTTGCTGATCGTCCCTCCTATGTGCTGATCCACCCTCCTATGTGCTGATCCATACCGCTTTGGACTTAGCCGGTTCGGATGCATCTGGATAGAAGCCGAACAGTCACCTTGTCTAGTCTTATCTCTTTATTTTTGTATTAAAGACTAGATCTAGATCTACTTTTCTATTTAATTCCTAGATTTACAAAACTCCATAAGTATGAAACTCTTTCATTTTAATAAATCAGAAATCGTTTTTGTCTAAAGTTTTGAGTTTAAACTCTTTATTCTTCGTTTAAGAACTTGTCTTGTTTCTTGGTGAGTTATATCCAAGTAAACACTTCCTCAAATCGTTGGTCTTGTGAGTCATATCAAGCAACGGTTCGAGATTCTTCTTTTGGTTGGACTTGTGAGTCATATCAAGCACCATCTGAAGTTGGGAATATCGAAGGCCAATCCGCATCCTTCGTGAGACCCTTCAATCCATCTAGTTCTCCATCTGGAGTTCATATCCAAATCTGATCCATTTGAGTGAGCCGATCTTAGGGTCCTTCACACCGACTCCACACAGTTCATTACCCATGAGACCCAAATCTGATCGAAGCCTAAGTGGGTTAGGACTGCCCAGAGGAAGCCCCATTCTAGGCATAAGTTCCGACTTTTTTTCTTCTGGAAACCGTTCTTTCCTCAAGTGAACCCAAACAAGATCACCCTCTTTAAAGATCACCTCATTTCTCTTCTTGTTGGCATATATTTTGTATCCTTCGGTTTTGGCTTCAATGTTTGCACGAATCTGCTCATGTAGCTTCTTGATAGTGTCTGCTTTTCTCTTGCCATATGTGCTAACTCTTTCACTTAAAGGCAAAGGCAAAAGATCAAGTGGAGATAAATGATTAAAGCCATAAACGACTTCAAAAGGTGGGAACTTAGTAGCAAAATGCATAACATGGTTATAAGCAAACTCAACATGAGGCAAACAATCTTCCCAAAGCTTAAGGTTTTTCTTAACCAATGATCTAAGCAATGCAGACAAAGTTCTATTCACTACTTCAGTTTGGCCATCAGTTTGTGGGTGACAAGTCGTAGAGAACATCAATCTGGTTTCTAATTTAAACCACAAAGTATTCTAGAAATAGCTAAGGAACTTAGCATCACGATCAGAGACAATGGTCCTACGCATTCCATGCAATCTAACAATTTCCCTAAAGAACAATTCAGCAACTTGCACAACATCATCAGTTTTATGACATGGAATGAAATGAGCCATTTTTGAAAACCTATCAACAACCACAATGATGGAGTCTCGACCAGTTTTAGTCCTAGGCAAACCAAGAACAAAATCCATAGAAATATCTACCCAAAGATGAGAAGAAATGGGTAGAGCCGAATACAAACCGTGATTAGATGCCTAGGTTTTGGATTTCTTGCATACCACACATCAGCCACAAATCCTCTCAACGTCCTTCAACAAGCTTGGCCAGTAGAAGTGATCATAAACTGTCTTGTATGTCTTCTTGACTCCAAAATGTCCCATAAGGCCTCCTCCATGAGATTCTCTGAGAAACAACTCCCTCAAAGAACATTGGGGCACACATAAACAGTTATCAAAGAATAAAAATCCAGAATTTTGGAAGTACTTTCTGTAAGCCACTTTGGAACACTTCTGAAATATTTCTTTGAAATCCGGATCAGTCTCATACAAGTCTTTGATGAATTCAAAACTAAGTAGTTTCGTTTCAAGGGCTAAAAGAAGAGTGTACCTTCGGGACATAACATCAGCCACAACATTTTCCTTACCTTGCTTGTACTTGATAACATAAGGAAATGTCTCAATGAACTCAACCCAACGTGTGTGTCTCTTGTTCAGCTTCTGTTGACCCTTAAGATGTCTCAAGGACTGGTGGTCCATGTGGATAACAAACTCCTTAGACCAACGATAGTGTTACCACGTTTGGAGAGCTCTCACCAAAGCATATAGCTCACGGTCGTAGGTGGGGTAGTTGAGTGTGGCGCCTCCAAGCTTCTCACTGAAGTAAGCGATGGGTTCCCTATCCTGCATCAAGACAGCACTGATCCCAACTCCGGAAGCATCACATTCAATCTTAAAAGGTTTAGAAAAATCAGGAAGTACAAATAAAGGAGCATGAGTCAACTTCCCTTTTAATATCTGAAAAGCTTTTTCTTGGGCTTGTTCCCATTTGAAACCGACGTTCTTCTTGATCACTTCAGTCAGCGGAGCAGCAATGGAACTGAAGTCTGGAACAAACCGTCTATAGAAACCGGCCAGACCATGAAAGCTTCTTACCTCGCCCACAGTCGAAGGACTCGGCCAGTCTCGGATGGGTTTGATTTTCTCCTCGTCCATTCTCAGTCTATCAACACCTACAACAAAACCTAAGAACACCACGTGATCTGTTCCAAAAGAGCATTAACCAAGATTGGCAAATAGTTTTTATTTTCTAAGAACTTCAAGAACATATTTTAGATGCATCTTATAATCTTCAAGGTTTTTGCTATAGACAAGAATGTCATCAAAGTAGAAAACAATAAAATGACCTATGAATGACCTCAAGACATGATTCATCAAACGCATGAAAGTGCTAGGTGCATTTGTAAGACCAAATGGCATAACAAGCCATTCATACAATCCTAACTTGGTTTTAAATGCGGTTTTCCACTCATCACCTTCTTTCATCCTAGTCTGGTGATAGCCACTTTTCAAATCAATTTTAGAAAAGACACATGATCCATGCAACTCATCAAGCATGTCGTCTTGCCTAGGGATGGGATGCCTATACTTTACTGTGATGTTGTTGATGGCACGACAGTCCACACACATGCACCAAGAGCCATCCTTTTTGGGCACGAGAAGGACAGGAACAGCACAAGGACTGAGGCTTTCCCGGATGTAGCCTTTCTCAAGAAGGTCACCAATCTGTTTCTGAAGTTCCTTGGTCTCCACCGGATTGGTATGGTAAGCTGGCCGGTTTGGTAGAGACGCACCAGGAACAAGGTCGATTTGATACTCAATGCCTCAAACTGGTGGCAATCCCTTAGGATTCTCATCTGGAAAAACATCAGAATACTTCTGCAAATCATCTAAAAGTTCACTCGGAATCTCCGGTGCAAGGTCAGAAGAAGAAGAAGCCCTAAGAGATTCTTTGTACACAAGTAAAAGAAATAGCTTTTGAGAGTAAATAGATCTCTTGACCTGACTTTGTTTGATATAGAAATTGGAGTTCCGTTGGGATGATTCTGTTTCAACTGGCTTGGGTTCCTTGTCACGGTTCCTCTTGAGCTGGATCTGATCTTGATGAACCTCCAAAGGTGTCAAAGGAACGAGCGTGATCTTCTTCCCTTTATGATCAAAGGAGTGTCGGTTTTTGAAGCCATCATGCACGGTGACTGTTCGGCTTCTGTCCTATAGAGTTTTGTAGATCTTGAAGCCATCATGCACGGTGAGTTTCATACTTATAGAGTTTTGTAGATCTAGGAATTAAGTAGAAAAGTAGATCTAGATTTTGATCTAGTCTTTATACGAAAATAAAAAGATAAGACTAGACAAGGTGACTGTTCGGCTTCTGTCCAGATTAGTTGTATCCTGAAGCATGAACGGCGGTAGGGAGAAGGACGGATGTGGGACTGTCCATACGAACCACCATATCCGTTTCATGAACCAGACTGGGCCAAGTGCGTCCTATATCTTCAGAAAGGTGAAGGATCCTTGCCTTAGTGAGATTTGGATGATCAAAGTGCATGAACTGATCAAAAGGGTCGATCAGTGCGGTCGCCGGTACGTGCAATATCGGCCAATCGAGCCAAAAGAGAGAAGTCTCGATTATTTTGTGAAACTTCATGATCCAAGTCAAGTCTGGCATGATCCAAGTCAAGTCTGGCATGATCCTTGTCAAGTCTGGCATGATCCAAGTCAAGTCTGACATGATCCTTGTCAAGTCTGACATGATCCAAGTCAAGTCTGGCTCGGCTGCTGGTTTTGGCTTGTCGAGATGGTTGGGAAGGTCGTGTACTGGTTCGGCAGATCTGTCTTCAGGACATGGACTTGGTCGAAGCTTCATTCCGGATGTAAGTGGGTCGAGGCGGTACACGGCCCGATTGTTCTGTCTAATCTGATCGGAAGGATGAACCTCAACTGGGACGTCCGGAGCATTCTGATTAGTCTGGTCCATGGACTGGGGCACATCAAATATCGGGTCGGTTCAGTTTTTATCCGGAACCGAACAGATACCCGTTTTAAACCGGATTCTATGTAAAAACACACCGAATTGCATCATGTAGGCGTCTTATTCAGGGTGGAAAGGGACACAACACTTGCAATACCACTGGGATACATCAACTTTTCTTTTTGTAATTACCCATATATTACTAGTATATATTTGATTTCAATTTATTTTTGTTTAAAAAAATAAAAAAATATTATATCTGGTTTTAAACTGTATACCCGAACCGACCCGAAACCGAATAAAACCGAATAGAATCCAAACCGCAAGACAACCAAGTACTCATTGAATACGATTTCTAAATAACCGATTTATCCGGAAAAATCTCAGCCCTACTCAAAACGAGCACTTGAAATAGTACTAGGCCTGGGACTTTTTAACCGGAACCGAATACCGAACCGGATCCGACCCGAAATGGACCGGTTCGGATCGGTTTCGGATAAGGCATATTTAACCGATGGGTAATGTTTATGAATATCCACGGGTATCGGGTCGGTTCGGATTTTTATCCGGATCCGATCGGGTACCCGTTTAAACCGAAATAATGTTTAAAAAATATGGATTTGCGCCTCATGGGTTTCGAACCCGGGTGGGAAAGTTGAAAATACATCAACTTTTACCACTGCACCACTTCTATTTCGTTGTAGTTACTTTCAAACTATACATATATATCCGATTTGAATTAAACTATTTAAAAAAAAAATTAAAAAAAAAATAGAAAATATAAAATACATAAAAATATTAGTTTCGGTTTAATAATTTAATACCCGGAACCGACCCGGAACCGACCGAAAACCGATCCGAAACCGAACCGAACTGTTCCAAGTACTCATTGGATACAATTTGTAAATAACCGAATATCCGGACCCGAACGGATCTTACCCGGAACCGATCCGAATATCCGAAATCCCAGGCCTAAATAGTACCTCTTAATTTTACGTATATGATTCGAACGAAACTAGTCATAGAGTGATAGCTATTATATTACCACCACATGGTAAAATTATAAAGCTATCGCTTTGTAATTCCAGCTCTTAGTCTATGTATATGATTCTAGAAACAGTTTTAGTCTTTTAGATATCGAAATATCGAATACCCGAATCTGACAGTTCACAATTGCAACTTTTGTACAAAAGATTATTGTTATATTTTTTTTTTTTTTTTGGGTAGGCAAGATTATTGTTATATATCATTGTAAAAACAAGAGAGGTAATAAGAGCAAGAGATTTGTCTGGACAAACCCTTTTTAAAATCAAAAGGAGCATATCACTCGAAATAAATATCCAAAAAGTAATCTCTACACCATTGTCCTTATGTGGTTTCCCAGTTAAAGAAAAAACAACGTAAAACCACATGATGACTTCTTTTTCTTACATCCACCAAAAAATCTCCCTTAGGAAAGAAAGAACAACAATGAAACAAATTCAAGAAAAAAAAGGTAGGCTAAAGAATCTCTCATAAAATAAAATAAAAACAGCGAGAGAGAGAGATGATAGAGAGGATGGACACGACCGTAGCTTTCCCACAAGTTCCGACAAAACTTGAAGAGTTACTCTAATAGTTACAGGAGACAAAAGGGATCGGTGGTGTCCAAAAGAACACTACTGATAATGATGCCTGGGATGGATATATTATTATGTATCATTACCATACCAAGGAGGCTAAAGCTGTAATTGACCCGGGGCTTTCCTTGAGGATATTGATGGAGGTCGATTGTTGTCTGCAACTGATAATGATGTCGAGGAAGGTGGCGGTTTATGGTGTTGTTGTTGCTGTTGTTCTTCAGATCTCCTCACCTCCTAACACATCAAATTAAAGCACACTGAGATTCTATCTTATGTCAAATGACTCAAATCAATAACAATTAACAGACTACTCCAACTGGTAATGTTTGTAAACTGACATAATGGCAGAAAACGAAAGAGAACATAACATTTATAGGAAACAAATTGACCAAAATCACCAAGGAGCAGTAATCATAAACAATCTACTTGCATAATAACATACTTTCTTTTATTTTGTGTTTGTCATAAAGTAAAAAATGATGATATGTCTAAACAGTAAACATAATCTTTTGTGTGGTATAAGAGCTGCTATAAACTGTGAAATAGTTCTGTTACAAATAAAAGCCTTGAGATTAAAAAAAAAAATGTGTGTTGCGTTGTGTACCTTTGATGCAGAAGAAGATGAAGTGTTATACGAGTAGTTCACTTTATTCCTTGTCTGGCCACGATGCTGATTCTGTACGTTCTCAAACTGTTGCAGCCGTGCAGCAAAATTGATTCCTTGGTGAGAATTGTTGATGTTATTGTCTTCCGCGCCACCGTCCTCGCGGTGATGAATATACTGCGAGAAAGGAACTCCTGAAGATGCTCTGCTTATTTGGCCTCCGCCACTGAATGAGTATGTTGGGACAGTTTTGAGCCTTGTCCGAAGTATCTTAAACGCCGCACTTTGCTGCATACATGAAAACAAACCCAGCAGGCACTATAAAATAACCATCAATTTTGCGATAAATCAAACATGTGTTGTTCTATTATTCTTCTCTTTCTTTTACCTGTGGAAGTAACATTAGAAGACCGTAAAGTGTTTTCAGCAACCATGTGTATCTTCCTGGTTCCAGAAGCTGGAAAAGAAGAAAGGTGAGAAAAGAAGAAGCTGGAAAGAGAGAGAGAGAGAGAGCTTGGGTTGAGATGAATCAAGCAAACCTGCAATCTAAGGTAAGTAAAGATTGGAGTTTCGAGAAGCCGGATCAATTTATCGAGCTGTACGAGAAACTTGACGTTTATGTCTTCTTCTACCAATGATTGAATCACAACACTCGCGTGCTGGTAAGCCTGTCAATAATTTCATCTTCTGATATTCAATATCTGGTGGTGATTTTTAAGAAAGTATACAATAATACTTTTTTGTATTTACCTGAGCTAATAAGCAGAGACTTATAATCGCCATAGGTGAGTGGCACCATGATGCGTACAATGCAACAAAAAGTTCTTTCCCTTCGCGACTGACGAGCGAACCTTTTAATAGATTTCTTAGTTTTGCCAACTCCGGAGATGTAAGCAAAATCAAATTCAACGCCTGAAACATAAAACAAACAAAAAGGAAAATGACAGTATAGTTGTTATTAACAAATCAAAGTGAGTAATAACATGAACGGAGAAGGCTTCGAAATACATTAAGGCCTGTATAAAACATGCAAACTAAACCAATCATCTAAATAGTTCCACTTTCAAACATCCCTTAACCGAAGAAATTTGGGGAAAGAGAAATACCTGAACCATGGTTGAAGCAAAATCAAGATTATCCTCTCCCTCGAGTATAGTTGAGAGCTCTCGATAAACTCTTTCAGCATCCAAAAGTACACACAATCTCCGGACAATAATAGCACCACGCCTAAACGAGATATGTTTTGACCAACTAAATAACATGTTCTTTCCAGAAACTTAAAGACAGACCTATAACTAAGATGGGACTAACTAACCTTTCCAATAGAGAATTATCAGCTCGAAAATTGTGGACTAGAAAGACAATGAGCTGGCGAAAGTACTGTGGATCTTTTGCTACACCAGCATGAACCTCCAGAACCAAGAGTACCACCTATGATATATTTTTATGTCAGATAGTTCAATATCATATAAGATTACCAAACCTATATAACGAAAAATTCACCAAACAAACACTCAGGGAAACAAAACTTACGTCATCAGAAGAATCAGACAGTGCTTTTAGTAGTGTGTCAAATATGTCATTTAGGAAGCACAAAACCTGTTTCAAAATTACCAATTTAACTATAAAACGATGAACAAAAGAGGTTATTTGAAAAATAATGATGCCCAAAAAAGTCTCTTCACCTCAGTACGATGCTTGTTTAAAAGTGTTGATATCCAATTCAATGCTTCAATTCGAGTAGCCTCATGATCGCTTGATAGCTGCCTGGTCGATGCAAAAATCACAGATCACAAAGTCAGGCGAACATTGAATCATCGACAGCATTCAAAAGGACCCTCAAAAAAAGGAAAAAACTAACCTCCTTGCTACAGAGAGAATTGCACCAACATCAAACCCATCGGAGGGTTCAACATGGATTGAACGAAGTTCTTCATTAGTTTCACGAGCAACCTTGTGCAATAAATAAACACAAAGAAAGTGAAACGTTGCATACGAGACCTACAGTTTCCATCACTAAGGAGTAGGAACCAAACTTACCACCCTGATTTTTTCTTCTTTGTCAGATATGCAAGGTAAGATAGCTCCAAGAATATCAGCATAGTAACGCACGAGCTGGTCACCCCCGAGTTTTACAAACTCGTTTATCTACAACAGTATCATTTAAGAAAAAAACTATTCTGAGCATACATATTGATCTTCTGGAAAGTCAAAGTAGTACCCATATATGTAACTAAAAGAGACCAAGTAGAAGCATGTCTTTTTCTTCTTCTTACCCACGTGATGGCTGTTAACCGAGTGAATTCATCAGGAGAAGAAGCCCTCTGCACCAGTATTTCAGCCATGCGACCATAATCTACAGACTTTCAACAGCAGTACTGCTCCAGTCAGAAAGTTAGCAATGAATTTTTTTCTAAAAAAAAGCACACTAACTAACAAGAGATGAGAAACCTACAGAAAAGCAGACAAAAAAGGGAATTTAAATCAGGAGATAACAGGAATCTTACTGGCGAATTCTTTATCTCTTGAAGAAACTCTGAAAGAGCCGAATCAGCCTGCTGTCGTATTTCATGACTAGAGTCGCTCAACATATTGAATAACCCTGGAAATATACTTACAGGTTAGTTCGGCCGAACACACAAACAACTAAACTAGGATAAGATCATATATATATATATATATATATATATATATATATATATATATATATATGTAGCTGAAGTTAACAAAAACTACTATTACCATCAAGAAAGTCTGGCAGAAAGCCGAGCATATCAATATCGGGAACACTGTCAAGAACAGTGATCCATCCTACTAGAAATTGTCGAACATAAGGGTTTAAAACGTTCATGCGTTCTTTTAACAGAGGTATGAATTCCTCAATACTGCAAAATCCAAATGCCAAAAAGTGGAACCACATGGAGAGTCAAAAGTCTTTAAAGTTAATTTTCATACACAGAAACAAAAAGCTAGCTTAACACACCTGAACTGATCACTTTCCGTCACAATATCCTATTCCACAAGGTTCAACTCTAATCAGCACACGACTAAAATCAACAACACACCACACGTGCAAGAGAAAATATTCATACCTTAACAAGGCGGTCTAAAAGATGAGCAGCACTTTGGACATTGGCATCAGAATCAGCTGAGAGTTTGCATAAAGCATCAAATATATCATTGAAGAAAAAAATGAATTCCCCTCTCACAACCTGTAAGTAAACAAGGGGATTAGTGCCTTCGTCAATGCCAAAAACACTCATAGGGCTAAACAAAAAACAAACGACATGGATACAGTGACAGCCTTTTTTACCTTTGCAATGTTGTATAGAGCTTCGCATGCATAGTAGCGAACTCGGCTATCTTGATCAAAAAAGGCGCGAATCACAGGTGGCACTATTTGCTACAAGAGTCAAAAAGAAGAATTAGAAAATGAAAGGACACTAATACCATTTTATTAGAGTAATTAATGTTCATTAAAAAAGTGTTATAGTGCACTATTTGCTTCATGTAATTAGAAAACATTCTATAATCCACTAATATACCATAGCATAGATGGATTAACACACTAATTAGACTATAGTAAAAAAGTAACGTTCATTAAGTGCACAAGTTTGAATATTTACATATAAATAAATATAAATACCTCAAGATATTGAGCAGCTTCTGAAGACAAACCAACAGTTACAGCAGCTAAGCCAATTAGTCCACCCTATGAAAACAAAAATCGAAAAACCCTCAGATAAAATAATAAACGCAAATGCTAATAATCAAATAGCCAAAACCTTTCGATGATTGGCTTGAGGGGATTTAGCAAAGTCCTTAATCAACAGGTTGATGACTTTGGAGATCTTGTCATGGTCACCCGAAGTAATTAAAGCCTTCACAGCGTTCTCCAGCTGCGATTAAACACTTACACATCATCATCATCATCATCATCATCATCATCATCTAAGACTAAAGAAAGTAAAAAATAAAGATAGGCATACATCAAGAGCGGCGTTTTTGCGCTTCTCGTAGAGTTTATCGGAGAGATTGCGGTGAACAGCGGCCGGAATCGCTGAAAGAGCGTCTGACATGTCAGTTTAAATTCTTGAAACCTTCTCCGGCGGAGTCGCGAGCGAGAAACAGAAAACTCCGACGACCTAATTCGAAACAAGACCTGTGGAGGAGAATTCTCAGAGCGGATGACTCTAGCGAAAACAATCGCAATCAGATCTGATCACAATCGAGAGGAACTGATTTGTGGCTACCAGTTACTCGGTGTCTCCAGTTCGATTTCCAGCGGAAATTAAACTATTTTTTTTTTATTGTTATTATTATTTTCTCTCCTTTTCAACAACTTTTTGGTGCTCTACTTTGCTTCCATGTGGATAGATTTTTAATATCAACACACAGGTGATGTTTAAATTTTAAAATAAAAAATAAATTAAAAAAAATTAGCATGGAGCCAATGGAAAGTGCGTGATCACATTAGTAAAATGACAAATTTAATCTTCAACGTGGAAGCTATGCCAACAAAGATGATATCGGTACTTGTTAAAATTGATTTTAATAAGGGCCAGAGATGTGATTAAGCTTAGGATAGGGTGTTTTGTCCTTAGAGAACCGTGGAGCAGTCAGTTTAGTTAGATAGAGGGCTCTCCAGGTGATCGTTTAAATGGGCTTTTCAGGGAAGACTATTAATAGGACTTTAAAAGCTTTTGTATGTTCTCCTCGGATGAAAATACAATGAAATAGATAAGCTCTTTCTCTCTCTCTCTCTATCGCCTCCTTTCTCCGTTCCGTCACCATAACCTCAACTATTCTTGCTTCGAGTTGATTCATTGTCGTTTTGCGATGGGAGACAGCGGGAACCTCGAGGCGTCGATAGATCGGCTTCTGAATGAAGAGAAGCAGATGAGGCTCGCGGAGAACGTCGCCGGGACGAGGAAAGCCGCGACTGAGATTCTCCAGCTCTGTTTCGAAGCTAAGGACTGGAAGCTTCTCAACGAGCAGATTCTCAACCTCTCCAAGAAACGTGGCCAGCTTAAACAGGCTGTGCAATCGATGGTGCAGCAAGCTATGCAGTATATCGATCAGACTCCAGATATTGAAACTCGGATTGAGCTTATTAAGACGTTGAACAATGTGTCTGCTGGAAAGATATATGTTGAAATTGAGAGGGCTCGGCTGACAAGGAAGCTTGCTAAGATTAAGGAAGACCAGGGTCAGATCGCTGAGGCTGCAGATCTTATGCAAGAAGTTGCTGTGGAGACATTTGGCGCTATGGCCAAAACTGAGAAAATTGCATTTATCCTTGAACAAGTCCGTTTGTGCTTGGATCGTCAAGATTATGTACGTGCACAAATCTTATCTAGGAAGATCAATCCTAGAGTTTTTGATGCAGATACAAAAAAAGATAAGAAGAAACCCAAGGAAGGTGAGAACATTGTAGAGGAGGCTCCTGCTGATATACCGACTTTGTTGGAGCTCAAGAGAATTTACTATGAGCTAATGATTAGGTACTATTCTCATAACAATGAGTACCTTGAAATCTGCCGTAGCTACAAGTCAATATATGACATCCCTTCTGTTAAAGAAACCCCAGAGCAGTGGATTCCAATCCTGAGGAAGATCTGCTGGTTCTTGGTCTTGGCACCGCATGATCCAATGCAATCAAGCTTGCTCAATGCAACTTTGGAAGATAAGAACTTAACCGAAATTCCTGATTTCAAGATGCTTCTAAAACAGGTAGTGACAATGGAGGTTATTCAATGGACAGCTCTTTGGAACAAATACAAGGGTGAGTTTGAGAACGAGAAAAGCATGGTTGGAGGCTCTCTGGGTGACAAATCTGGTGAAGATCTGAAATTGAGAATCATTGAACATAATATTCTCGTTGTCTCTAAGTACTACTCAAGGATAACCTTGAAGAGACTTGCAGAGCTTTTATGCCTAAGCATTGAGGAGGCGGAGAAGTATCTCTCAGAGATGGTTGTGTCGAAGGCACTGATTGCAAAAATAGACAGACCATCAGGAATCGTGTGCTTCCAGATCGCAAAGGACAGCAACGAGATTCTCAACTCGTGGGCAGTGAATTTGGAGAAGCTCTTGGATCTTGTTGAAAAGAGTTGCCACCAGATCCACAAGGAAACCATGGTTCACAAAGCCGTACTCAGATCTTGAGCATGTCGTTTATTGGTTTTCGTGAAACCTTTTTTTAAGGATCTTCGTTGAGTTATTAGCGTCTTTGTGTGAAAGAAAAAAAAAACTCAGAAACAGTTGTTTCCTTGGCAAGACTTGAAAAATGTAGTTCTGTAAAAAAAAAAAAAAAAAAAAAAAAAAAAATACAATGAAATATTGACTCTGATAGCGTAAGATCTAGGGCAAATCTCCAAAATAGCACATTTTTAAGTTTATATCACAAAAATAGTACTCAAAAACTAAAATGACCAAAATAGCCTTTTATCTTTTGAAAAATTTAAATTTTTTTATTTTTTAAAATTTGAAATCTTATCCCCAAAACCTTACTTCTCAACTCTAAACCCTAAAACCTAAACTCTAAACCCTAAACCCTAAATTCTAAACCCTAAACCCCATCCCTTGAGTGTTATTTTTGTGACTTTTGACCTTGAATGCTAGTTTGGGAACAAAAACTTGATTTAGTGCTATTTTGGTCTTTTTCTCTAAGATCCATCTATCTATTCCTAGGTGATATTAGATTACTTCATTGTATGTGTCGTTTAATCTCTGGTGAGATTATACTCATAGCCCCATTTGATTAATAAAAGTTATAGTTGAGGCCAGGGGCGAAGCCAGTAAGAGGATACAGAGTGCACGTGCCTCCACAACTTTTTTTACAAAACTAGTGTATTTCTTCACTAATTTTATATGTATCAATTGAAATTTATAGTTTTACACGTTGGTGCACCCAGTCATTATCACTTCTGGATTCGCTACTGGTTGAGGCAATAAAACATCCAAGTGAAGTCTACAGAAACGGTTGTAGAAAAGCACGTGTAAGTTAGATGAGAAGCATTGTTCCCAGACTGAGAACTTATATCTGTGTTTACCTATTAAGACCATATCCTTATTATCTTCTATTCAAAAATTCACTAGGCGTTCCTTGCACGTTCGGGTTACTCTACCGCCGAATAAAAAAAATTTAAGATTAACCGAGAATTAGTTTTATGTTTTTTTGGTTTTTGTATATATTTTATTAATTGTACAATAAACATGTGTGTCTAGTGTGTCCCAGTGGCTGGTTTGTAGCAGATTTTCATTCTTTTTCGTTAATAATGATAAACTTACCAAAATATCTTCATCTCCTTCCTTCAAACTCTGTCAATAATAAACCCAGGGTCGGCTCAACATTGTTATCGGTCCTAGGGCAACAAAAAATTGTTTTTACCCTTTAAGATTTATATTCAAAAAATATTTCAAATATTTTAAATTTTTAATCAGTAATATTTTGTATATTTTGTGATGAAATATGCATATCAAATATTTTTGAACCCTTTTCAATTTTATTTATTATATTTATAATTATTTTATATAAAAATATAGATTTTTTAAAAAAAATTGGACCCCCTAACTATTGATATACGGGGGGACACGGGCTTGGGCCCGGAGCGGTCGCACAGCTTGTCCCCCCTCCTCAGCCGGCCCTAAATAAACCTTAATTTCACTTTCAAAACTTTATTTTCACGTTTCGTAACAATTTCTTCATGTTTTTTTTACGTTTATACCCATATTTCATCGAATTTCATCATAATACATGATTTAAAACTCAAAACTAAGAAAAAAATTCATTTTAGGGTTCTAATTTTTTATGCGACTTGACCCAAAAAGCCAGTTACATGTGAGTAGCGTTCAAACACAGATAAAACGGCCGCGGTGGCCGCATTTTTTAAAGGGTTAATTTGCCAAATAGCCAATTTTAGAAGCATAATTAAGAATATGACAATGATTTTGACATTATTAAATCAATAACATTTAGCTCAAGTTTAGTCGGTTATACCCTCTTCTGGTACAAGTAACCGGTGAATAAGTCACGTAGATGACGTTGAAGAAAATAAGGTATGGTCAATATTTACTGCGCACTGTTGAAAATGAAGACACCAAATCCATCCACATCATTTACGTAACTACTTCATATGTTTCTGTGCTCAGTAAATCTGTTCATGAAAATAAATTACTCTTACAATAAATAGTATATTCCATTTACTTCTCACAATTAAATCGGACTGTTATATTACATATCATCCAAATAGTATAAAAAATTTAACTATATCATAATCCCTAAATAATAAATTTGATCCCAAATCCACAAACATCTAAATAATAAATCCTAAACAATAATCACTAAACCCTAAACTCTAATCACTAAACCCTAAAACCAAATATAATCCATAAACTCATATATAAACTCTAAATCTAAATCTAAATTTTGAATATTAAACTTTAAACTGTTATCACTAAATCTAAAACTCAACCTCCAATTTCCAAATACTAAACCCTAAATCATAATCACTAAATCTTAAACCTAATTATAGACCAAAAACCCAAGTATATACCCCAAACCCAAATAGAATGTAACAAAATACATAGTATAATATATATTGATATACAAAATAGAACACTTTTTATTAATCGTCAAATGGAACGATACATGATAGGGTCACTAAACCCAAACCTTAACCACCACCTTCCAAATACTAAACCCTAAATCCTACTCATTAAACCCTAAATCCAAGTAGATCCCAAACCTAAATAGAATGGAACAAAATATATAGTATAGTACATATCAAGAACGAAATAGTATATTATTTATTAATCGTCAAATGGATACATGATAGAGTCACTAAACCCAAACCTCAACCCCCACCTTCCAAATACTAAACCCTAAATTTTAACCACTAAACCCTAAATCCAAGTATAAACCCTAAACCCAAATAGAATGGTTAGTACAGATTGGAGAACAAAATAATACATTCTTTATGAATGCTCAAATAAAAAGATACATGGTAAAAAAAATAGTAACAGACTAATTCACATTATATAACATGAACAGAACACTTATAATACATATTGGTTTATATTTCTATTCCATATGCATATAAATAGAATAGAACATAATGTTAGAAAAAATGTTTATCTTCTCCGATCAACTAAAGCAGTACAACTACCAGCTCCAAAATCGAAATTTACAAGCGTTTAAGTATGGTCTTCACGAACTGTTGAATCTCGAAGTGAGAAATTACTCACACAGACGTTACGATTGTCGCGACTTTCGAGTTCAGAAGCCGTGAATCCTTTGTCTCCCATCTCCAACAAAGGCGTCACAATCGGACTGGTACTCCACAAACGTCGCCGGTAATATACTCGGTGATTTCAGTGGTGGACAAAATGGAGAAGAAAGCATTGAGCTTTCACAATTATTATCATTTACAATTTGTGTCAAAAGAAAAGACACGTTTACTTCTCTAGAATAAACAAAAAATAATTTATATTTATTTTCTTTCAGCAGGTTACACCGGTTGTATACAAGGGTAAAAAGGCATTATTATATAATAGACATAAAGTATATTGGTATAATAGGTCAATTGGTCACTGAGTTAATTATAATTTTTTGGGACGTCATACAGTGCAATTTCCCTTTTTTAAAACCGACTGAAGTTGACAAAAAAAAAACTTTAAAGTCATTTGACGAATGAAGAATGCTAATTTTACATTGTTGTTGTCATTTCAACAAATGGCTACTTGAGTTAATTACTAGATATCATATCAGTTTATAAAAACTCACTTACTAAAGCCAGTAACTTCATTCAAATCTCACCCCCCCCCCTAGTCTTTTGCAGTTGACTAAATATTTTCTTCTTACTTTCTCAGAGAAGCAATGTAGATATTGGGTTAAACATCATTTGTTCTGTTTAAATTCGAATCGAATGTGAAATACATGCTAACTTCAATTCTTTTGTACACTAAAATTATAATCTCTACTAGATCTCGACCCGCGCAACTGTGCGAGTGTTTATTTTTATTTATTTTTGTACAAATGTTTTGTTTTCAATTCTACATTGGTATATATTAGTATAATTGTATCGTATATTTTTAAAACATAATACTTTTATTGTATAATTTTTTATTGAATTGGTTGTTTCCAGATCACGTTTATTTTTGCTAAGAAAAAATTGATAATTATTTAGTTCCTATAATATAGTAGACATATTATTTAGTTCCTATAATCTAGAAAGTGAGTTATTTAAATCTATAATAATGATAATATTAGAAATTAAATATAACATGACTTTCTAGTAATAAATCTATTAGGTCCATTTTTTTAAAAATCACACATGAGTCAAAGTTGTGACTTTTCTTTTAATATATAAGATTTGAATATCATGTTTTGTGCAAGGAGTGGCCTATCAAATGACACAAGATTTTATGAAACATGGGTTAACATGTCAGTTTATACAATTAAAGTACAAAAGAAAGACAACGGAGAGCTTGTCTTATAAAAATGACTACCACTCCCGTGCAACGATTGGTAAGGGTTGGCGTACATTTAGCCAACAAACCCTTACAAGAGAGGATGTAGCCTACTTGGTAGGGATATCATGAGGCGGCGGCGACTCGACGACGAAAGGTTAACTTTCGAGTTTCTTTGTTCTATGGATAAAGATGGTACATTTGTATCTCTAAAGGTAAAACATGTGGTTTCTTGTTAACATTAAAGTATGTGGATTTACTTAATTAGTTTGATGTTTTTTATTTCATCCAATTTCAGGTTGAAGACAATGGAACAACAAATAATTAAAAACATGGTATCAAAGTTTCAAGAGACTCAACTCTCATTAATTCTCATTCTTGCAAAAGAAATTGATTTTTTTCTCTCTCTTTTAAAACCAAGCATAGAAACTGATACAAACCATGCCGACGATTAACATAATCCCGGAAGACGGAGCCGGCGAACTATAACAAAATTTCCAGAGACCAAAGCACACATAAGGGATATATGATGAAAACTAATCCTAAAATTTACAACATAACCAAAAACATCGAATGAAAACAGAACCATACATGTAAAATAATTGCATGTAATCTACAAGAGTTCCTTTGAGCAAGCAGATGGAGCCAAGCAAGATCAACATATTCATTTCATTAATCGACAAATTTGATAGTCATATTTATGATTTTGTTCACTGATCAGCATATATTTTTCCAAAGCCTACAAAACATGATTTTTTTAGAAAAAAGGTTACAACTTACATCCACTAAATTCTTACAACTTTAAAAACTCGAAGTCAAAAGTTCAAACCAAGCAATTGTCATGGTTTTCTTTTTATTACTTTAAAATCAGTATTTTTTTACTTTGTTTTCATATAAATTTTCCATTTTAATATAGTTTATATTTATAAATGAATATTTAAAATATTCACAACTTTTATAGTTTGTATTATGTATCACATTTTTAAAATATTTAAATAATATTTAAAAATTTCACAACCAAAATCTCCATTGTTAGAGCATATTTAGTCATTAGTTTCTAACTTGTAGTATCTCAGCAACCAATATAGTCATATTTATGATTTTGTTCACTGATCAGCATATATTTTTCCAAAGCCTACAAAACATGATTTTTTAGAAAAAAGGTTACAACTTCCATCCACTAAATTCTTTACAACTTTAAAAACTCGAAGTCAAAAGTTCAAACCAAGCAATTGTGTTGGTTTTCTTTTTACTACTTTAAAATCAGTATTGTTTTACTTTGTTTTCATATAAATTTTTCATTTTAATATAGTTTATATTTATAAATGAATATTTAAAATATTCACAACTTTTATAGTTTGTATTATGTATCACATTTTTAAAATATTTAAATAATATTTAAAAATTTCACAACCAAAATTTCTATTGTTAGAGCATATTTAGTCATTAGTTTCTAACTTGTAGTACCTCAGCAATATTATATTAATATTTTAATATAATTTAATTTTAGTTAAATTTAAATTGTTAAAAATGAAATCTGCCACCTAAAACATGACATGTGTTCTCTCTCCTACATTTAATTACTTAATTATATTTATTGGCAAGAGACTGTGGGAAAGATCTCCTACCGTGGATGTCCTTAGAAGCATCAAGCAACACTATAAAGCTAAATTTTACCAATCTAAATTTTAGTTTTGTCTCTTAACAGTTAGTTACTGAAACTTATTCTCAACTATTTACATTTTAAAAAGTATTCAATATATATTTTATAAATATTACTTGTTGATAATGATTAATAAAAATGGTTAATTCAGACCGGGAGTTTCTGATGATCAAGTGGTAAGGAGAATGGTTTGCGTTACGATGTCAGCACATTTCAAGTTCGATCCACCTACCATGCGAAACTAAGTTACATTTTCCTGATCACCTTACATGGATTTAACTTTTTTAACACAAATGGTTAATTCATTTAAATTTTCCTTTTATAAGATCTTTACAAGTTATTTTGGAGACTATTAACAAAACAAATTATATTACAACGATCATCTATATATTTTCTATTACAATTTAGAAATGTTTGCAGTTTTTCAAAAAAAAAAACTACTCCTATAAAACTTATTAAATTTTCTTATACAAGGAAAAAGTTAACAAAATTTTATTAGAGTATTTGTACTCCCTACACACAACTTCCCCCTTATTTGCACTCCATACCCTATTTCCCTTTAATTTTTTTCCCCTCATCACTACCACTTTTTCCCAATTCAATGGTATCCCACTCTTTTCAGTATATTGAGCTAATTTGCTCATTTTATTACATTTGGAAAAAAATTTAAATTTAATACAATGTAAGATTATTATTTTTATTTAGTTGATTTACGTTTATTCCAATGTAACTTGTTTTCCATTTTAACCCAGAGCAATCCACCAATGAGAGCTCTTTCCCTCATCGTCTTCTCAATAAAGAACAGATCTGCTTCCATTTCTCCGCCATAGCCGTAATATAACCGATAAGGTTCGCCGATTCCAAGCAACAACAACATGGGCGAAAACACTAACCGCTCCGAAGCCGAACGCCTCCTCGGAATCTCGGAGAAGCTCCTCGAGTCTCGAGATCTGAACGGCTCAAAAGAGTTCGCCATCCTAGCTCAGGAGACAGAGCCTCTCCTCGAAGGCACCGATCAAATCCTCGCCGTGGTCGACGTCTTGCTCGCTTCCGCCGCGGATAATCGCATCAACAACCAACCGAACTGGTACAAAATCCTCCAGATCGAGGATCCGGACCAGTCCTCCGCCGACGCCGATCTGATCAAGAAGCAGTACCGCCGCCTCGCTCTCCTCCTCCACCCTGACAAAAACCGCCTCCCTTACGCCGATCAGGCGTTCCGGTTCGTGGTGGACGCATGGGAGGTGCTCTCGACGGCGTCGAAGAAGTCGCAGTTCGATCTCGTCTTCACGAAGGTGGATCTCGGTGGTGGGAGGGGTAAGAAGAAAGGGACGAGCGAGAGGATGAGTACGTTTTGGACCGCGTGTCCTTACTGTTACGCGCTTCACGAGTATCCTAGGGTTTATCAGGAGTATTGCATCAGATGCCAAAACTGCCAGCGTGCGTTTCACGCGGCGAGTGTTCCTCAGTTGCCTCCCTTGGTGCCTGGGAAGGACGAGTATTACTGCTGTTGGGGTTTTTTTCCCATGGGGTTCGTCGGAGGTAAAGGAGGAGAAGAAGCTGCGGGGGATACAG
This sequence comes from Brassica rapa, assembly GCF_000309985.2. NCBI lineage: Eukaryota > Viridiplantae > Streptophyta > Magnoliopsida > Brassicales > Brassicaceae > Brassica > Brassica rapa. Next base: position 24,229,757 of record NC_024796.2, read on the forward strand.
CGAAGTTTCCGAACTGGATGCCTCCTGTGTTCGGGCAGAATGGTGGTGTTGTTACTCCGACAGAACCTGGTCCTAATGTTAACGGGGCGGGTTCGTCTCGCGGTGTTCCGATTAGCTTTGATGGATGGTCAAGTGGTTCGGGGAAAAGAGATGCGGAGGCGGTGAGGAGTGACAATGGTGGAGTTAACTCTGATGGGATGCCGAAGAAGAGAGGTAGAGGGAGGCCTAAGAAGAATGTGTGAGGGTGAAGTTTGGAGAAGATGAAGATTAGGAGGAGGATCATCAGTGTTTGTAGCTTAATCTTTTTTTTTCATGTAACTTGTTAATTTAAGTTGTTATAACTTTATGCATTTTGTTCTTCTATGGCAATTTTTCTCTGTAACTTGTTGGCATCAAGCTACCTATGTTTTATTTTCATTTGCCTATCTTAATCGGCATCTTCTTGTATCATAATCTGCTTTGAAGATGGTATGTTCTGATTGCATCATTTAAACACATACTACTTTTACATTAGTTTTTGTTTTCATGAAACTCTTTTACATACTCCAAGTGTAGATCAAAAGTATATATTGGCGTTTGGTTTTAAGAACATAAGTAATCCAACTTAGCACTAGTGTCTTTATTACTTGTTTTAAGAGAGTGACAATGTGTTTTTTTTTTTGTTGAAATGCCACAGACGTTTGGTACCGGTTAAGTATCTCGGTGATTTTGCGTGTTGGATTACACGATTGATAAAGGATTGTCTCTGACATAGCGTACATTTTACTCTTAATAATCATCTGGCAAAAAATATGTACGAGCACACTGTTTAACCTGTTTAACGGACAGTGACAAAAAAAAAAAGAAAAAACCTGTTTAGCTGGATTTATATGCAGTGTCCACGTCCAACACAGACAATAAGAAAATAGCTTTTTTTTTGTAACTATTTTACCCTTATGAAGCATGAGGTTATCCCCGACAATGAAGATCCACTACTTTGTTCTTTATCAAGACCGAGCATTTTAGCTCTCATTAGCAGTTGAATGTCCTTGATTAACTCTCAACAACAATCCTATCTCCAAAAGGTCTTTAGGACAAAGAGCGTCAAAGATACAACTACGAAAGTCAGCAACTACATAATTATTTGTTTTTAACCAAAAAAGTATTATGAACGGTCTACATCTTTTAGGAGTCTATAAATGAACTTCTCTTTGAGATTTTCTATTTCTTGACGATATTGAGATCGATGTGTACATACGCAAGAGAAGCCACAAAGACGAAGAAGAAAGCCGATACAAGCATGAACGGTTCCGCAAGCATGTATATTGGTTTGAACGTATAATACACCTGCCAAACCATCACATTAACATTAATCAGTTGGTTTTTTCATCATCATTGATGTAATCTAGGCTAGTACAGAAGCTACGGTTAAAGGTAAACTTTACCTGGAAGGGTACGTTGTGAGTGGGAACTACATTATCCTTTTGCAACACAACCACGGTTCTTCCCACGATGTCAAGGTATGAGTATTTGACCTGACACACAGAACCATATTAGATACATGTTTATAGTTTGCAAATGCAGTTCATGTATCTGTGCGGCTGACCTGTAAGTCTTGATTGACTGTGAAGGGTAAAACAGCAGAAGGGTCCTTTGATCCTTCAGGAAGCACGACCTGAGACAGAATCTTCCTGTGTTAGCGAGTGATTGCTAACAACAGAGCTTGGATAAATGATAAATATTGGTAGAAACCCACTTTGATAGTCAACTTGTTAACTATAGTTTCAACGAGCGGGCAGCCAAAGGTAAAGTTCAAGTAACGTCTGCCATCTGGTGCTTCAAAGAGATAGTCTTCCAATGGAACTCGATAGCCAATGATAAATGTTGCTCTCCACCCTCCAAATAACGGGTATCGCGGTTCAAATTCAAGTTCTGACTGCAAAGACCAACATTTAGGTAGAAAGTGTGAGGTATACGCTGCTAACCACCATTTTGAATTTGATGTAACACACATGGTTGGATAAAGAGAAGAAGATAACCAATGTTTTTAAAACCACATGGTTGGACCATGAACCAGTCACGTAACCTGGTTGGGTCTAATAACCATGAACGTAGCGGGATTATATCTCAAAACAGATAAAGGGTTTTCTCTCAATGTTTGCAATTTAACCCACAAGCTAATCCATAAAATAAACCATCTGTGTATTGATGACGTAATAACCATTTACTTTTTAACATAAATCAAAACTATATCGTTTTGATACTAAGCATTAAACTAAAAAATTGAATCCTAAGGGATCTGAACCACGAAACAAGCTACCTAACCATTATGCCAATCAGACATAAACGAAAATATCTATACTCTGCTTTCCATTAAAACATCACTTTTTTTTCAATTTAATGTCATTTTCAACCAAAAACTTTGCTAAACAGCCCATCATAGACATAAACTTTGCTAGAAACCGAGTTCTCATACGTTAACCCTCTAATCACTCAATCCCATACTCCTCTCCATAGCAAGATTTCCACCTTTCAGCATCTGATGCTTGTCTTTCCCACGATGTCATATATAAATAATCACATCTCCTCAAACCCACACTAGTAGCAATGGACTACAACTCTCATGACAAAATCATTCCCAACTTGTGGATGTACATGCAAACCTATAATGCACAACTCAATCATGTAAAAAAAAATATCTCCAACTTGCACACCAGGAATCGAACACACGATGCGTTTGCCGTGATTCAACAACAAGGAACAATCATTCGTCATCGACCCAGGTTTACTAATATCCAGCTTTTCTCTTGTATTCTCAATATCAAGAAGATCCTAAGAGAATCGTAGATCATCTTTGTCTTCCTCACAACTTCTCGGAATTGTCTTCCTCCAAGGCTAAGATTAATGATCACAAGCTCCGAAGAGCGCTTAACAAAGGACAGTGAAGGGTCGTGGAGAGAGTAACAGTCTTCAATTCTCGAACCAGCACGATCGTACTAGTTTTGGAGGAAGGAGAGCCGATTCCAGTTAGTTACTCTCTCGACGACCCTTCAACGTCCCTCATTAAGCGAAAGCGGATGCTTGAATGCTCTTCGGAGCTTGTGAGGATCACTGATCTTAGTCCTGAAGGAGAGAGACAGTTCTGAGAAGTTGTGAGGAAGACAAGGATGATCTACGATTCTCATAGGATCTTCTTGATATTCAGAAAAATACAAGAGAAAAGCCGGATAGTAATAAAGTTAGGTCGTCGACGATGAATGTTCCTTGTGGCTGAATCGTGACAAACGCATCGTGGATTCAATTACTGGTGTGCAAGTTAGATATATTTTCTTTTACATGATTGAGTGGTACATTATAGGTTTGCATGGACAGACACAAGCTGGAATTGATTTTGTCACTGGGAGTTGTAGCCCTAATGGGAGCCCTTTGCTACTAGTGTGGTTATTTAATGTGGGTATGAGGATAACGGTGGTCGAGAAGATGTGACTATTTATACTGGACGTGCGAAAAAACGAGCATCAAAAGCTGAAAGTTGGGAATTTGCTATGGAGAGGATTATGCAATATCAGATTGCAGTGAGAGTGATTAGAAAGTTAACGTATGAGAACGCGTTCTTAGAAAATTTTATGTCCATTATGGGCGTTTAGCAAAGTTTTTGGTTGAAAACGACATTAAAATGGAAAAGGTGAAGTTAAATGGAATGTAGAATATATATACGTTTTCCTTTATTCGATAAACGAACATGTCCGATTGGCGTAATGGTTAGGTAGCTTGTTAACTTGTTTCGTGGTGCAAGATTCAAATCTCTTAGGATTTAATCATTTAAGTTAATGCTTAGTATAAAAATGATGTAGTTTCGATTTCTGCTAAAAAGTAAATGGTTGTTACGTTATCAATACACGAATGATTTATATTGCGGTTTGACTGGCACTTGGTGGATTGACTTGTGAGTTTTTTTATTTAGTGGGTTAAAATGCAAAAAAAAAAAACATTTGAGGTTTTTTTTTGCAGAAAACCATAGATAAAAACCATTAAAACTATCAAAAAATCAGTAAATCAACCATATGAACAAAAAAATAGTTTATATTTGATATTTATCTATATTTTAATTATGTAGTATTATATTTACTAATATTAATTTTAAATTTATATATTAAAAATATACTGAACCAAGTTATTGAACCATGCTTGACCACATCAAACCATATTGAACAATGACCCAAATAATTGCCCGGTTTTAAAAACATCGAGGATAACCAAACCATACCTTCTTAAAGCCAGTACGCAAATGTGAAGTTGAGATGTTTCCAATGTTATCCCTGTAGTAAACAGAGTTAACTTTGGGAGGAAGTACTGCAAGGAGCGCATTGAATGAGGATGAACCACTGATGGAACGTCTAGATTGATAGTCAACCCTGTCCAAAACTCAAAACGTCAGAAACCCATTTCAGAAGAATGTCATACGTATGAATACAATAAGCCATTACATACCTTGAGAAGACACCCTTATGACGAGCTCCCCCATGAGTCAACCTGTAATTCTCCGTTATCTGAAGGCTACCCCAGTGCGAAATCTCAATCTCACGCACAAGCTCCTCAACAACAGCAAACGGACTGTTATTCTCAAAATGAACGATCACAGGTGCATAGGAGTACGGAGCACGGTCCTCATACGGTCCATATTTGATCTCTTTTCCAGCTCGGTTGGCAGGGTCGACGCTAGTGAAAGACTCTACTCTAGCACTAGGAGTCTTGAAAAAAGTCGTCTGTTGCTTAATATGATAAGGTGAGAGTATCACTGCACTGTCCCGGTAGTAAACCAGCTGAGATTCTGACTGGGCTATCTCTGATGGGAAAGGCTCCAGGGAATGAGTCAGTATGTATAGCACCTCGAGTGTAACGGTTTCGCCCGGGGTTAAGGGGGTGGCAAAGGAAACAAGGAAGTATCCGGTGTCGTTTGGTGCGTCAGGTTGTTCGGTTGGTTTGACATCTAGAGGCAAGTAGGTTTTCTTCTTCTTCTTGCCTGTAATTGCCATGGCTTGGACCATAGATAAATGCTTGATCTGGGTAGGTGGGAAAGCAAGAAGCATATCTGCCGCAGGATCTTTCCCAATATTTTCCACCTAAATAAAGAATTCAGATAAGAAACAAACAAATCCACCAGAAAAGGGTTCCAATTTCCAGTGCCTAAGTTCAGATACCTTAAGGGTCAAGAAGGCGTTCACGATATGTGAGCTTAAATCGATCTGCAAACAAAAACACCAACACAAAGGGGAAATTAAACGCACAACTGATGAAACTCTACACGGAAAGAGTCGCATTATCTATCAAATCTGATGCCTAAAATTGATAAACCAATCGCACAGTACTTCTACAAACCAATCGTACTAAATAGATCGGAGAATCGGTAACGCTCAGAAACGGATACGTTAAGGAAAGTAGAGAGATTTTATGAGTTATGTTACGGAAGAGAGAGAGAGAGAGATACCCTTCGCTCGGCATTCACGATCTGGAGATCGTGACCGGACGAAAACGATAAGAATAGAGCTACAGCTACGGAGAAGATCCAGATACGAGCAGCCATTTCGTCACTGCGCTAAGAATAAAACTCATTAAACCAAAGAACTCGGAGAATGGGAAATTGATAGGATTTTGGAAGATCGGAGAGAGGAGGGAGGTGATTACAGACCGATGAAGAGAGAAACAGCTAGATCTCGACGGCCGGCGAAGCGAGGAGCGATGATCCGGTCAACTACAAAGTCTCACGATTTATGGACGAGTAGAGCGAGGAACGATGACATGAATCATTGTCGTTTTATATTTTTAAAGATAATGGGCCTTAATTGCTATTGGTGGGCTTTCAACTCATACAAGCCCATTTATAAGGTATAAAGCATTTAAAAAAAAAAAAAAAACACTGTGCCCGTTTGCCGCCATTCGCATCCTCTCAACCTAACTAACTTGTTTCATCCCCAATATTTTATTTTAATTTAATTTTATTTTTCCGTCTGCAACATCTGCAATGGCGATCGATTGCCTCGTACTGGGTAACAACACTTTATTTTCTTCCCTTCTTCAAAGTTTCACGATTGGGTGATAAGAGTATCAACAGTATCCTCCGTGCGAGTGTTTTTACAGGTGCTGGACAAGAGATAGGGAAGAGCTGTGTAGTAGTAACGATCAATGGCAAAAAGATAATGTTCGATTGTGGGATGCACATGGGCTGCGACGATCACAACCGATACCCAGATTTCTCTATCCTCTCCAAGTCCGGTGATTTCGATAACACCATCTCCTGTCTCATCATCACTCACTTGTAATTCATTCACCTCCTTAAAGTTGTCTCCTTTATTTCTATGGGTTTTAACTCTGTGTGTTTTGTAGTCATATGGATCATGTTGGAGCGCTTCCTTACTTCACGGAGGTCTGTGGGTACAATGGTCCTGTTTACATGTCGGTGAGTTTTTATTGTATTCAAGGTGTTCGATGAAATGTCTGAGTGAGTTTGTTGTTTTTTTTTACTTGTTTGTCTCTTTTGTAGTATCCCACGAAGGCTTTGTCTCCGTTGATGCTTGAGGACTATAGGAGGATTATGGTGGATAGAAGAGGCGAGGAGGAGCTTTTCACTTCGGCCCATATCGCTAGTTGCATGAACAAAGGTGCTTGATTATTGGATTCGATTTTTATCTTGGTGAATGTGTGACTTGCTTGCAGTGTCTATAACTTGGCTTCCTTTTTTGTTTTTGCATTTTTGTTAGTAATTCCATTGGATTTGAAGCAAACGATTCAAGTTGATGAAGACCTTCAAATTCGTGCCTATTATGCAGGGCATGTAAGAAACTCATGTCGAGAGCTACTTTGGAGTCTGGACTTTAAGTTTCTTATTCTGTGTTTCTTAGAGTTCATCTTGTGATTCTCATTAGGTACTTGGAGCAGTGATGGTGTATGCAAAGGTCGGAGATGCGGCGATTGTGTACACCGGAGATTACAATATGACTACAGATAGACATCTTGGAGCAGCGAAAATCGACAGGCTCCAGTTGGATCTTCTCATATCAGAGTATGGAAAACAAATACAATCTTGTTCAGTGGTGTGATTTCGAGCCTTCCCATTCAAAAAACTGTATTTGATTTTTTTTTTTTTAAATGTTGTTTTAGGTCTACATATGCAACTACCACTCGCGGCTCAAAATATCCCAGGGAGAGAGAGTTTCTTCAAGCTGTAAGTCTGCTTGATGATATCATTGTTGTCTTGTTCCTTCATCAATGTACTAAAGTACCCATTTAGGAGGCTTCGTCTTTCGTTTTGTTAATTGTCTGATATCTGAGTAAAAATCTTTCCAGGTTCATAAATGTGTTGCTGGCGGAGGGAAAGCTCTGATTCCTTCATTTGCTCTTGGAAGGGCTCAGGTATGTCTTCTTACAGTAATGGCGCTCTGTGATAGCTTTATCCCTTTCTTAGAACTAAAAGGGCCTGCGTTTCCTTGTTCAGGAACTATGCATGCTGCTCGATGATTACTGGGAACGCATGAATATAAAGGTTCCAATTTACTTCTCGTCAGGTTTGTCAAATCACCCACCAATCTTCATTTGAAATCAGTTCCGCAGATTAATCAGCTCAGCAAGAACTTGTATGTTTTCCAGGTTTGACCATCCAAGCAAACATGTATTACAAAATGCTCATAAGCTGGACAAGCCAGAACGTCAAAGAAAAGCATGTTACACATAACCCATTTGATTTTAAGAATGGTATGCGGATTAACCTAGAACGTCAAAATTTGCATTTATAAAAAAGAATTTAAACAATGCTGTGCTGAAATTTGGAATCTAGTTGCTCTTTACGTGAACAATTACGTTCTTTTATAGTTCTTTGTCTTTGCTTGCTTTGTAACTACAACCTTCACACTCTGCAGTTAAAGATTTCTATCGATCTCTTATACATGCACCTGGGCCATGTGTTCTCTTTGCCACACCCGGTATGCTCTGTGCCGGATTCTCACTAGAAGTGTTCAAGCATTGGGCTCCTTCACCCCTAAATCTCGTTGCCCTGCCCGGGTATTTAACCGAAACTGTTCCCCTTTCTTAGCATTTCATGTTATTTTCTTAGCATCTAAGGCACACTTGTATCTCATTTCTTCCCTACAGTTACTCTGTGGCTGGTACTGTTGGTCACAAACTGATGTCTGGTAAACCAACAACGGTTGATCTCTACAATGGCACCAAGGTTGATGTCCGTTGCAAGGTTTGTCTGCTCTTTCTTCCTAAATCTTATTCAAACAATAGACCATAAATTAGAAGTCTTGATGTTATTTTTTTATCAGATACATCAAGTGGCTTTCAGTCCTCACACAGATGCAAAAGGAATAATGGATCTCACAAAGTTTCTTTCCCCAAAGAACATTGTACTCGTGCACGGAGAAAAACCCAGCATGATGTCTCTCAAGGACAAGATAACCTCAGAGCTTGGCATCCCCTGTTTCGTCCCTGCCAATGGCGAAACGGTTTCGGTCGCTTCGACCACTTTTGTAAAAGCAAACGCTTCTGATATGTTTCTTAAAATCTGCTCTAACCCAAACTTCAGATTCTCAAACTCCTCTACTCAGCTCCGTGTTACGGACCAGAGAACCGCAGATGGGGTTTTGGTAATAGAGAAGAGCAAAAAGGCAAAAATTGTTCACCAAGATGAAGTCTCTGAGGTGTTACATGAGAAAGACCATGTGGTCTCTTTGGCTTATTGTTGTCCTGTCAAAGTTAAGGGAGAATCAGATGATGTTGGTCTGATCAAACAGTTGTCGGAAAAGATCTCGGAGACAGTGTCTTGTGCTGATGAGATCCATGAATCTGAGACATGTTTGCAGGTTGGATCTTTCAAGGGTTCTTTGTGTCTGAAAGAGGAGTGTGTGCATAGAAGAGGGATAAGTAGTAGCTGTAGTGAAGTTAAGTTCTTGTGTTGCAACTGGTCTGTTGCAGATTTAGAGCTTGGTTGGGGAATCATCAATGCTATGAAACAAAATCTTTGAGAAGTGTTCAATTTTGTTATGTAAGACGGACTATTTTAATTATTTAATAATATGTAAAACAGCTACTGTACATTTGCTTTCTGGAAGGTATTTGGATCCAATGAGTCATGACCAATGTGGTTATGTTAGTTTTTAACTGATACGTCAATGTTTTAACCACACACACATAGAGATGGCAATTGGGCTTTCCCGTCCCGTTCCGAACCATAGCGGGTTCGTCTTCAAGCGGCTCACGGCGGGTCTGTTCCGTGCGGGCTGCGGTCCTCAAAAAGGCTGACTAAACCCGTACCCAATATTAGTAGGTCTTCGTGGGTCAGCCTGCGAGACGTCTGATCTTAAACGGTCTGCTACTGCTTCCTTCAAAACCAAACTGCATACAAACACGATCAGTGCTTTTTGATAAAGTGTATTCTACATCTAGTGCGTTTTTGAATTGGCAATAAGTCTATAACCCTCATCTGACTTTGATAAGTGTATTCTACATTTAGTGCGTTTTTGAATTATGTGGTTTAGTTTTTCCATAGCCAAGGGAGAGGTCAAGGAATTATAGCTCTAAGTTTCTACCTCTTTCAACAATAATTGTTTTGTTTACTCTACTAAGAAAAAAACATAAGAATTATTTTAAAAAGAATACCTGTTTTATTTTGGAATTTGGAAAATGGCTTGTTCCTAATTATATTAAAAATTTAGATAATGATGATAATATGTGATTTATAATTATATATATATATACATGTGTGTGAATATAATTAATAAAAATATTTTTAGTTATAAATTGGTAAAAGAAACCTAATAAAATGCGAGATTCTAATTTAACATATCATAGTAGTTTATAAACCAAGTTTGGCTTAACATTTTATGCCTTGCGGTTACATTAATGTAATTGGCCTAAATCCCAAACATAGTAAATTTAAGTTGTGACAACCAACTTATTACGATGTTATTGGTAAGAAATAACCATTAAACTTTGTTGTCTTTAAAACCATAAGGAATGTAATAAGTAACTAGAGCCAACAAACACAACTATTGTCAAAAGAGATATTTTTAGAAGTTTCAACAAATTTAAATAATATATATATACACGCATGTTTTCAAATTTGTAGAAGGCAAACACATCTCGAGCAGAAAAATAAACAAATCAACTAAGACAATGAAGCTTCAGTTGTTTTGGCTTGCTTTGGTATTCATTGCCGTCAAAGCTAATCCAGCGAAGGAAGGAAAGAATGCAACAATCCCTGCACTAATAGTTTTTGGAGATTCAATCATGGATACTGGTAATAACAATAGACTTCCAACTCTTTTGAAGTGCAATTTTCCTCCCTACGGCAAGGACTTTCCTGGCGGCTTGGCCACCGGAAGATTTTCTGATGGAAGAGTTCCCTCTGATCTCATTGGTAACAATTTGAAGTTGTTTATACATATATTTTTTATAGAAAATCTTATAGCTATTTTTATCTCATGATACATTTGTTTTTCACCAATTTTTTTCAGCTGAAAAATTGGGATTGGCTAAGTCACTACCAGCATTTATGAACCCGAATTTGAAGCCTCAAGATCTTCTTAAGGGTGTAACATTTGCATCTGGAGGAACTGGTTACGATCCGCTAACGGCTAAGATTATGGTAAGTTATAATCTATGTTAACGCTGGCTACATATTATAATTAATTGATACATTTTCTATTATTTGTTATTTTGCAGTCCGTGATATCAGTCTGGGATCAACTAACATATTTCAAGCAATATATATCAACGATTAAACAACATTTTGGAGAGAAAAAAGCTCAAGATATATTGGACCATAGTTTTTTTGTTGTGTGTTCTAGTAGTAACGACCTTGCTCACACTTTCTTAGCTCAATCACATAAATATGACCGTACCTCATATGCCAATTTCTTGGCTGACTCAGCAGTCAAATTCGTAAGAGTAAGTAATTTAAACTGATTTATATACTGATAAAAATCAAACAATAATAAACTTATATCTAACAATAATTATAATATATCTTATGTATAATACTTAGGAATTACATAAACTTGGAGCTAAAAAAATCGGAGTGTTTAGCGCAGTGCCGGTTGGATGTGTACCACTTCAAAGAACAGTGTTTGGAGGTTTGTTTACAAGAGGATGTGTTAAACCTTTAAACAACATGGCAAAACAATTCAACGCAAGGCTTTCACCTGCACTAGAATCTTTAGATAAAGAGTTGGATGGTGTTATCTTCTACATTGATGTTTATGATACTCTTTTCGACATGATCCAACATCCTGCAAAATACGGTAAGCTCATCTTATAAAATATATTTTTATAAAATTTTTATTTGTATTACAAAACCTGAACCAAACTACAGAAGTATAAGTGAATTTATCAATATCATGTTTCAGGTTTTGAGGTAGCTGATAGAGGATGTTGCGGTAGAGGTTCTCTCGCAATATCCTACATGTGTAACTCATTGAATCCATTCACATGTTCTAATTCCTCAGCCTATATATTTTGGGATAGCTACCACCCAACTGAGAGAGCTTATCAAGTTATCGTTGACAACTTGCTTAACAAATATTTAAGCAAACTCTATTGATGTTTAATCATTTAGCTAAAAGTTTTTATCTCTTGGTCTAATTGTGTTCCCCCAATCAAATATTACATAGGAAAAACAAAAAATGTAATAAGATAACAACGAAGCTTGATTTGTTTTTTTACCAAACACACATAAAGTTCATTACAGTGACAATAATAATAACAATAATAATAATCTATTTTTATGACCAAACATGAAAAATATATATAAACGTGACAATTTTCATGTTTACTACTTTTTTGGTACCATTATTCATGTTTACTATTATTAAAGAAACATTTAAAAAAAAAAACATTTTTCATTAAGAGGCAAAAGATTCTTATATCTTTGTTCTATATATATATATAAATAAATAATTATTTAAATAAATAAAAAACTTGATTCGATAACTAAGCGATGACAATGCATTTATTTGAACTAAAAGCTTTAGAAACATAAAAACAATAATATAACAAGAGTACGAACCAACGCCGGAGCCGGCACCGGCCGAAGATTTTTGTAGAGAAACGGTTGTTTGTTTTTGCCTTTTGTGTCGCTTGCGAGAGAGAAACAATTTTCACACATTATCTACGTTATTGGAAAAAAAAACAAAAGAAAGAAATTAAATTTAAATCTAATTAAAAATAAAACTACCAAATAAAAAGCAAAATAAATTTAATAATGGTAACTAAATGTAAGATTTTTTTATTTATTAAGAGTATATCCGTTATTAATTTTCGTAAAAATTAACGTGAGCGCGATATGTAAGATTCTGAATTCTCAAATAATATTATAGAGATATTTATCTTATTAAAGTAGAAGTACATTTAGAAAATGTTTGGAAACATAGTTAGTAGTAAAAAAACATAATATTGTTTGGAAACACGGATAGCAGTATATTAAGAAAAAAATTAATCGGCTAATGTTATTACAAAAATATATAAATCTATTATATTATGAGAAACTATATATCTGGGTCAACCTTAAAATATACGAAAATGAACCAATCAAATTACGTAAAAACATCTTTTGTCTAAAATAATCATAAAACAAAATTTAAACTTTATATACATGTTTGGAATCAAAATATTAATTTTAAACTGATTTATATCAAAATTGATTCAAAAATATACTTATATTAAAAAATGTTTTTACTAAAATATTTTTCAGTAACCATTATAAAAAAAATGTTTTAAATATATATAGGAAAAATACAATACAAAGCCCAATTTCAAACACCAACTTAAATTATGGTTTTTAAATTTCACATTAAATTTTAGAGATATAATATATATGATTATTTGTATGATGGTATGTATAAAATTCTATTAATTATATGATGATACATGTAAAATACATTAATTATATGATGACACATATATGATATATAATAGTGACATGAAAAATAAATAGCAACATATTTTTGGAAAATAAATAAATATTATAATATACTTATAAGAAAAGCAAAATAAACATTTAATAGAAATATATAACACCCACTGTCTACTTACAACAAATATATATTTATATAAAAGATAAAGTAAACACTCGTGCGGTTGCACAATTCAATATATAGTTTTTATTAACACACATGTTACAATCATATTAGGTGAAACATTTGAAGTTTTGTTTGCTTATAACTTTGTTATCAAAATTATATACTTAAAAATTTAATTATCTATAAAAAAATAAGATTACTTTTACAATTTTTTTATTTTGTATTTTAAGAAATTAAAATTACTTATTTTATAATTAGTTTTTCTTTGAGATTTTTCATTAAACAATTTCTTTGTATTTGTAAGGATTCTATATTTCGTTTTTTCTGTGTGTGTTTTTAAACAGCTATGTTCTTTCAAATAGAAAGTTTTATGTTTAATTAGTTATATATATATATATATATATATATATATATATATATATTTGTCTTATACGTACAAACAAATATTCATCATATTCACACATACTCACGTGCGACAACAACATCATAATTTACAAAAACTATGACAGAATCATAAGATATAGTAGGGGTGGGCGTTCGGGTACCCGTTCGGGTTCGGGTCGGGTATTTCGGATTTTCGGATATTTCGGTATAAAGGTGTAGAACCCGTTCAGGTATTTCTGTACTTCGGGTCGGGTTCGGGTATTTTTAGTTCGGTTTCGGTTATTTCGGATCGGGTTCGGATATTTAGATTTTGAAAAAAAAAAAATATTCATTTTTTAAATTTCTTGTATTTAAATATATAACTTTCACTTAACTATTTTTTGTATTTTTAATAGATTTGGATATAACATTTTCAAACTAAAAAGACATTAATTTGGTTATTGTTTTTAAATTTTGGATGTAACTTTTTGTTAATTGTTGAAATAAAAAGTTTGACATGTATTTTAAGTGCATAACAAATCATATTCTACGTAATTGTATGTATATCATATGAATTTAAAGTATGTGTAGTATCAATATAAATATTTTATATAAAATGAAAGATGTAAATTAAAAATATAAGGTTAATTATACATATGTTCGGTTATCTTCGGATATCCATTCGGGTTCGGATATTACCCGTTCGGGTTCGGATATCCAATCTCTCCTAATTTAATATCTGTTCGGATATTTTGCTATTTCGGTTCGGATTTCGGTTCGGATTTTTCGGATCGGGTTCGGGTGCCACTTCGGATTTCGGGTAAAGTGCCCACCCCTAAGATATAGTAAGGGTTGTAAAAATTAAGCTGTATCAAGAAATTAAAAAAAGTATATCTAGGTAATAGTTTTCTCGTAAACACTATTGTTTTTTTGTAAAAATAATATGAGTAACCTTAAACCAAAATATAGATGTGAAATATTTGTAGTAATATTTGATTTATAATTTTTTTAACATACAATTATCTATTAAAAAGGAAGATTTATTAATTATAAGAAAATCATAGGAGTATTTTTACGATTTTATTTTGATTAGGTTAAAAAAAGGAATATTACTTATTTTATGATTAGTTTTTCTTTATGAATTTTTAACATAATTTCTTGTTCTTGTAGAATTTTATAATTCGTTTTTGTTTAAGATTGTTTTTTTAAAAGTTACTATTTTTATTTTATAATATTATATAATTTTTAAAGGAAAACTACTTTCAGCTTCTTATAATGATTTTTTGTGCAGGATCTACAAAAATTAAAGTTACTATCATATATTTTTGAATAAGATAATTGTATATTTACGATAAAAAAAATTAAACACATGTCACAATCTTAAATTAGTTAGAAAATTTTAGTTAGAATTTTTTTTAAATGATTATGTGATAATAATTTTGTTTTTTTCTGAAATCCTAGTAAAATAGATTGGTAAAATTTTTCTTTTTTAAACCCTAACCAAAAGAGAATTTGATTTTTTCTTTCTTTTTTAAATCCTCATCAAGAATAATTGTAAAATTTTATTTAATAGTAATTTTTTTATTTTTAGGAATTTTATGCTAAACATGATACTAAAACCTATTTAATTGACAAAGACAAATTGTAAAAATAGTGGTGATATTAAAAAACGAATTGTAAAAAATATATTTTTTGTAAAAGATTATTTAACATTAACTGGAAATCATTATTTCATAGTAATATTTTTTTTTTAATTATAAACAGGATATAATTGTAAAAGATTGTGTTATAGTAATTTAATTTTCTATAATCCTAAAAGAAACCGTAAAAAATATTTTCTGTAATAATAGTTTTTCTTTTCTAAATCTATTTTAAATCCTAAACAAAAAAAGTTTGTATTATATTTTTGACACTTGTCAATTTTTAAAATTTTATTGACACAAGTCATGATTATGTTAATTAACAACTTTGAAGAACTAAACTTTATATAATAAGATAAGATATATGTGCATATTATAGAAAAAGATTGAAAAAAATATGAATCTCTTAATATAAAATTATCATTTACTTTTTACAACAACAAAAATAGCTTTTCTAAACAAGTAAAGAGTAAATACCAAACCAAATAGCTAAAAAAATAACAGTCCGGTAATGAGTATTTGGGGAAAACGGTTATCTCATATCCAACATATCGCAACATGTTCAATTCGTACCCGACTTATACCACCATGCAAAAATATACCGAACTGATCCGATATTTTTTTATATATTTTCTTAAAAATTTTATATTGAACATATGGCGATATGTTTGGTGTGAAATGACTGTTTTCCAGAATATTTGTGCCCGGGTTCATAAATGTTTTTTTTTTCAGATACAACTATTTTTAGAGATGTATTGTGTGTTTCGATTTTTTTTAACTTTTTAAAATTAAAACTAGAAAATATTGTGTTACTGTTTTACAAATAAGGGCAGTAGCAATTAGGACATTTACAGATGCGTGCCACTACAACAGCTATCACGAGTCGCTTTCGAAGGCCTCTCTCTTCAAACCAGTGGGCTACTTACTCATCAGTGTACGGCTTCAATCATTATAACTTCCTCCTCCTCCTCCTCCCCATTTCTATCTTCCTTCTCCTCACCTCTCTCATTATCAAACCAAACACCTAAACAACTCTCTTTGTGAGTTCAAAGAAAGCATGACCATCAGCGATCAGTTTCCTTGTGGGTTAAGAGTCCTTGTCGTAGACGACGACGCTTCCTGTCTGATAATCCTCGAGAAAATGCTTCTCCGCCTCATGTACCAAGGTGACTGTCCCATTTCTCTCTTCAAAATCTTCTCTAAAGTCCCTTCCTTTTTGCTCTGTTTTTGCAGTTACCATCTGCTCCCAAGCCGACGTCGCTTTAACCCTCTTGAGAGAAAGAAAAGGCTGTTTCGATCTGGTCTTGAGCGATGTTCATATGCCTGGTATGAACGGCTACAAACTCCTCCAGCAAGTCGGTCTCGAGATGGATCTTCCTGTCATCAGTAAGTAAGAAAGGTTTTGACTTTTTTTCTTTCTGTTCTCTGTTTCTTTACACTTTGCTCTGTTTTTTTTTTTGTCTTCTCTCTTTAGTGATGTCTGTTGATGGAAGAACAGCGACGGTAATGACGGGAATCAACCACGGAGCTTGTGATTATCTTATTAAGCCGATTCGTCTTGAAGAGCTCAAGAACATATGGCAACACGTGGTTCGCAGGAAGTGCACAATCAACAAGAACAGTATCAGCAGCAGCAGCAGCAGCTTGGGGAGTCTTTTCTCTGTTAGTGGAGTCTCAGAGGGGAGTTTGAAACGTAGGAAGAACAAGAGAAGGGTTGATAGTGAAGAAGACGATCTTCTTGATCCTGGAAACAGTTCCAAGAAGTCGCGTGTTGTTTGGTCCATGGAGTTGCATCAACAATTCGTTAAGGCCATAAACCATCTTGGAATCGAGAGTATGAACTTAAACCAATGTTGAGAACTCTGTAGCTTGTCATGTGTGTTTTACTGACCACAACTCTCCTTTTTTGGTTTCAGAAGCTGTACCAAAGCGGATTCTTGAGTTGATGAGTGTGCCTAGCTTAAGCAGAGAAAACGTCGCTAGTCATTTACAGGTTTGGTTGTTTTGTTTGGTTTTCAATCTAGCTTTAAGGTTTCTTGTTTATTTCTGGATGTGTCTTAGAATTAGAAAAAAGTTATTTTATTAAAATAAGGATATTTTCTTAAAAGGAAAACAAAATCGGATTTTGAAACTATTATAAATATAGGTGTAATATATTGTAAATTTATTCATTTACATAGTCAATATACAAAACTCTAAAAAAGTATTTGCCTCAATTTGTTTTGCTCTCTTAAGTTTATTTGCTTTCTTCAAAATAAGATATTATAAATCTATTCATTCACATAATCAATAATATACAAAACCTAAAAAATATTTGCCTCAATTCTTTTTGCTTGCTTTCTTCAAAATTAGTTCGTGTTTGTTCACAACATTTCTTGATTAATTGCAGAAGTACCGATTGTATTTGAAGAGATTAAGTGGTGCAGCTTCTCAGAGTAGGGACGCTGAGTCTATGGAAAGATATGAAAACATTCAAGCTATGGTTTCCTCTGGACAGATACATCCGCAGGCATTAGCTGCCTTGTATGGTCGACCAATAGACAATCATATGTCTGGTGGTTTTGGAGTTTGGATACCTACTGACAATCATCTTGGTGGATCTAATGTATCATCAGCTTCTAACCGGTGTTTTGGGGCTTTGGACAGTCCTTCATCTGTTGCTGCTTCGATGTCTGTTCATGGTTTATCTTCCTCTGGAAATGTAAGACAGCAAGGTAATGGTTTCAGCAACAACACAGACTACAGAATCAGACAAGGGAATGGGTCAGGCATCAGTGAAGAATCTTGGATCTTGGGAAGACCTTTAAGACAGCGAAAGGCTTAAGAGGAGTAGACAAGCATTGGTTATGTAACTTTTCCTTCAAATCTCTAGAATGGATTGAAGTTGTAAGGAAACTTGTATGTCTACAAAATGTTAGGGGTAAGTGTAAGAAGATGATGAAGAGTTTAGGACAAAGTCCTGTGTTTGTATTGCTAATACAAGTAGAGTTACGTTTAATGTGGAGGCTTGAGACTATCTATGAATGAAGATGGATGAGTATTTACAACTCTATACGGTTATAGACAGAATCCATGTAATGATAAAGAGAAAATCCAGTGACTATGACACAGTGAAGTGATATAATATGCAAAGATATTCATTCCGTGGGAATAGAAGGAGACATGAAATATGGAAATGATATTTAACAAATACATATATTAGTATATTAAAATGGAACGTAACACATGTTTTAAAGGTCGAAATATGGAAATAAAAATCAAATTTTGAAAATGTTAAAAGAAAAAGATATCAGAAATGACAAATGTATGGAAACCACCGAGCTGTGACTTAGTAGCAAAATTTTTAATATAGAAAAAAAATATAGTTGGAGCTAGCTGTGGATAATAAGAGAGTGACTCGAGTGAATGGTTTTCACATTGAAACAAGATCTCTAATATGGGCTATACAATATATGTACATAGGTTCTTGGCTACACAAATATATGTTTGATGCAGTTTCTAATTAAGATATTGATACTGTGAACACTTATGCATTTTCGAAGCTTACATGGATGGATGGCAAAAGAATGTTTACAGATGTTAAGTTTGTCTTTGTACTAAAGAGAGTTAAAGCATTGTGAGGACGAGTTAGTCATAACATGGATAACAAAGTCAAGATTGATTAAGCAAAAGTAGCAAAGAAACAAAAACAAATTCAATTTTGTTTGAATCAATACAATGACCACTTTACCCCTTTCTTTCTTGCTGTGTCATATTTTAGGGGTAGAAATAATATCAAGTTATCAATTATCAATGTTCAAGAAATCAATCGGTAATGATAGCCTTTTTGATTAAGCAAAAAGAAACAAAAACAAATTTAATATTTATTGAATTTCTGTACTGACTTTTTAAAATCGTTTGAAAAATCGTTCTGATTAGCATCTGCAAACCGGTTTTAGAACACCGAATAATATACATACTATGCAACTGCAAACATGCAAACGCAGACCACCAACTCTTATTTAGAAACGCAGGCTTCTGTGGCAATAAGCTTTTTATTTTATTTTTGGGGTTTTCTTGTCGCAATAAGTTTTCCTTTCCCCGTGATAACAACCACATTAAATGTAACAAACAAGTCTAAAATTTAAAACATTAAACGCAACATCAGTTGTTTGCTATGATTAATGTTGCACCACTTTAGCCAAACAGAAAGCAGCTGCTGAAGCTATCGCTCCTATAAAAGTGGTTTCAAACGCACTCCTAAAGGGTCTGCTGCCGGTGAAATGCCCTTTTGCATAGCCAAATATGAAGAGAGCGATCAGAGTTATAGCCGCAGACGCCACTACCGCATTTAAGGCTTGTGGTATGAACATGTAGGGAAATAGCGGTACTAAACCGCCAAGAACATAAGCGATTGCAATCGTGAACGCGCTTTGTAACGCTCTCTTTGGATCTGGCTTCTCTAATCCCAGCTCAAACCTGCGTGAAACAACAAGTTAACGTCATAATTCAACGAATAAAGTCTCACCTCTATGAAAAATGTATGTGTGTGTTCGAATGCCAACATATATTCATAGCTAAGAACGTTAAATTTCAACTATATGTCTAAACCATACCAAACTAGTTAATACTCCATTTCTGTGTTCATAATATAATTTGTTTTACCTAAAATTAAAAAGATTAAAAGATAACTTTCAAAAAATAATCATGTAATATATATATATATATATATATATATATATATATATATATATATATATTCAACCAACCAATTATGAAAACGCATTATATAATTTAACTTGTCATAAAATATTTAATAAATACAAAGGTTGTTTAGGGATATGAAATAACTTATAAAGAAAAGAAATTATTTTATAACAATTTATATTACGAAACAGAGGGATGAGGGATTTAGTAAAAGTTTATCACTTATATTGGGGGTTTTCTTTTTTGAAAAGTGACAAACATTTACATAGTTTTTTTAAAGATGGAATCTTACCCACACCTGGAAAGTATAAGCCCAGCTTTTTCAGAAAACTAAAAGCTTCCCTCGATTTTCTACTTAATAGTTTAATAATCCAATACAAACAAGGTAATTATTATTATAAAAACGAGTAACTAAAGTTATTTTGGACTAACCTCATCATAAAATCAAGCCATGCTTGAGGATTCTTACGAAGAGCATTAACAACAGGTGAATATTCATGTGGCTCTACTCCATACTGTGCCAGAATCTCTGCCACCTCAGCTGCCTCTGTTAAATCAGTATTGTAAATTGCGTTAAACCGGATAATTCATCCGTTGGACGGTTTAGATTGAGTTGAACAATGGTCTTACCAGTCTCAGGAACGGCCACGATCTCTTCTTGTTCTCGTTTCATCTCTCTCGCGTAATGATCCGCTTCACTCTTGGCCGCTAAGTACCTAAACGTGTAGTTCAAACTTTTTGTTAAAGATACTCTTTGTAATTCAAACTTTTTAAGTTATATCTAACACAATAGTTTTTTTTAGAACGACGTCAAACAAAATAGTTGCATTTCGAATTTTACCAAATATATTATATTTTTCAAATCACATATAATTTATTAACTAGACCGCATGTTATAATTAACAAGTGATATATATATATATATAAAACATATGGTTACATGCATAAACATAAATCATAAATGCATGTTGCATGAACATGAACATGAATGCAGGACTAGGTTATTTGTAACTAAATCCAAACCGAATCTGAGCCGAACACTTGAATCCATACCCAAGGCCGATCCTGGACCAAGCATGATAAAAGATTTGCTTCAGATCCCAAATTTTGAAAAAACAATTATGCAAATAGGCTCTCAAATTTGTAAAAAAAAAAAAAGATTAGACCTCCAAAGTTATAAAAATACTTGAACGGATTTAGTAAAATATTTTATATGAACCAGAATCAAATCCGACCAGTATAAAATTTCAATATATGTTAAATCCGAAAATGGGACTATTTTTCTCGATGATGGATTGATAAAAGTATATGACAACCATCAAGTTATCATATGTAACTAGTTTTTTCCAAGAATCATACGGTTCTGCCAACAGGACACAGTTTTTACAAAGCAGGATTCATTTTCTTATAATTATGTGACTAGTAGGATTCAAACATCATTGCATGTAGGATGCGTTTTCTCAATAACATGTGTGATCAATAAACCCAATTTTAGTCATTACTTCGTAATTTCGTAGGCAATGTTACGATAGTTTATTTAAGCCGAATAAATATAAATGTAATTAGATCAAAATTTAACTAACCCGCCGAGTCCCATGGAGATAGCACCGGCTGCGACTTCAGCGATACCAGCGGTGAGTACGATGGAAGAAGAGGCATTAGCACCGGAGAGTCCGGCGGCGAGTGCAAAAGGAACAGTTAAACCATCGGAGACGCCGATGATGATGTCACGGACGACTTCTCCGGCGGTGAAGTGTTTCTCGGTGTGATGATCGAGAAGTGATTGCTTCTCAGGCTCTATAGAGATCCTCGTGATCATATCTTCGTCCGTAGCCATTGGAAGATCGAATCTTTTTTTTTCTTTCTGAAGTGTTGAAGTGTGCAAACATGATATATGTTTCTGTGTATATATACGCGAAGAACGAGAGTAATATCAAACAGTTTTTTTTTTAAATTTATGTCAGTTTAATCTATTTTCATATTTTTTTAAATTATAATATTTCTTACCACTTATATAAGAAAGCTAGTATACTATAATAAAAAGGGGATAATCTCCAATTCTAGCATGTCCACGTCAGCATAAATAATCATCCAATCAAAACATTTCGTTTTCGGGCTGGGATTAAATTTTTTTCTGAATCGACTTACGTGTGGGCTTCTTTTAATTTGGGATTGGGATTTTAGATAATCTAATAATTAGCTCTCACAAGCATCACATGGTCTGTAAAAAATAACTAGGTGTTATGCCCGCATGTGTAGGCATAGTATCCTTATAGATATTTATCTGTTTATAACTATTAAATCAAAACCAACATAATAAATTATTAATTATGTTTTTAAAAAGATAAATCAAACATTAAACTTTCTATTTTATAATAAAAAAATATTATTTAAGATAAAAACACAGCATTTTTAAGAATTATCTTATGTTTTAAAAATATATTTTATTTTTGAGAATTTTATTATATTTACTTATAGTCAATATAACATATAAATAAAATATTATTAATATATATTCATTAGTTTTTATCAAAATATATATATTCTTATTGTTGAGTTAAACTTTAAAAACATTCACATATATTTTAGAAAATATATTTATTTGTTTGATTAGCATTTAATTATAAATTGTTTTATATCTAACTATAAATTTTATAATAAAATATTATTTTCAGATAACAACAGAATATATCTAAGAATTATCTTATGTTTTAAGACATGTTTTTATTTTTAAATTTTTTATTATATTTATTTATAGTCAATTATCTAATATAATATATAAATATAATAGTATTAATAGATATTCGTTTTTAATTATTTATAATTTAGATAATTCGTAGTATTATTAATTTTAATCACTTATTTAATTAGATATATTTTAAATTCATTTTTATTTTCAACTAATTTATATAATTTATTCATTAAGGGTATAAACGATTTATTATTAATTTTAATCACTTTTTTAATCATATAGATTTGAAATTCGTTTTTATATTTTGACTAATTTATATAATTATTCATTAAGGGTATAAACGATATTAACCGCTCTAACTTTTAACGTGAGAGCTCTGTTGCAAAAATTTACTTCGCAAATAATAGTATAGATTTTTATTATATTTATTTATAGTCAATTATCTAATATAATATATAAATATAATAGTATTAATAGATATTCGTTTTTAATTATTTATAATTTAGATAATTCGTAGTATTATTAATTTTAATCACTTATTTAATTAGATATATTTTAAATTCATTTTTATTTTCAACTAATTTATATAATTTATTCATTAAGGGTATAAACGATTTATTATTAATTTTAATCACTTTTTTAATCATATAGATTTGAAATTCGTTTTTATATTTTGACTAATTTATATAATTATTCATTAAGGGTATAAACGATATTAACCGCTCTAACTTTTAACGTGAGAGCTCTGTTGCAAAAATTTACTTCGCAAATAATAGTATAGATATTCTTGGCTTTAGGACATAATAGGATTTTATCCCAAGAAGAAATACACATAATTCTATTTTCAAAAGGCTTATTACTTCTTTCATTATTCACTTCAAAATTGTAATTTTATTTTATAAAATTAAGAATATGTTCATTAGGCCTTTATATTTTTTACTGGTCATGCTTTACTTCATATTTGTTATTGGCCATGCTCTGCGTTTTTCAACATGTCGGGGATAAAGTGCACAAGTGTTTCCTTGAAAGATCACTAAAACTAATGAAAAGGGAAAATATGATCTCAAAGGATCATGGCAACATAAAGTCGAATTAAAAGCTCAAAAAGGTAATGTTTGAGAACATGCATGTTCGAGGGACATTATAAGGATAGAACTACAAAGGATCTCAAATGATCCAAGACTCACGAAAGGATATTATTCCCCCAGAGAGTTGGGTTACAGAAATGAAGAAATTGACTTAGGCTTTGGTTTGAAGAAACTAATCGATAGCCGTTCAATAACAAGCACAACAATAAATTGCAACTGTAAATCAACTGTCAAAAAAAACTTCGTCTAAACTATGTGTCGTCCAAGGTTGAAAACCATACAAGAGTAGTAAGGAAATTTGAGGAAACTATTAAAGGAGACAAACTAATACCACATTAACCAATAATAGGCCAACAAATGTTTTTAAATTCCAGTTCACAAAAAAATAAAGAAAGTTTAAAAGTCAAAATAGTGTATGAAGTTAATTAACAAAACAAATATTAAAGTTAACTTGAAGTAAAAAAAAAATAATCGCCTAAATCACTAAAAACGTGAACGGAAATAAAAATCAAAAAGGCTATATCGAACTAGAAATAATTGCTATTCTCAATTTGTGATATTAGTACAAAATTGTAGAATTTTTTTACTGGAAACAAAAAATAATATGAAAATAATGTTTTCGATCATATTATTGGACTGAAAGTATATGCAAAATTCCCCCAATTGGTATATAAAATTTTATTTTTAATAAAAGTGTAATAAGCTCAAAGGATCCCAAAAAGCTCAAAAAGGTAATGTTTGAGAGCGTGCATGTTCCATGGACATTATAAGGATAGAACTACAAAGGATCCCAAATGATCCAAGACTCATGAAAGGATATTATTCCCCCAGAGAGTTGAGTTACAGAAATGAAGAAATTGACTTAGGCTTTGGTTTGAAGAAATTAATCGATAGCCGTTCAATAACAAACACAACAATAAATTGCAACTGTAAATCAACTGTCAAAAAAAAAACTTTGTCTGAACTATGTGTTGTCCAAGGTTGAAAACCATACAAGAATAGTAAGAAAATTTGAGGAAACTATTAAAAGAGACAAACTAATACCACATTAACCAATAATAGGCCAACAAATGTTCTTAAATTCCAGTTCACAAAAAAATAAAGAAAGTTTAAAAGTCAAAATAGTGTATGAAGTTAATTAACAAAACAAATATTAAAGTTAACTTAAAGAAAAAAAACAAATCGCCTAAATCACTAAAAAAGTGAACGGAAATAAAAATCAAAAAGCTATATCGAACTAGAAATAATTGATATTCTCAATTTGTGATATTAGTACAAGATTGTAGAATTTTTTTACTGGAAACAAAAAATAATATGAAAATAATGTTTTCGATCATATTATTGGACTGAAAGTATATGCAAAATTCCCCCAATTGGTATATAAATTTTTATTTTTAATAAAAGTGTAATAACCTGATTATATTTAAAAAACACTAATTGTAAAACCAACTAATATTTAATAATCAAAGTTCAATAAAATGTGAATATCTTTTGAGAATATTTAGATTATCATTTAACATCAAGTTTTCATCAAAAATAATATTTAAACTATAGCTAGACTGTAAGATTTTTTTTGTTTATAAAAAAAATAATATAGTAAATAATAATATCTTCAGAGAATTTTCAGTGTATTTAACACATATAATTTTTTAAATGTTGTTTTATTTAAATCAATGAGTATTTAAATCAGCTTTACTAATTATAATTAAAAACAAAACAGATTATAATCATAAGAAAATATATATAATATAGATATATAAAAATATGTGATGTTGAGATTAATAATATATTTTATAATAAACTAAATATGTAAAACATAAACATTTAAATGTTGTTTTATTTAAATAAATATGTAAAACAAAATATTTTATAACAAAATATTTTATAATAAACATTTTTAAATGTTGTTTTATTTAAATCAATGAGTATTTAAGTCAGCTTTACTAATTATAATTTAAAAAAAAAAACAGATTCTAATCATAAGAAAAATATATAATATAGATATATAAAAATATGTGATGCTGAGATTAATAATATATTTTATAATATGTTTTACATATTTAGTTAATTATAAAATATATTATTAATCTCAACATCACATATTTTCAGTGAATATTATAAAATATTAAATAAGAGACACATAAAAACATACACATGATATAAATAACACATGTAACGAAAAAAATATGTCATGTTGAGATTAATAATATATTTTATAATAAACTAAATATATAAAAATATTTTTGAGAATAACTTAGGTTTAAAAAATTCTTTATTAAAATTAACATTTTTCAATATCCCATACATATTTTAGATAGTAGAAGACAACAAATTGTGAGTTTTACACATTTTAATTAAATTTATTATTTATATTTTTATAACGTAGATGTAATATAATGTAATATACATATAAAATATATGTTATTTGTATATAGTCCCGGGCGTAGTCCGGGCAAAATCTCTAGTTAAAGATAAAATATAATAACTTTCTCAAGATAGTTACCCCATAAGATTAATTATAATATACTTCTTTTGCTCTTAAATATATTATGTTTAGACATATGCACAATTATTAAAAAAATTACTTTTTGTCAAAAAATACATTTTGTCAAAAAATGTTACTTTTTGTCTAAAAATTATCAATTAATATAAATTAAAAATTATTTATCCAATTACAAAATATATTACAAAATACTATTGGTTATAACGTTTTAAATAAAATGAAAGTTACCTAGAAAAATGATAATATATTATATATAAAAACATCAAAAATTTCTTAAAACATCATACATTACGAAACAGGGGATTATTTACATTACGAAACAGGGGATTATTTTTTATATCTTATCTTAAGTCTGCCACATGTATACACCAAGATTACACAAATTTATCTTAATTCTTACCTTATGGCTGTTTAAAGTTTGAGTACAATAAGTTTTAAATATGCTTAAAATATGTACCAAAAAGACATGTTCTCAAAAACTTACTAAGCTTTTATATAAAATACTTCTGTTTTGTTTTTTTTTTCTATTTTAAAAAACAACAAATCACATATTCACACTTAAAAAAACAGAAAGCTAGCTTAATTATAATATAATGATAATTAATCAGATTCCCATAAAATGATTTGTATGTAAATCATATGGAAAGGAAGTAAGAATCTAAATATATATGGGAAAATTGTTATTTAAATCACCAACTTTCAAATTTGGTTTAAAAAATCATCAACTTTCTTGTGGACCATTATTTAAAGCATCAATTTATTTTGACTAGCCTTTTTAACCTCTAACATATTTTGACTAAGTCATTATTAAGACGCCGTTAAAATGGTTAACAGATTGAGTTAACGGGGTTAAGGAATGCATACGACGTCGATTTGGAATTTTTTTAAAAAAATTGTATTCAAGGAGAATCAAACCCATGACCAAACCTTCTCTTGTTACAAAGCTAAACCACTAGACTACTTACTATTCAGCTGACATATATAAATACTAATAGTTAATATTATTATAACTCCAAATCATCTTCTCCCAACCTAAATCCCTAATTTGTTACTGTTAGGTTTTAAGAAACAAGAATATGATGAATCCGGCGGTGATTGGTTGGTTTCAAATTCGGAAACCAAACCAGATTTTGTTTGCTTGTAACAAATTCAGCTTCTAAAGGTTATAACTTCGTCGGACTTGGAAACTAAAAATAATGAATTTGAACCTAATCATCTTTTCTCATCCTAAATCCCTAATTCGATTCTGCAGGTTTTTAGAAGAAACAATTTGGGGTTTATTAAACTCATAAATGAATTAGGGGGAGAGAAGATGATTTGTAGGTATAATAATATTAACTACTAGTTTTCATATATGTCAATGAAATTGTAAATAGTCTAGTGGTTTAGCTTTGTAGCATGAAAGGCTTGGTTACAGGTTCAATTCCCCTGAATTCCTTTTTTTAATTCCAAAATGACGTCGTATGAATTTAACAGAGATTATAGACGAAGATTAACTCCATTAACTCAATATGTTAACCATTTTAACAACATTTTAAAAATAGCTTAGTCAAAATATGTTAGTGGTTAAAACGACTAGTCATGTTTAAATGGTCCACAAGAAAGTTCATGTTTTTTTTCAACCAAATTTGAAAGTTAAATGACAAATTTTCCAAATATAGTTAAGTGTTTGACAGTGTTACAAAAAAAAAAGTTAAGTGTTTGACACAAAACTTTGGGATCCACCTATCTAACGGTTAAGTTCGTGGGGGATTATTAATCGGAGAAGGTCGATGTTGCCAGATTTTTGGTGAACGCGGGAAGGCGGTTCTACCGTTAGAAGAGAACTTAATATGCAACGGAAAACCAACACGAGCTAACACTATGAGTTAACTCCAACCGCTAAAATCTTTTGACTTCATCTCCGAAAACTGTATTCACCGATTAGATCCTATGCGTTCCACACAAGTTATATAAGACAAGGGGAAACGGTTTTGAGGTTTGATCAGAACTCAGGTGAAAGTGCGCGTGTTTGCCACATGCTCGTCCACAACAAGAAACCACGTATGCCTTTTCTACGTGGAGTGGACACAGGAAACTTTCTGTGTAAAGTTACATGGGAAAGCTACAAGCCTACAAATCTTTACAGATTATAGTGTACAAGTCTGCGAAAGAATAACGGATGAGAAAATGTTATCTACATGAAGCCATATGCGACACTCCAATTCACACACTTTAATGTATTTCTTGTTTACTTTTTCTGAGCAGAGTTGAGATTATTAGAAACATTCAAAGTCTCATGTGACATGAACCATATAGGAAGAGATTATCTAAATTTCTATGGTTTATAAAATCATTTTCACCAGGTGATTTTACGTGTTAATACACGGATAACAAACATTTATGTAATAGTTGAATTATAACAAATGATAAAAAAATCGTTTATTTAAAAGTTTTAAGTTATTTTGTAATTTATATGTATAATAAAAATATATTATGTATTATTATGTTTCCATTTTAATTAGATATGTGATATTTCACATACAATATTTTGTATTATTTCAAATATTTATTTTGATATGTTGAATTAAATATATTATTTTAAATTCAACAATGATTTTTATTATACTAAAGTTGGATCGTTATTTTCTTAAATTTATGTAGTTCAGTTCATCCTCCTATATTTATATATATATCTGTAATTTTTGGTATAAGTTGGTATATATTGTTTTAGAAAAACATAGTAAACATAACTCTTAAATCAGAGTTGCATTAATAAACATAACTTGTAATATTTTGAAAATTCATACCACACCTTTTTTTTTTAACACTACTACACACGAAAATACTAAATCATAGCAAATGGTTGATTCAACTGTTCATAATAAGAATGGTTGGTTATTCATATTTTAGTATATTAGATTTTATTTCTGATCACAATTTTTGTTACAATTAAACTAAAATAAGAACATCTTTTTAAGTCAGATTTTCTTTACTTTTAGCTTAGGATGATAAATATATATTGCAAGATTACGTATAGTTTGATATATGTCATTTTCGATACAATTAAAAATTAAAGTGTTACTAAATAATGTTGTTAAAATTCTAATTATTTTAAAAATATATATATTCATAATTAGAATTATTATGTATCTTGTAGCGCCCTCAAATTTTAAATATTTCTTTGATTTTAAAATAATCATTTATGAAAATAATATATTACACAATTATTTATGCTGTTTTAAATTATTTTTTTTAATGATTTGATAAAAATGATATTTATAATAAAAATGCCTTCTTCTTTTAGAAAATAATTTATCCTATTTTTAATTTTGTTTTGTGAAGTTATGTTTAAGTATATATAATAAAATATTTTCAAAATTTATAGATTTTTTTATTCATGTTGTTTTGGAAACATAAAAAATAATAAAACCAAAAATCATTTTATATAAAAGTATATTTTTATATTTAACATATCTTTCCTTTTTATTATTTACTAGGTGATTTTTCCGTACTCGTACAGGGATAAAAACATTTAAAAAATAAAAAAATCAATATAATTGATTAACTTTTTATTTCTATTTATTGATGATTTTAAAATTGTCTTGTAGTTTATATATTATAAAACAAATATAATATTCTTTTAAAATTCATTATTTTGTTATCTTAACTAAATAGGGAAATTGCCACAAATAGTACATTCATAATACCACTTTTCATATTTACACTAATACTTTTACCCTCATTTTTAATGAAGGGTAAAATACAATTATACTCTTAGAGTTAACTAATCTAGACTTAGAGTTTAGAGTTGAGGGGTAGGGTAGGGTTTTTGGAATGTGAAATTTATGATTCTAATAAATATATAAATAAATACTTAAAAATATATTAAAAATTTTAAAAAATAGTTTCAAACATAATTTTTGTTTTTCAAAAAGAAATTTGAAAAGAAAAATGAAAAATAAATCGAAATAAAATCAAAAAAAAAATTTATAAAAAAGTTCGAATTTGAAAAGGTATAATTCGAAAACATAAAAAATTACTTTTTTTTTAATTTTAATTTTTTTTTTATTAAAATAATAATTTATTATATATATAAATAACAAGGGCATAAGAGTCTTTTGCCACTTAATGAAGAAGATATTTATGAAAAAGTCTCCTTAGTGGTGGTAAAAATGAAAAGTAGTACCATGAAAGTGATAAACATGTAATTTTCCCAACTAAATAAATGATTTAGGGTATAATAATATGGATTGGTTTAGTTATTTTGTGGTATAATGAGCTATCCCTATTTTTCAAATTGAATTTAATTATATTAAATCAGATTATTTATAATTTCATTTAGTTCAGTTTCTTTTTTTAAATTTCTAAATTTGTATTTATAAGTTGATATATTTTGTTCTGGTTTAAATTTATGAGAGAAAAAAAAGTTAAAGTGTTGATTAGAAGTTGTATAAGTGAATCAAATTTGCAATCTTTTAAAAACACATCGATGGTTAGAGCTTTAGAACGTATTATTAACCAAATTACTTTTATCAAATACCGCATTCATAGGAATATAATTTGTTAATGGAATTGGATTTGGGATAATTACTTGTTTATTTTTATAGATATTGAAACATTCATATTGTAGTAGGCTTGAAAATCTGTAATTAGGAAAATAACAATTGTATGAAATTGTGAGAGAATTTGTTTAAAATAAGAGATTGAATAATTATCCAAAAAGTCAAATATTATTTTAGAAAATTTATAATTAAGAAAAAATATTCTTGGGGAAATTACATGTTTACCACTTTCATGGTACCACTTTTCATTTTTACCACCACTAAAGTGACATTTTCAAAAATAATTTCTTCATTAAGTGGCAAAAGATTCTTATACCCTTGTTATTATATATATAATAAATTATTATTTAAAAAAAAAAAGTAAATTTTTTTTATGTTTTGGAATTATATTTTTTCAAATTCGAACTTTTTAAAATAAAAAAATTTTGAATTTTGAATTTTTTGAATTTTTTGAATTTTTTTCGAATTTTTTATTTTTTTTTTAAATTTCTTTTTGGAAAACGAAAATTATGTTTGAAACTATTTTTAAAATTTTTTTATATATTTTTTAAGTATTTATATATTTATTAAAATCATAAATTTTACATTCCAAAAACCCTACCCCACCCCCCTCAACTCTAAACCCTAAGTCTAGATTAGTTAATCCTAAGAGTATAATTGTATTTTACCTTTCATTAAAAGTGAGGGTAAAAGTGGTTAGTGTAAACTTGAAAGTGGTACTATGAATGTGGTATTTGTGGCAATTTCCCAATATTCTTTAGTGTATTAAAGTAAATACTGATTTTGTAACTAAATTGAATTTTTATGAAATTGAGATTTATATAAAAGGAAATTCCTTATTTTTATATCACATGTTTTAAATATTAAAAATGACTATATTTTATTTTTAAGATATTACTTTTGATACTAAACTCTTTTATGATATTGATATGATTTTATTTAAAAATATTGAGAACGGAAATGTAAATAGATAAAATTAGTAATGGACATTAGTAAAATAGTTTATGACATTGGGTTTTATATAAAAGGAAATTTCTGATTGTAAAATTACATGTTTTAAATATAAAAAATTGCTACGTATTTTTACTTATAAGATATTGCCTTTTTATACTAAATTTATTTATGATATTGATATTATTATATATATATATATACATATTTATAATAAACAAAATAAAAATAGATAATATATATTTTTAAATATAAAGATATTTCCTTTTTTATTTAAGAAAAAAATTATTAATAAAAGCTAAAATATAAATTTTGATAATAAAAATAAAAAATAATATTAATTCATTTAGGTTGAAAATGTAATTAACTATCATGAGAATTAACGTTAACGCTACACATAATAAACTATTTTTTCAAATAATGTTATAGAGATGTGTTTTAGTAAAACAAAGGAAAGTTAAATCAAAAAGTTAAAAATACATAAATATATATTTTTTAAATTTTTGGTTTTTAAATAATCATAATGTATAATTATTTATAGAGATAATATATTAAATAATAATTTATTATGTTTAAAATTATTTTCTTATTAATTATTTTGTTATTAATTATTTGATTAAAATATATTTATAATAAAAATGTCTTCATCTTATAGGAAAGATATTATCTTATTTTTTTTCATTTGTTTTGTGAATTTATGTTTTATATATATATATATATATATATATTTATAAGTACATATTTTCAAAATTTATAGATATTTGTTTCCTGTTTTTTTCTTGGAAACATAAAGAATAATAAAAATAAAATTATTTTTATATAAAAGTCTATGTTTATATTTTACAAATCTTTCCTTTTTATTATTTATGTCCTTTAGTAAAAAGAAAGTTAAATTAAAAAGTTAATCACAATTTTATTAAGAAAAATAAATAATAAATAATTGTTATTAATGGCAATCAAAAATAATTTTTTTAGTTCATTTAAAGTATGTATGTAATCAACCATTGTATTGTGAAAATTGACGACACGTAGAAAACTAATTTCAATTTATCCTATTAAAACTGAATTACCTTTGGAAGTTTTCTTTTGATTTTTATAGTATTTACATGAGTGATATTGCCTTTAAATTTTAATTAAACATAAATAATATTTTTATTTATTACCAAAATCCACGTTAGGTAAGTGTAACGTTTTTTTTACTTTAAACTATGTGTTTTGCCCGCACATGTATGTATAATCTTCTTATGAATTTTTATAAGGTTATATCATATTAATAAAAAAAGCTAAATTATTATTTATGTTTAAAAATCAATTTAAACTTCAAATTGTTTACATATGATAGATTTTTATCTATCAATATATGTTTATTATTGTATTGAAATTTTTAAAAGCGATCACGTATTAAAAATATTTTAGAAAATATATTTACACAAAATGTTTTTGCTTGATTTTTGTTTAATTATAATTTTTTTATATCTTATTTTTTCAAAGTTATGATAGAAAATTATTATTTTTAGATAATAACACAATATATAAAAATTATCTTAATTTTTTCAAATATGTTTTATTTGTAAAACTTAGTATATTAAATTAAAATCAGCTATTTAATAGAATAGATAAATATGTAGTATGTATTATTCATTTTTAATTATATAATAAATTATATATACAAATTAATTAAAGGTAATAATGATATTAACTACTCTAATTTTTAACACGGGAGTTTGAACCAAAAAGAAGAAACGAATTTCTAAGTTGCAGGCATGAGAAGCTAGATTTTTGCTCTCGTTTAATCTTTTTAATAGTCTTCTCAATTTTTATTTGTTTAGTGATAAACTTTACATTAAAAACTGATTTTATAACTTGATTAAATTTTAGAATACTTTTGAAATTTCGAAATTTTTTTTTGGTCCATTTTTCAATAGTTTTAACCTACCAACGGAATGATTTTTAATTTCGCCTGTCAAATTCTTTATCCACTCTGAAATTTTCATAAATTTATAGATCTCTGTGTTTGATGATTGATGCTCTTTGTTGAGTTAGTCTAAGTATTTTTGGATAGAGATAGCCATACTTTTTATTGATCTGGTCACGTATTTAATATCATCTGGTTGCTTTGTAGGTCTTTCGAGAAATTACAAATCCACCGGTAAAATAATTACGAAACTCCCGACATAAATTTATATTTATTTTTATTAAGAAAAACTTTAACATAAATATAAGATATACGTCTCATCTGGAAATATGATATATAATACGTTCGGGTTACGAGCTAATGTATTTGAGACTTACTAATACGCTAACAACTATGTCCGGGCATAAAATCCATAACTCGAAATCTGACCGAACCCAAACCAAAAAATTGACACGTATCCGGTCCAAAATGTAAAAAATATCCAAATGGGTCTAGTAAGGTGGTACAAAAAATATCTGAACCCGAAGTGTTATTAACCGAACCTGAACGGGTAACCCAAAAACCGGAAAATCCGATAAACTATCAGACCGATCCGAATGTCCAAAATAATATACAATATAATTATATGAAACATGAATATATACTTCAAATATTCAATTTCATATTTATTTTGATATGATATCTAACAATAAGTATTTAAAATTTAAATAACTACCTTAAATACTTAATTATATATAAATAAGTATGTATTTCTTATGTTTTGCTTTTAAATTTTAGATTTTACTTCGGGTATATCTAAACCGATCCGATATAACCCGAATCCGAATGATATATGATTACTTTATTGATTCTACGATGTGATACAAAATCGATCTGTGTTATATTCAAACCCGACGCGTATTTGCAAGTTTACTAGAATGGAACATATGAGATGTTATAAAAGGGAATCGAAATCCAAAAAACCCGATCCAAACGCTAATGGATATCCGAACGTGGAGGCCTACTAACAACTGCGTCGTCTATAAATGAAGGATTATTTAGCTGTAATTACTAGAATAAAATCAGTTGTAGTTATATATATACTATGTGTCTAACTCTGACTAAAACACAAAACACACTTATTTATTTTTATATGATACGACATAGTGGTCGTCACCAAAAAAAAAATGACAGTGGTCTTCGACGCTTCTGCATTGATGCCATGAAAATGTGAAGAACGAATTGGAGACCTCTTCTTGAGAGCGAAAACATGATGGGCCTGACGTTGGACGTTATAAATGGGCTTTCCTTACTAAGTTTTATTGTAGCATTTTTTCAGTTGAACTTTCTAAGTGTAACATCTTAAACTAATAATATCTTCACATTTGATAAGAAAAAAACATCTTCACATTTTTATGACAGTGTACTATGCGGATTTGCATTCAGATGTGGAGTTCTTTGACTTTAAATTATGTTACAAATCTTCAACCTTTTTCAGAAAGAGTCTAGAATTTATACAGTTTAATTAACCAGTCACAGTTCATTCAATATGATTAGAGGGGAATAACATGTCACTAGTATTTACATATATATAATTATGTTAACTTTTGTTCATTAAACAGAGACATCATGATGACCAAACAAAAGAAACATAAATATCACTTATCCATTACAAACTGCAACATATTGTATTTATAACATGGATCTCACAAGCATTTTATTCCCCAGAAAATCATGATATATATGAAGATACCCATAACCCATATACATAATACATCACCTTATTTGTTTGCTAATAGTTCATGTGACCCAAATTTAAACTCTCATGGACGACAACCAGGTGGATTAAAACATCCAGGAGGAACAGGAGTGTATGATCCGTACGATGGAGCCGGGTACTGAGTTAATTTCCTACCTGTAACACAGATCCTAACCATATTAATTAATAATAATGCCACAGTTGACACGAAACCAATGATTCATCAAGATTTGATTTAATATTATATGTTTATATGATGATGTATATTGAAGCGTACCAGGAGAAAGGGTTCGAGCTTGGGATATTATGAAAAGCGCCATGAATGAGAAAATCATCACCGCAAGGAGCTTCGATGAACTTGGCATCTTAGCCATTAGTATGTAGTATCTCTTTGTCTTCTCTTATTTATAAGAGTTGGAAGCGATGAACTTTGGGTGATTAGTATTTATAGACTATAATATTGGGATAAAAACAAATAGGTGATTTGGACCAAAGTTTGACTAACATATGAATGTGGCTATTGAATAGTCCTTCCACTTTATTATCTTAAGGACTTAAAAACGTGATACGATACCAGCTGAAAACGGAATCCAGATAATAAACTACTTATATAATGTTCCCTTTTTGTTATCCTATTGTTGTCCATATATATATACAAGACTATGTGGACTTTGTGGCGTCTTTGTTTATTTGTAATCGCGGAATTACAGCTGATGAATTTATAAATATGTATATGTGTATATCTATATATGTTTCTTTGTAAATCTTCATAGATGAAATATAGATAAAGCAGCTTATATGTTAATCTGAATGTTAGTATTTGAAAATGGTTAAGTAAATAGATTTTTGTTTGTTTTTCACTCGGTAGCAAAATTCTCCTTTTTTTTTCAATGATGGCCGGTTAATATCAGTTTAATAAAAATTAAATTTCCATCAAAATTTTGAAACCACATATCGAAAAATGATAGTGACTAATCAACATCCATGGACATTAGACATACCATTGCTCCTATCAAACATCAAACCTCTCTACGCGGTCCCAATTATGGAGTATCAACCTTTCAATGTATACTAATTTATCTACAAAACTTTTAAGTTGATAAAAAATAATAGCTATTACACAAACACGTTTTTGTCACTCCATACCCTACTAGTAGCGGTAGACAGCCATCTGGCTTAGATATTTCTGTTTGCTTTCGCATGACTATCTTTGCTTGATCGGTATTGAGTCTTGAATGAGTATCGTGGTCTTAGGAAGAATTGACCAAGACAAAGTTTTCATGAAATATCATCATTGATGATACATCTAAGCCATCATTGACGACTTTTCTTAAATGTGTTTCTTAAGGTAATTAGAATTTAAAAAAAAATGAAAAAAAGAAATAAATCCAAGGCACGTCTCTTGATTAAAAAAATAAAGATGCATTTATTGAGTGACAGGTGTCACAAGATCAGTGGACAGAGGAGAGACGTCGTTTTTTGCGCTCTCTCTCTCTCTACGCAGTAATGGAGGCGACGAAGAGGAGACAGCTGAGAGAAGAGATCACGAAGAAAACTTCACCGGAATCTTTCGAACTTCCTCCAGAGATCATCATGGAGATTCTCATCCGATTACCAAACAAATAAATTGGAGGTTTGATTAAGGAACTGAAAGTCCCTGTTTTGCGGATTAAGAAGCAAAGGTCGAGGCTTTTGATGGTTAATATGTCTCAGTCTCCCTGTGTTTATAGCCTCTCGAGGATGAAGGAATCATTTGCTACAAAGTTCAAGACTTTCCAGATTCCTGTTGATTGGATGCTCGAAAACGGCATTACTAGTCAGGTCAGTAACATTTGTGCACTAAACTCTTGTTTTGTTTTTTTGCTTAATGGTCTGATTACAAATCGGTAATGGTTTGAGTTAGCTAGTTACTTGTGGTCACTACTTAGTACTTACTATTTGATTGGAGTAGTGTGATGAATGAAAAAGATTATAGAAACGACAATTGTTATGGTCCCCATTCTTTGATTAAAGTGAATTGTTGCTGGCTGAACAGGCAGGACAATGTAAGAAGATTGGTTTGTCTTCACTCTATTATTGTGTTTTCTGTTTTGCGTGTTTAGGTGGTGAAAGTTTGTGCAAACAGAAAATTTGGAATATGGAAGTTTGTAGCGTTTACAAATGTGATTTTCAGATAAAATTGGCGTCTGTGAAACTAGCAATGAAGTATATGAAGAGAGTATCTGCAGAGCTTGAAGCCATTGGAGGCGGTGGCCCTGAAGAGGAAGAGCTTATTGTTCAAGGCGTCAGATTCGCGTTCCGTGTTCATCAGGTAAAAGCAAAAGGCCTTGATCATCTTCTTCTGTTTTGGTTTGGTTTTGTTACAACATTTGTTTGTCCAAACTCTTAATAAATCTGTTTATTTGTTGTATGTTTAGTTCGCAGGAGGATTTGATGCAGAGACAAATTTATATATATTCAAAGTAATTCACAAACTTGTATATATAGCCTTTGTTCTTCATTCTCCTTCGCATGTTCTTCCTTCTTCATCTATCTAGTAGACAATCAAAAACAATTTATCTATTGTAAACAATCAAAAACAATTTCTTAATCTTTAATTAAGAAACTATCAATGGAGGACAAAAAGTAGGTGTCTCTTAACTTAAGGTTCTTAACTAACATTTATTATTAAAAAATCATTAAGAAATTCTAATGGGTTTCTAGGGATAATCATGCTCTAACCTTAAGAAACGTGTATTCAGAAAGCTTTTTAACTAGGGGTATAACAATATAAGAAGCTAGAAGTGAAAATAGTCATCTACCTTCAACATTTTTGACTTCGGTTTGACATGTTTTAAAGAACCATCTATTAAAATCTGGTTCATCAAAAAATCTTGAATGATAAAAAGAAATTAT
Organism: Brassica rapa; assembly: GCF_000309985.2. Classification (NCBI taxonomy): domain Eukaryota; kingdom Viridiplantae; phylum Streptophyta; class Magnoliopsida; order Brassicales; family Brassicaceae; genus Brassica; species Brassica rapa. The sequence goes on from NC_024796.2 coordinate 24,267,824, forward strand.
CAAAATAACATCTGTTAGATATATAATTTATTATTGTTGCTAACTATCATACTATGAAAAAATAAACTCAACAATTCAGGTCCGCAAGTATACTCATCAAAAAGTAAGGCTACCTGAATCTATCCAACAGGAATCTGGAAATTTAATATTTGAAGTATATATTCATGTTTCATATAATTATATTGTATATTATTTTGGACATTCGGATCGGTTTCTTCTGATATTTTATCGTATTTTCCGGTTTTTTCGGTTTTTGGATTACCCGTTAAGGTTCGGTTAATAACACTTCGGGTTCGGATATTTTTTGTACCACTTTACAAGACCCATTCAGATATTTTTTACATTTTAGTCCGGGTACGAATCGGTTTTTTGGTTCGGTTTTGGTTCAGATTTCGGGTTATGGATTTTATCCCCGGCTTAGTTGTTAGCGTATTAGTAAGTCTCAAATACATTAACCCAAACATATTATATATCATATTTCCAGATGAGACCTACTATATAGTATATCTTATATTTATGTTAAAGGTTTTCTTAATAAAAATAAATATAAATTTATGTCGGGATTCTCGTAATTATTTTACCGGTGGATTTGTAATTTCTCGAAGGACCTACAAAGCAACCAGAGTGGAAGCACCGTAGCCTACTAGTTAAGGTTTAAAGGCTTCTACACCCAGATCTGGGGTTCGAATCCCAGCAATTTCTTGCTGATTACAGGAAATTCAGGTTTAAAGTCCCGGAGAGAGCGATTTATTAAACAATTATGCAGACTACACGGAAGAAAGACTTACAAAGGATATTCAACATGATGCAAGTAAATTTGGTCAGACGTGGATTTTCATAGGACGGCTCAGGTGATGCAGTTAGGCGTAGGTTTTCATAGGGCAGGTAGTATTGTCGGTTGTCGAATTGTCTATGTAATCTTTCTCATCTCATAATTGTAATATTCTAATAAATCAGCGTTTAAAAAAAACAACCAAATGATATTAAATGCGTGACCAGATCAATAAAAAGTAGGGCTACCTGAATCTATCCAACAGAAATCTGAATCCAATAAAAAGTAGGGAAACAGTTTGAATGCGTCTATAGTATTTTTAACGTAGAATCTTTTTCAAGAATGACGTGGACCAACCTTGCAAAGTATTCTCCGGACATATTTCACCATAAATTTTCTTATGATTGTTTGTCTTATCAACTCTCTAACAAACCAAAAACGAATCCAAAGATGGTTTCAAATTGCAAAGATCTATGTCGCCGCCATATGCCTTGTATTCCCACGTGATCTCTGTTTGCCTGTTCGCTCGATAGCTTGTTGCAAGATGATTTTCATTTTTTTTGGGCCTAATTCGTTACATGGTAGAGTTCAATTCTACTTATTGTTTCCCATTACATTTTATGTTGGCCTTTTATTTTCAAATTGGACCTTACAGTCATCTGCATTTTTTTATTCATAGCAAATTCTTTTGCACAGTTGTTTGAATAGTTTTTAGTGTATTTTTTGAATGATTTTCAATCTATGACCCAAAAATCATATACACTTTCTACCAAGACTATAATTTACAACTTTGCTCTCTTACATGTTTGTAAAAACAATTTATTCATCAAGTTTCCTTTTAGTCGGCATCGTCGTTGGCCGCGGATCTACAGTAATGATGAGAGACCAATCCCAATCCTAGGAGTCTAGACTATTTTTCTTTCCACTTGATTTTTACTTACCTTTTCCATGTATAATAGTTAGCCTTAATCTGTTATTTAAGTTTACTGTTTTTCTATCGGTTATCCGGAGGTCTGGTGCCCGTTTTCAGTTTGATTATTAATAAATATATAAAAACATTTATTTGAAAATTTTCAAACTAAACTAAAAAAAACACTTAATAGGCTATACCTATTAGCAAACTATTGACAAACACATTTCCTAAAAAGGATAGCCATAATTAAACAAAGGCTTTTTCTGCAGTAACATGATTTTTTTTATGTATTAAACCGCAGACTTAGAAATCCACAGGTCAAATCATAAAGTAGTGGTCAACCAGCAATATAGCCTTCGGTCGTGTATAGGTGTATAAGAGTGTGTATTTTTAACTGAAACTAAACTACGTCGTTTTGAAAAAAAAAATTTTGTAAAAAAATACATAACAAGAGATTTGAACCCTGGTCTCAAGCTTAACGAAGGGTGACCACAGGCTGACCATTACTTTGTTAAAAGTATGCACATTGTTATACACGACCACAGGCTGACCATTACTTTGTGGTCTGACCTGTGGTTTTTAAGTTCACGGTTTAATAAATGAAGCCTCGACTGTGGACGCGTGTCATTAGGAAGAAGAGCAGAAGGGGACGTGACAAACATGAAGGCAGACATATGACTTCGAATGGAATGCCAGAACAAATGCAGATCAAACCGGTTAAAATAATTTATCGAGTTAACATATTTGAAAAAATGTTAAACAATAATTTTTAAGTTCAATATCTAAAAAAGTACAAATTCTTATCAATAGTTTTTATTATTTTAATAAATACATGCATGTGTTATACTACATATAATAAATTGTTAAAAAAAAATTATTATGTACCTTAATTATTTTAACTGATGTTATTGGATGTATATATATGAGATAACCTGAAAAATCAGTTAAACACAATATTTAAAATAATGAATGTATTATAATATATATATTTAAGAATGAATATGATTTATATAAAAAAGTTAAATGCTTGTAAAACTAACTATTTAAATTTAAAAATACATGTAATCAATAGTATGTATTATTTTATAATCAAATGACATTATAGTTTCTGTATAAAAAATATTAGTTAATTATTGTATGTTAATTATCAACAACAATAAAAATCAATTGTAGCCTATATGTTTTCTGTTTATCTAACTCTTATATTTAATTATTAGTGTAATTATATATTTTAATATTATACAGAAAATAATGTGCATAAAAACGCTATACAGAAAGAGAAAAATTCATACGTAAATTAAATATATATATATAAGTGCTAATGAAATTAATAAAATTTATTATATATATATAAATATGTCATTTTATATATTTGTATAAGAAAATTCATCTTATAATTTTATATAAAAAACGAAAATAAAAAAAACTTAAACTTTAGAAGACTTTTGATATCCTAAAGAAAAAAAAGTAGAGCAGTAGGAAGTATTCATAGGTAAAAAGAAAAAGTAAATGTTAAAAAAAAAAGGAAAGAGGAGCATGCATTGACTATCTGTGTTCGACCACCCCATATTTTCCTTTTACATGCAGAACATTTTTTTATCACATAAAGTTATCCTGCATGCAGGTCTCATTATTTTTTAATATTATAATATGTTCTGCATTTTATTTATGTTGATTGAGGAGAATATACAGAACAATCTGCATATCATTTCTGCCTGCATTCATATTGCATTTATCCTGTATCCCATTATTTGATAGTTATCCGAACGATAAATTAGGTTGGTTATCATGGGTTGGACTTATGAAAATGTAATTGGGTGGGATTGTAATCTCAAGTTTACCATGGTCCTCTGGGCTTTCCTAAAAAGGAACTAAGTCGACAAAAAAAAAATAATAACAAATGAAAATAGCTTTGGTAAACCAAATGTAAATCACATAAACCGGAAACCTCAGTCTTGCTTTTGACAAACTAATTAATTACCAAAGAACCAGAATCGCAAAACGACAAAAAGGTACGAGACTAGCAACGTCGCCGCCGGAATAAGGGCCACAACGTCAATTCACTTCAAAACGGAAAATAGAGACCCTTTGTACTGTTCACTCCCTTAGCAAATCGCAATGTCACGTAATCTACCCAAAATGATTACTCCTTCCTATATATAAGCCCCAAAACCTTGCTCTCGTCGTTGTAAAGTCCTTTACAACAGTTCATGGCATTAAGCACGGAGAGGCAAAAAGTCACTAAGATCCTCATCTTCAACGACTCTTCCCCCTCCTCTACCTCCCCGCAACCCCTTTCTGCGACAACATCAGATCGTTCCTCACTGACTACGCCGAGACTCAAGATTACACCCTCGACAGAAACAACACCACCGTCTCACGTCTCATCGTCGCCAGCCAAGCAACCGGCGTCGGTTTCCCTCTTCGTCATCGAAGAACAAGTCTCAGTCGATTGCTCTCCCAGTCCTCTCTGCGATTTCTGTAGATGTGTCGGTAAAAAAAAGACTTCGATCTTTTTCTCGTGATCGTTTTCTTTTTCTTGATCTTTGATTTATGAATTGTACAGGTTGGAGTCATCATTATGTATTGAAGAGGAAGTATCATTTGATAATCCCTGCGAGTGATGAGTGGATGAAGCCGTTAAGGAAAGATAGCTTGGAGGTTACTTCATCTTCTTCTCGGCATTTGATGCATGGTGTGATTCACTGTAATGGATTTGGTCACTTGCTCTGCATCAACAGTGATAATGTTTCTAGTTTTCTCTCTGGCGACCGAGCCATGGATCTTTGGGACCGTCTTTGCTCTACTCTTCACACCAGGTCAACTGGATTCTTTTCTTTACGTTTCTTGACTATAACTCTGTTTTTTTATAAGATTTGATACTATAGTATATATAATGGAATATAATTTGTTTAGCATGTTTTTTTATCGTTTGTTTAGGATATTTTTTTTATTGTTTGTTTAGGATGTTTTTTTTATCGTTTCTTTAGGATGTTAATAATTCCACATCGAGAATAAGTTGGTATCAATTTTTTTTTTTGTTGTTGCTAACTAAGTAACTATAAAAAATTATGTTACTAGAGCATTTTTACAGAGAATCGAGCCAAACCCCACTGGTCACTCTTTCTGAGTTGCTTCAGTTCATGCTTGCCTTCAGGTCCAAAGCTCCCATTGAAAGAAAGACCGCAATAGCGCTAGCAGCAATCTCTTCAAGTCCAGTTCCTGGAGAGGACACTTGGGATAGCCCTTCTTGCTCATCCCCTGGCACAGACACGATGAGTCGCACTAAGTATGACTCGTTCAATGCTTTGGTTGCGGGAGAAGGCTGTACTAAATTGTCTGGAGAGAGGTTGAGCGAGACAGCACAAGCGGTTCTCAATGCGTTTAAAGACTGAAACAGCGTCTTAACTCGGCGAGAGCTTTATGAGACTGTTAGTGGTAGCATTCGTGATAAAGGATTGATTAATTTCTTGCTCAAACACATTGACAAAGTTCTAATGGGAGACCAAATCATTCAGAGGTTCACAACTCCGGGATCACGGATCCGATTCTCCCTTATCAAAGTCAATCAAGAAGCATCAACCAGTACTCCTGGACTGAACCCATATGAAGACATTCTGTATCTGTATCGGAATCTCTTGTTAACGTATCCTGAATTCAGAAGTATACAGTGATGCCTCTGATGTTATTTTGAACTGCAAGAGCTTTGTCAAAGAGTGGCCATTACCTTCTCACCAGGAACAACAAGAGGCTATAACAGTGAGCTGCCAAGTTCTGCCCAATCACGAAGAGCTGCTCAGAGACTTGACCCGGAAGTTACCTCCTGGAGAGCTCGTGACGGTTTCTCGAAACGCAACTATCAGAGAGCTGAAGTCTGCAGTAGAGAAAGCGCTGAGTTCAGAAACAAAGATCTTGAGAAGATTGATGAGAACTCTGGTCTAGAATCAGAAGGTGGTAATAAGATTAGGACGGAGTTTCTGGTGACTGGGTTTGGTCTGGACACATGGACAGTGCTTAGGTATGAAGGTGGGTTTGATAACTGGACCGTTGACTGCAAATGCGGAGCTATAGATGATGACGGTGAGAGAATGGTGGCTTGTGATGCTTGCAAGGTTTGGCACCACACTAAGTGCCATTCCATAGAAGACGGTGAAGATGTGCCTTCGGCGTTTTCCTGCTACAGGTGTTTTGGATATTGATAGCTTAAGATACAAGAAATGCGGAGCTTCCTTTCTTTTGAAAACTATTGATCAAAAATCTGTGTAATTCACTGACCATTTATCGAATATTTTGAATTTTGCAGCTTCCTCTATCATCATGCATTTTCATAGTGAAAATTTCCAAACCATTTATCCATGTTTGCTTTATTGCATTTGAAAAATATATATGCATCTTCATATATATGTACGTAGAAAATATTGTATAATTAAGGTTACAAAAAAAAAATATTGTATAACTGTAGCAAAAGATATATAACTTAACTGAAAGTAGATCATGAGATTTTAAAAGTTATAAATAATTTAGTAAATATTTTTCTATTCCTTTAACCAATTTGAAAGCATATGTTCATATATATATATATATATGCCAAGTTTGCTCGTCTTTCAACTTAAAACCAATTGACATTAACTGGATTGACCTAAATCCGTTATATATTACTTAAGTCCATTTCATATTTTCGATGTGTGATCTTCTTTCTAACACCCTTTCCCGAAATAATAGTGTGTATAACCATTAATATCACATAATCTATCGTACCCCTACGAGACCACTTTCCGCTCCACTCTGCTACCATGTTAAGTTTTTTAGGTTTCCAACTTAAAACTATTGGTAGTAAATTGATTAGCTTAAATTCCTTACATATTACTTAAGTCTATTTCATATTTTTGATGTGATATCTTCTTATCAACAATATATTAACTCAAAATTTTTTAGCAGCTACTGCTAATCTTTTACTTAGAGCATCTCTAATCCCATTCTATTTCTCACTCTATAATAGAGTGAAAAATAGGTTTACTCATAATATAGAGTAATTTGTGTTTTTTTTGTTCATCACTCTATTTTCTACTCTAAAATAGAGTACCATTAAAGTAAATTTAAATTCTATTATAAAGTTACTCTATTTTACAGTAAAAAATAGAGTAAGCCATTGGAAATGGTCTTAGCTATGCTATCTACAGTATTGAAGATGAATACGATGACATTATTCTCAACTGCACATGCGGAAAACGGAAAATGCATAACACTGAGATTAAAAGCACATGCATTATTCTCTACTACACCAATGTCTCTAAGACTCTTTCGGTTAAATCTGTCATATCCAATTGGCACACAACATTCTTTCATTCTTTACTTTTTGTCCGCCATAATCATACCCAATTAGTAGTTTTTCCTGTTACTTTTTCTTTTGAATTTATAAATTTCTAAAGTGGATTTTGCTGCCAAAACATTATGACCATCATTCCATGTTTGAAATTGCGCTAGGCGTAACGCGTGCGGCCGGTCTGCGCCTAGCGAGTTGAGAGAAAATCGGAGATTAATTGAGGATTAATCGGGGATTAATTTTAAACGGCTTTATTATATGTATTATTATTTGTGTAACAAAGTTGATGGTAGGTCGTAGTCCAGCGGTTGTGAGCTTGTCGTTGGGCTTAAAAGGTCGCGGGTTCGACCAGTACAACGCATTTTTTGGCTATTTTTTTCTTTTATTCATTAATGAATGCGAAAAGACATTAATGTCCTCATCTTCTTCATTTGTTCCTGTCGAACAGAAACCCTATAATTTCGAATCTGACATTTTTTTCTGCGATTCTTGGCCGTTTTAACTCGTTTCTTTTAGATTTCACTCGTTTATCATAGATATTTTAACTTAACACATGATTTTAAACTTGCAAATCGAGAAAAAGTTGATTTTTAGTATGAAATCCGATTTTTTGGGCGATTTTGTGCAAAACGCCACGGTTCCTTGCCGATCAGCGTTTAGACGCCGAGTAATCGTTCAAATCGGCCGCGTTTTAGAACAAGGCCATCATTCTTCTTCTATCATTGATTACATATCTTTTAATAAGTTGAGCAATAAATTATCAATAACAGTGTCAGTGATCCAGCCACAAGACGAGGATGCTCTATGCTTAAAGATTTTTTTAATATTCTTATGAGTTGGTTTTTTTTTTTTTCAATTATGAGTTGGTTTAAAAGATAATTATAGACTAGTCTTTTTATTTTATTTTGTACGAGACGAAGGTGTCTGGCCCAATAAACGCGCCATGTCGACTAGCGAGGCCCAGGTGATTATTATTCTTTTAAAATATTTTGTTATATTTATTTAACTATTAAGACATTTAATAATCAAAATAGCTTAAATATAAAATTTAACAAATTTCTTCAAAGTTTAAGCAAGTTGTCCTATATTAACTTTACTTACATATGTATATTTGGCTTCATATTTTAAAGACTTTCATTTCACTTATATTTTTGAATTTCCCTCGATTTCAGTTGTTTGTGTGCAAATTTACTAAAGCATGCAAAAACATTTTATAAATCTGGAGAATATATCGCGATTATGTTATGCGTATGTTCTTTTTCTCAGTCGGTGCTTCTATCTTTTTAGTTATGAATTCCTAACATTACTATATTTAAATAAAAAATATTCTTCGATTCTAAAATACTTGATGTTTTGAATATATTGAATATATGTACAACAATTAATATATACACTGTTTTCTAAAAAGTTACATTAAAAATATAAACTAAAATTAGTTCAACCAATTCTTTAAAAATAAGTATAAAATATCGTCGGTCACACAATTTTTAATAAAATTAAGATTAATATAAAAATATCAAAACATCATTTATCTTGAAATATTAAAAACTTTTTAAAGCATCTATTTTAGAATGGACGAAGTATATATTATCATAATAAATGATAATGATGGTGATACTATTTTAATTGAATAAAATTCTGTGATATAATAATGAATATATAAAACAGGTTGCCGCAGACCATTATCATGATCAGTTGTTATAATGTACGCATGTATTTTCTCAAGGTTTTATTAAAGATTGATTTACATTTAGTTTTCTGCCTTCTGGTATATAACAAAGATTATGTAATATACACATTTCATTCACAAAAAATGTAATATACATTTATATTTTCTTCATTCGTCAATTCTGTAGACGAATGTACCAATCAACTTTTTTTTTCTTGGAAAGCATTAAGAATATTGCATAACATTCCAATTTTGTCGTGGAAGTCCCCTTAATCCAGTGGTTTGACTAAAGGTTCATTAATGTTTCTACATTAGAAGGTTTGAGTTTCGAATCCCAGCAAAGGTGAATTATGCAGATTTATGGAGAAAATCATATAAGAGATAATAGATTTTGATCCGCGCTTGGAAAGCGCAGGGTTTTTGGATTATATTATAATACAAAGTTTTATTATATCAAAAATATAATTTCTAACAGTTATATAATCTATGAATTAGTTCATTTGATATTTTATATGTACACTTTTACGTAAATTTCTTTTAAGCATGAGAATTATATCCGGATCAAAAAGACAAACCGAACCGACCCGGAAATATAGGTTTAGTTCAGGTCCAGAGAAGCTAAGAATTGGGGTTTTTTTTTGGAACCGCATGTCTTTGTTTGAGTCCGGGTACTACCCTAGACCCAATCATAAATATGTTGTGTTTATTAGGTATATTTGGATATTTCGAATATGTTTCCAGCATTATGGATATTCTTTTTAGGTTTTTGGTTTATGATTATTGTTTTGATTTCAGGTAAATTTTCAAATTAAATTTTTTTTTTGGTATTTGGATAAATTTTTGGGTATTTTCAGTTTAGTGACAGATTTTGAATAAGATTTTGAATTTTTAGGTATTTGAATTTTTTTGGGTATTTGTTTGGAGTTTCAAGTACTTTTCGTGTTTCAGATATTTTTCAGATTTTTTAGATATTTCAAATTTTCTTAAGATCCTAAATACCCGAACAGATGTGGACCTATTACGTCTATATCGGGTCCAACAACCTTTTGATATAGATTTTTAATGTTATTGTACAAAAACATAGTTGATGAAATATTTTTAGAAAACTCATTTTTAAATATGAAAATATCTATCAAACTATAGAGGGTTGAAAGTTTAGTATATAATATGAGATTTTAGTAGGAAAGTTTATATATGAGATGATTATGTTATTATAAAGGAAACAGGAAGTTAGAATGTACACATTTATATCGTGTAACTTCTCTTGCTTTAAATCATATATTATATGATAAAAGTGATAATATAAAACATTAGTTTCAATGTTTTTATGATTAAAAGTCAAAATGGTAAATATAGTAATAGTAATGATTAAGATTTAGGAGTGATATTTGAATAAATAAAGGAATTGAATAAATTATTGTAAAATTATTGTTAGAGAAATATATAATAACATATTGTTAGTCTAAGTTTAAGGTAAGACCAAAAAATAATGAGTTAAATAAAAGAGTCCAAACAACTTTTATAGGTAGATTTTTTAAGACTCCTTCCCTTTTAATAGTATTGATGCGACATGGTGCAAGGAGTACTGTCAGGCATGGATTTCATAGGACAGCTCAGGATGATGCAGTCATGCATAATTAACCACAAATAAAAAAAAAACATTCACATTTTGTATTTGTGGGTTCCAGTAAATCAACACAATCTCATGCACACCAAAACACTGAAAACTTTTTGGTCCCATACCTCTTTTTCTTTATGATGGATAATAAATAAATCACTCATATGCCATTCCACATCACAATCTTTCTGGTCCTTTTTAAAGTTTTATTTCAAAACATTCATTATTTCTCTTTATAAATTTTTATTTAGAAAAGAAACTTATATAAACTATATTTCTCTCAAAAAAGTTTTTATTTTAAGCATAAACCGATATAATATCCTTCTTAACTAGAAAATATAAATAATTTTTGGTTTTGATAACAAAATCCACGGAAAAAAAAATCAGTTAAGAGGAGATCTTCTAGAAACTCCTTTTCTCTTGAGTATCCTAATGAGTGGTCTCAATGAAAAATTACCCAATAAAACATCCGAGTCTTCTGAAACATCTGTAAGTGATGATGTGCATGATTTTTTTTCTTCTAAGTTTTGTTCTTGATTATAATGTTCTTTCTTCAAAGCACTTTGGTTTATTTCTGGAGAGAAACAAAATTTGTGCTTTTCTGGAGAAGCTGAAATCTACAAAACAAATAAAAAACAAAGCAAATGTCATTGAATTAGCAGACCATAAACTTAACATAAATTACGTTATTTGATTTCAAATGAATTGTGCAAATTTCATGTTTATAAATTATGTCCAAATTAACGTTTCAAGAAGTTAATACTCATATGTCAATGTAGGTTACACGTCAAAACTATAGATATATATCCATGTTAAAAAATTAAAGATATACTCGAATGATATAACCTACAAAAAGAAAACAAATTATTTAAGAGAAGAAGCTAAAATGAACCTCGAGTATCGCATATTGTTGACTCTAAAACCAAGAAAATGTATATCTTGAAGTGTGAATGTATAGTTGATAATGTGTAGAATTCAAAACACGCATATTTATCTTATGTCAGAGATATGTCTCATTGAAGACTTAACTTTCTTTTGAAATTTCAAGATTGTTTCTGTAAAACAATTTGTATACCGTATAATCAAAAAACATTTTGATTACCTTCTCATCAGAACGTTTTGTATACTTTTGCCAACTATTAATATAAAAACTACTTAAACAATGCATAACTAATAGGGTAACAATGCATAGGGGAAAAACTTTAAAAGAGATTGAAATAACATATATTACCTTGCAAGAGATAGAGCAAAATCGATTAGGACGATCTTGAATATATCTTTTACACGTCACGCATGAACCTGCATTCTTGGATTTTGTTGAAGGTCTTGCATCTTTTGCTTGCGGCCTCGAATTCAAATGTATAGCTTGTTCTCCATTTATTTTATATGTCTTTTTCCAGAGACAAATTGTTCCGATACAAAGAAAAGCAAAAGCGATATGTCAATTTAATTTGGAATTTTCAAAGACTCGATCAAAACAGAAGTTAGAAAACAAAAGTAGTTTCAAATAAATTTAATTAATTTTTATAGTGATTTAATATCAAGAAAAAACCTGTATCTCGGAGCAATCAAAGTAGTGTTGAATATCGAGGAGACGCAAAACATCTTGATAAACGTATTTGCAAATCTGAAGACGACGATGGAGGAAGTGTGCTTCTGTGTTACAACAATGTCTGCATATTTGGGCATTACAGTCAATGCAAAAGACATTCTTCTCGTTCTTTCGAAGATACTTATGATTCATACATATCCCAAAGAACTCTAAGCTCAATAGTGTCGTAATCCAATCTTCATCAACTCTTCTCTTCTCACTCTGCAACTTATATTTTTTTCTAGTTAAATCTTTTCTTGTGAATATCAGAAGAAATTTGGAAAGTTGACTAAGATGTATATGAATTATAAATATGGTTGTACGACAAATTTTAATCGACTTATTTTCAAAATTTAATATCAAATCTGTAGAAATTTAGAACTTTTATTGATTTTATATAAAATGATTTTACATGCAATCATTTGAAACTTTAATTAGAGGGTTTCGTTGAAACAATAGAAATAGATGGATCCGCAGAAATTTGAAAATTTATTGAAATTTAAAATGAATATTTTTTTTTTGGTAACAGAATGAATAAATATATTAGACTGGCGTAAAGGATGGATTCTGCAGATTTTTTCTTATATATCATTTTTTGTGAAACCAAATTCTCGAATCTAGTGATTTATAAGCAAAGAAAAGGATGAGATCTGCAAAAAATTTGAAGCCATTGGTGTTTATGATGAACTGATATACAAATGAAAAAAACAGATGAAATTCATTGGAAAAATATAGATGTATAAAGGGTTTGTACCAGATTCATTTGGGTATGAGAAAGTGGATTCCTTCAGTGGATCAGATGGGCAGACTTTTATATTTCTTCGATTAAAATCATCAAAAGTAAAAATAAATACTTAGGGTTCTTGGGGAAGAAGAAAGAGAGAGGAGAAGCAAAAAGAAAAAGAAACAAGTGATTGTAGTGTGAATAAATTAGTAGACGGCCAAGGAAATATAAACAAGTTATATTATGAATATATAAATTGTATATATTGTGTTTTCTGAGAAAGTATAAATTAAAAAGAGAAAAATAATTTTTTTTATAATTAATTAAATAAGGGAAAATCAAAAGTCCAAATAGTCAACAATAACTGTGGCTCTTTTTAAGTTTTAACCTTCCAAGTTTATCCTACATTTACGAATTAGTCTATATGTTTTAAATACAAATGAAAAATAATTTGACTCTGAGAGGAAAAAGGAAGTCATTATAATTTAGAAGGTGCGATAAAGGTAAGCAAATTTCCAGTATTTACTCCGAATTTTCCAAGGAAACTAGCCTATTAATTTTGGAATCATATCATTCTGTACATATACATACATAGGAATATAAGATATCAAAGATATACCGATCGCATTGCATATACCACATTATTAAAATTCAATATAAATTTTTTTGAAACACTAATTCAATATAGGTACTATTATTATATTTAACAGCAATAATTAACAGGTTGGCCGAAAAAATACTCACAATTGTATCTTTCTTTGGTGAAAAACATGGTTTTTTTTAGAGGATGGTTCTATTGGTAACCATTATTTCTTTTTCATTTTACAATTTACTAAACTTGTAAAATAAAAAAGAAATAATGAATACCAATAGAACCATTCTCTCAAAAAAACCCTATTTTTTACCAAAAGAAATACACACGAAGAACAATAACCAAAAGATGTTTTATAAAGAAGTAAAAAAACTATATTCACTTTGATTACAAATAAATAAATATATTTACCAAAAAAACTATATATACATACAAATAATTACTTAAATAAATAATAATCAAATTTGATTATTATTTTTTGGGAAAACGATCATTTAAATCACAAAATTTCAAATTTAGTTGAAAAATCATGAATTTTCTTGTGGACCATTTAGAAGGGATTAATTTCAAAGTGTCTGATTTTGATTTGATCGATCTATAAATATTGGAGATTAACTCCGTTTAATCGATCTTTAATCGAATTAACGACATATAAAAATTGGTTTAGTCAAAATTAGCTGAGGTCGTAAGTGGCTTGTCAAGATAAATTGAGGCTTTAAATGGTCCACGAAAAAATCATGATTTTTTCAGTCAAATTTGAAAGTTCATGATTTAAATAATTATTTTCCCATTATTTTTTGAATAATGTGTTTTAAATTTAAAATTTTTATAAATTTTTATTCTTCGACTTTTTTCAAAAAAAAAATTCAATTTTTTCAATTCTTTATTTTGAAATCCAAATTTTGTTTTTGAAACTATTTTTAAAATTTTTATTTTCAATTTTAAGTATTTATTTAGTTGTTTATTTAACTCCTAAACCATACCTCCGAAAAACTCAACCTCTTATATAGAGTTATTGGTGTTGCTTTGGACTTTCTTTCTTCTCTTGCAAGGAAGTGGATCAATTTTCATTTTGGGATATTGGTTATGAACCATCAGTCCCCATTATTTATCTGATTTGTGTTCGCATTTATCTGATTTATGTCATGCTTTCGGTAAAGGTATTAGAAGTCCATCTGCTATTATTGAAACGGGAACACCTAATCTATTTTAGTTAAATCAAGATTAGTTAATTGGTATGGCTAATGTGTCATCAATGATGATTATCTTCACATGATTCCGGTGCTGAAAGTAGGCCTGGGCATTCGGGGTCCCAATCGGGTTTCGGTTTTATCCAATCGGATTTCGGTTTTTCGGGTTTATCAAAATCAGCCCCATTCGGATTATATGAAAGTTCGGTTCGGGACCGGTTCGGATTCTATCGGGTTCGGGTCGGGGTTAGTAAATCTTCAAAGAACCGGTACAACCCAATATACTTTCGGGTTCGGGTCCCAATCGGTTTTTCGGTTCAAAAGTACCTGATTTTTACCTATTTTATAACCAAAACATGAGTAAAATCGGTTCTTCAGTTTTAAAATACCTGATTTGTACCTATTTTGTAACCAAAACTTAAGTAAAATCGATTCAAAAATAAGGAACATCAACCGTGATCATTCAAAATCAAACGAAAAGTAAACATATTTACTGATAAAAAGAAAACCAGATAAATAAAAGCATAAAACGAAAACCAAGTTCTCATGAAATGAGAAACATTGTTTAACGAAAACAAAATCAAAATCTAAATACTTCAAAATTCAACGGCCATCTTTAACCATCAACCTTCATGTAATAGAACCACCAACCTTCATGTAATAGATAAGTATTTTATATGTTCAATATTTCTTAGTGTATTTTGGATACATATTAGGAATTGAGATCATGTTTGGTACAAGATCTTTTCGAGGTTTTGAATGTTTCGGGTTCTATCGGATATCCATTTAGATTCAGGTTCGGTTCGGATAATACCCATAACCCGAAATACCACAAAACAAGACCCATTTGGTATTTATGTCGGGTTCGGATCGGTTCGGATTCATTTTTATCGGATCGGATTCGGTTCGGGTTTTCGGGTTCGGTTTATTTGCCCAGCCCTAGCTGAAAGAACCATTAATTTTTCATAATCGTTTTATTGTATTCTGCTATGATGTAATATGTTCTTAATCACTTTTAATAAAACAAAGTGTGAAAAAAATAATCTAAACCAAATCTATATTAGTTAATCCTATGAGTATAATTGTCTATTTACCTCTTTAATAAAATATTTTTGTTATTTTGACTTTTATTTGCTATATTTATGATAAAAATATGTTTGGAATCATCCTATGGATTTTCTCTTACAAATATATTGAATTTTATCATAGTAAATTGAAAATGAAAAAGGTAGCACTTAACTTTTAAAAGACACTTTGAACCTGATTGTTTTTGTTTTAAAGTAAATAATTTTAAAAATTTAAAAATACTTTGTTATGCATTTTTCAAGTTTTGATTATGATGGGTAAAAATATATTGATTGATTCGATGAACCACACCTGACCCGTTAAAGTTGTACTGAACCCAAACCACACTAGGCAAAAATACTCGAATGGTCCACAATTTTAATATCCGAAAATGGAACTAGACCGACTTGAACCAAAACATTTTGAGTATCCAAAAATATATAAATCATAATTATATATTTAAATATATTAGCTTATTTTTAAAGCTAGTATCTAAAATCAAAAATATAAAATTACTTGGAATCATCCAAATGCTAATATATTTATTTTTAAGCGCAAAAATAACTTATACTAAAGTTTTACTTTATTAGAAATATAATCATATAATTTTGGAAGTTCATATATTCTTGTTCTAATCAAATCTTTTAAAACTGCCAAGTTTATGATATTAATAAATGATTGTTATTAATGGATGATGCAAAATATATAGAAGTTATTTTAAAGTTTGACTAAAGGTACAATAATGCTTTTACACCAGGAAATCTTGGTTTTGATTCCAAACAAAGATGAATTATGCAGAATATTAAAAATCATTAATGCCTCAAATAAAAAATTAAAATTAAAATATGAAATAATATACATTTTAGATTTTTACACATACTAATAAAGCATGTTTTCTCTGTTTTATAAAGAGTGCCATTTGACATTTTTTCTTGTTATACAAGAGTGTCATTTTTGAATTTAATGCAATTTATATTTACTTGGAGCTTAATATTAAGTACATATGCATTGATCTTAAAAATAGTTTTATTTATATCTAATATTTTTGGTTAAATATGTGTAATTAATAATAACATAGATGTATTTCAATTATTTTTTTAATCTTTGTTCTTTGCGAAACAAAGGAAGTAAAAAATCTATAGTTATAAAAATATGTTTGTGATTATCTATTTCCTATAATTCTAACCAATAAAATTTCAAATTTACTTTTTGAAATTTACAATTAATCATTATTAGTTTAAATGCATTAAAAGTACAAAATATATCTTCTTAAACATTGTTTTCTAAAACTTGCATTTTATAAAAATAACGGAGTAATAACCAATGATATATTGACATATTTATTAAACAAATAATGGATTATCTAATAAAATATTAAAATTTATATTTTTAATATGCATAATAAAATAACTAATCTCTAAAAAATTACATTTGTGAATTGTAGAAAATTGTATAAAGCTATAGATTTGAAACCGCTTAATTATTTAAGAAAATGAAAAAAAATATAGATAAAAAATTTAAATTTACATATTTCCTTTTGTTTTAAGAGCGAAAACATTAAAACTGATTTAAAAAGAAAATTATTATAATTGATGATGCATATACACTTTTTCTCTAACCTTCATTTCTCTAACTTTCTTTACTTAAAGTAACACAAAACTTTTTTTTAGATCTTGGCCCCTCCGGTACTTTTGTTAATTGGTGATACATATAAATCAGAGAAATTTTGTAGGATAGTACTAAAAGATTTTTAATCATAAATTTAACACATTAATATTATTAAAACATAAGACCATTTTTTAAAGTACCCTTCTGTTTCAACAATATTTACAGATTCATGTCACTGGAACATTTAAAACCTATGGTTTTTATTTATAATAGATTCCACGATTTTCCTTATAATGCAACACCTTTAAAAAAAAACCTTTCCCCTTTTAATGTAACTAAACATTTATAACCGATCACATTATGTATGCAATCAAAACTGTACATATTATTAAAACCAACGGGATAATTTCTTGAATACACTTATTTTCATTGGTTAAAAATAAATGTACCAATTTTTTTATGGAACTTAAATCATCATGTTCCATCAACCCTCATGTTTCAACATTTAAGGTTTTACCATAATTATTTAATACGAGCCTAAGAATTTACTAACTGAACAAACCCTAAATTATACAAACTCTAAACCCTTAAATACAAAAAAAGTTAATTAATTTAACATATGATTATACACATAATATAAAGCTAACTATAATGAAAGCTAAAACTATTTAAAATATGATTATACATAGAATATTAAGCTTATAATTGTTTCCAGTTTATGAAATTTTTTGTCAAGTTTACAATAGATATTTGATTTACTAATAATTGATTATTAGAATCATTGTAATCTCCAATTATATACTGAGTATATTCCTAACCCAATCCCGTTGTAATAGTTTTCATAATTGTTGTAATCTTCAATAATAAAATAAATATTATTTAGCTGAATATTATTAAAATATTGCTTTCTCAAACTTGATCAACAAGCAATATCATTTAACCCAGCGAAACATAACGTCAGTACGCTCCTAAATATATGGTATTTTTTTATTATTCTTAATCTATTATTTAATTCTTGAAAATAGTTTTAGGCAACAATCATGATCAAATGTGCCATGTAAATATAGTTAATATTGTTTTACAAATTATGAGCACCAAATATACTCATTTTAGAAAATCATATCCAGAAATATTGATACAAGTAAATACAAACTATATTTTGATTCACAAAATCTACCAAGTTTCAAATTTAGAATATTTTAGAATATGCTACACGTTATTTCCTAAATATTGAACTTACCTATACACCTAAAGTTTTTCATATTATAAATATGACACCGTCGACACTCTTATGAAACAAATTTTTTCTCAACCCTTTTGACCTTACGCTTTTTACCTTATGGGTTCTACTATACAAATCAAGATGGTTGGCTCATGTAAAATTGCTACAGTCTTGGAAACAAAACACTAACTTATTAGGCGAAACCATGGAGTTCATCCTAGCTGATGAGAATGTAAGTGCTTTTACTAACAACCTATATATTTCTCAAAACAATCTTTATCAACTCATATATTTTATGTTGTATTCATTTTTACAAACATAACTTTTTTATTGGTATATGGAACATGTAGAAGGGTCACAAAATCCATCCCTCATTCAAGAAGACATACCTAAAGAGTTAAGGAAGGCTTCTTCCGGTTGTAGCATGGATAAACACCTAGAATTTTAACCTGAGTACTGCACCAGAAATGTATCGGTCAACAAATAATACATACAAGATGGGGGTTTGCAGAAGAATTTACCAATTTTTCATTGGTTAAAAAATAAATGTACCAATTTTTTTTTATGAAACTTAAATCATCACATTCCATCAACCCTCATGTTTCAACATTTAAGGTTTTACCATACTTATTTAATACGAGCCTAATAATTTACTAACTGAACAAACCCTAAACTATACCCTTAAATATAAAAAATGTTAATTTATTTAACATATGATTATACACATAATATAAAGCTAACTATAATGAAAGCTAAAACTATTTAAAATATGATTATACACAGAATATTAAGCTTATAATTGTTTCCAAATTATGAAATATTTGTCAAGTTTACAAGTTTTGAAGTTTACAAAAGATATTTGATTTACTAATAATTGATTATTAGAATCGTTGTAATCTCCAATTATATACTGAGTATATTCCTAACCCAATCCCGTCGTAATAGCTTTCATAATCGTTGTAATCTCCAATAATAAAATCAATATTATTTGGCTGAATATTTTTAAAATATTGCTTTCTCAAACTTGATCAACAAGCAATATAATTTAACCCAACAAAACATAATGATTGCTAGATACACTCCTAAATATATGGTATTTTTATTATTCTTAATCTATTATTTAATTCTTGAAAATAGTTTAAGGCAATAATCATGATAAAATGTGCCATATAAATATAGTTAATATTGTTTTCCAAATTATGGTCACCGAATATACTCATTTTAGAAAATCATATCCAGAAATATTGATACAAGTAAATAAAAACTATATTTTAATTCACAAAATCTACCAAGTTTCAAATCCCTTTATTATTATTTGAGAAGCATTATAGATAACTAACCTTTAGCTCATGTGTTATTTTCAAAATTGTCATTTCCTACGTGGCAACACCACAAGCTCTCTCACACCTTATATTCAAAAACTCTTTATTAACTAGACTAATTACAATAATTGCCATTGCTTGCTATTGCTTGCCATTGATCATTAGATTATAACTTTATAAATACACTATAAGCTTCTTCATTACAATGACTAACAAAAAAAATTGACGTCCATGTTTAATGCGTTGTCATTATTATTCAAACTTACGGGCATATAGTCATTTATTCCCATTTTTATTCAAACTGATTCGGTCGACAAAGTTAATTATATATGAGATAACGATTTTGTAGATAGTATAATTTTATACATATATATAACAAAAAAAGTATAATTTATAACATGTGTATGTGGACCATCTATAATGATTCAGATTATACCATTATGTGCATATGTATCTGATTTCATGTAACGAAATATTACCGTTAAATTTATAATCTCTTCACAATGTTAGCAGAACTCTAACATATGTTATAAATTATACTTCTTATAGTTAATAGTTAAATAGATTGAGACAAAAATATATGCACACGTTTTTACAAGTATTCATCATATATCATTTTATAATTTGTTATAAACGAAATCTAAATATAATGTCTAACTATAGTCTAATTCAAAAACAAAATGTCTAACTATAGTGTCTACAAATTAATTCCGTTTAAGGACTTATCGTAACAACGGGATGTCTAACTATTACGAAATCACGATGGCCCATATAATTCCGTTTAAGGACTTATCGTAATTGTAATCATAAACCGTGATTAATGATTTTACGAAATCACGTTGTCTAACTATTAATATTAAAAAGAAATGTGATTTGCAATAACTTTATTCAAATCTGGGTGAAAATTAAAAGGAAACTTCTAATAACGTTGCAATATATATGAAAGTTAAAAGGAAACTTCTAATAATTTTAATTGTTCTATCTCTTAATGAAATGTGATTTGAAAGGACAACCGTGATTAATGATTGTTAAAAGAAAACTTCTAATAACTTTAATATATTTTAAATTACAAAGTTCGAAACGTTTTGGTAATAATACTTGAATCAAATCCGCCATTATTTTTGATAACTTTTTTGGAAATAATAGGGAGTCGATTATGGTTAAAACATTTTGTCAACTATTAATATGTTGGATATAATGAAGTTAGATTATGGATTCAAATTATTCGAATCAATTAATAATCGTGAATTTTATTCATTTAGTTCAATTGTAATTTATAAAAAGAAGTTTAATTATAGTGTCTACAAACTTAAGGTAAGTTACGATTACGAATGGAGCCCAAGTTATGTTAAATTAAATATGTAATAATATCTTTAATTACAGCCATTATTTTGTGTATCATTAGTCACATGGGCGCTGACTTCTTAATATAAATATATGTTCTCTACAATTCATCGACTCACCACACACTTCTTCTCAACTTCCTAATTATCAAAACATTCTCTCAAGCAAACAAATGGCTGGCTTTAACTCCGTTTCAGAAATTGGTATATCAGTTCGTTTAGTGAAATTTTTAAGTAGGTATGTTTAGTTTGGTAAACTAATTCTTAGTTATTTCTCTCTATAGGATTGCAAACAAGGAGTTCTGAAGACCATTTTCGTGGCATCTTAGTTTTATCAGTTTTTTATTTGTTTCCTTATAATTCATTTCTTTCGTATTTTTTTTTTCTATTACTTATGTTTTTTCAATATTATAATCATAATTTTTATTATGAAATCAAAAATTCTATTTCCTATGTTTTGTTTTGTCTTAAATTCATAATAAATTAATAAAAGTTATTACATATTATTATATTTTTTTTACATAAAATACATATAATTTACACATAACCAACTACACAAAAAAAATATTTTCAAAAAAAAAAATCTTTTACGAAAAAAAAACACTTAAGCTTACATTATATATACATTCACACTTTTGTTCCATATATATTATTAGATCTAATATTTGTGCCTATAACTTTAAAATTTCTAATATCTATAATTTTTTAAAAAAAAATCTCTTTTGGTCATTTACACCGCGCATGGCGCGGATTATCACCTAGTCTAGATTATTTTAGAATATGCTACACGTTATTTCTTAAATATTGAACTTACCTATACACCTAAAATTCTTCATATTATGAATATGACACCTTCAACACTCTTATGAAACAATTTTTTTCTCAACCCGTTTGACCTTAGCTTTTTACCTTATGGATTCTACTATACAAATCGGGATGGTTTGTTTCAAAAAAAAAAATCGGGATAGTTGGCTCATGTAAAAGTGCTACACTCTTGGAAACAAAAATACTAACTTATCAGGAGAAACCATGGAGTTCATCCTAGCTGATGAGAATGTAAGTGTTTTTACTAACAACCTATATATTTCTCAAAACAATCTTTATCAACTCATATATTTTATGCTGGATTCATTTTTACAAACATAACTTTTGTATTGGTAGATGGAACATATAGAAGGGTCACAAAATCCATCCCTCATTCAAGAAGACATACCTAAAGAGTTAAGGAAGGCTTCTTCCGGTTGTAGCATGGATAAACATCTAGAATTTTAACCTGAGTACTGCACCAGAAATGTATCGGTCAACAAATCATACATACAAGATGGGGGTTTGCAGAAGAATTTAAGAACTCGTGAGTCATTCTAAATTTAGTTTGATTTTAAATATCAGTGGTTTAACTAATCTTTTATATATTTAAATTCAGATTCAATGATGAGGAAAGAGCGATTACATTGTTTGAAACTAATGAAGAAAATCTTGAAAAAGATTGCAATAAGCTTGAGCAATCAGAGAAGAGTTAAGCGTGATAAATGGTTACTCAGTTTGTTTTCTTTTTAACTCTGATAATGCATATAAAGGAAAGGAAACAAACACCACCATCGTTCAGACTCAAAAGAACAGAGACTGTTCCTCACCAAAACACGTAATGGTTACTCAGTTTGTTATAGTCAATTATTTATTTGCAATATTTTATTTAATTGTATAGATATCCAATTTACTGATTATGTTTTACTAAAGTAGTACTAATATAGTTCTGCTGTGAATAATACATTATCTTTTGTTTTTGGTTTTGGCGAAATTTCATCATTTTACTTATTTTTCACATTCGGATGCGGGGCATGCAGTACGGAGATGGTCCTGCTAAAGCCACATAATATATCAGAAAGTCTAATACACTGGTTGCTCAAAAAAAAAGAGTCTAGTACACTGAAAGATTTTTACGATTGTATCAACGAAATTATCTTCTATGGTGGTAGTAATGTTTCACTTTAAATTATTTCCTACCAGGCAGGCGAAGAAGACAACCAATGATCTTTATTCTTTCAAACACCTATGTAAATAAAAAAGTTACAGAATATTGTGTTCCTTAATCACAAATACAAAAGCATTCATACATCCTATTAACAAATGATAAATTGGAGGTTTATAAGAATCATTAGGAGTTTGTTATCTTCGTAGCAGTATAACCAATCTTGACTAAGACAAAAGTGTAATGGTGTATTTCTTATAATCTTCTCTGTTCAGCTATTTGCATTACCAAATGACCTGAATACACATTTGTACTTACGGTTGAGTGACTTGTGGGCAAATCAAAATTAAGTTCCGAAACCATTGAAGTTGTTCTGAGAAGTGATGGAGAAGCTTTATTAACAGTTACCTTTGTTTGTTTCTTCAGAGGTCTTAAAGTCTCCCATCTATGATACAGATGATGTTCGTCCAGTCCGGTTCCATTCAAAATATTTCAGATCTAAGAAACTCTTCATCTGAATGTTAGGATCTGTGAAAAGAAAACCCTTTTCTGTTATGATCTGTGAACAAAGATAAAATTTTATTATTTTGTAAGTGATCGAACCAAAACAATTTAAGGTGAGCAAATGATTTATACCTTACGATTTCTTCATTTTGAAGTTGTCTTTTTTGAATATACGTGGTAGACCTTTGATTTTCACCATTAATTTTTGATTTTGCAGTTATAGATTGTTCGTCGGTCAAGAGCCGTCTCTCTGGTCTTTTTTCCTTTCTTCCTTTTTCTGTTTTTTTTCTTTTACTTAGATAAAGTAAATGGTCACTTTTAGATGACAGAATTGTTGTACTCAAATATATATCATGTACTGAAACTGGAAAAGAGTACCCTAGAAATGATATACAAGGGAAGATATTTTGAGGAAATGAGTATAGTTACGAAGGCCAAAGAAGATGCAGGGGATTGGAGAGACAGGAAACAGGGAGAATGTAATGAGGCTAAGAGCAGATGAAGCAAAAACCACATCATCAATAAACAGCAAGCTGTTTGGAAACCCCCGGTGACACACTGGTTGAAATGCAATGCCGATGGCTCATGGCATAATCAAAGAAATACCAGTGGAGTGGGATGGATTTGTAAAAACGAAAAGGGGCAGATGATTTAGGAAGGCGCAAAGGCAGTGACGAGATTGGGATCCAGCAATGAAACGGAGGCGGAAGCTTTAAAGTGGGCAGCAAGTATGATTGCTTCATTTCAGTACAAGAATGTTGTGCTTGAAACAGACTCCCTAACCTTAACAAGAATGGTGAATGGAGATGAAGAAGTGTGGCCTATGTTGCAGCCTACGATTGCTGTGATCCATCATTATTTGTCACAGGTTCAGAACTGGAAAACGAGTTATAATCCAAGAGGAAGGCAGCTGACAGGATAGAGAAGGAGATTTTTACATTCATGTCTAATGTCCCTAAACTATACTCCGTAGTACAAAGATGGCTGGAAAATTATGTAGAAGCTGATAGACTCATGTAAGAAGAACAAGTTGGCTAATGCAAGTTGATTATGAGTTAAAAAAATGACCGAATTAGGCCACCATTAGTGGTAAGTTCTCACTAGGTACGTCATGATTATTATCCTTTATATATTAATTGAGAAACATTACAACATTGTTTTATAGCTACGTGTCATGAGAATGAAATTCATAATTCTTAGAAAAATAGGTTGGTTCATCTTAATTTATATTATACTTTTTATTAAACTAAGTATTAAATTGATAAATAGTGTACAAAAGAATAATCATGCACTTTTCTTAAATAAAAATTACGGAATTACCTAATATGATTAACGTATATATGACAATTAATGTTTATGAATAATAAATATTTTATAATAATTTTTGTATCTTAGCCTTTTTTTGTTTAATTTTATATTATTAAAAGATATTAAACAACCACATTAACTATATAATAAGAAAATAATTTTTTTCTTATATTTTATATTTTGAATTTTTAAAATGACTATAAATTACTAAAAACGTTAAATGTCTCACAATAAAATTTTGTAATCAATGGTTTAGTTTTTTTGGTAATAACAAGATACAAATGATCATATATCGTATGAATATGAAGTCTCATTTACTAGACATTCATATTATATATTAATATAGTTTAAAATTAAACTATATAACATAGAAACATACATAAATATTATAATTTCTAAATTTTGTATTGAAAAAGTATTGAAACCTTAATATGTTAATTTTGAAATTTGCATTCAAAAATTGTACATTAGAAATTTTGTGTTTATCATATGAGTATAAATTCTCAATAATAAATATTTATATTAAAATATACTAAATATTTATGTCCATGTCATTGAAATTTAGTTATATACTATACAAAATAAATAAAATGATTTTTTGATTTATTTACCAAAAAAGTATCGTAAGATGCACTGTTTTGATTTATGTGTTTACTCTAATTTAATTACATAAAATAAATAAATAAATACAAATAAATAATAATAGATAAAAAATATATATATATATATATATAATTTATCCCGCACAATTACGCGGATCTTAAGCTAGTAATAAAATTAAAAGGAAAAAGACGAAATAGAGACACAATTAGGAATAACTACCTTCCCGAGGAATTGTTATCTTATCTGACAGTTGAATTTTTTTTTTGATAACTTTGGTGTGATCCCAAATGCTTTATAGGCCCAAGTACTGATCAGCAAAAGATCCATAGGAATCCAGATTTTCTTGCCACATAACGCGTCTATAGATGGCCAAGAAAAATCGAACACAGGGCGGAAGCTTCAGCTAGAATCTCTCAACCTATCCTATTTTTATTGCTTATATTTCTTCTATTTTAAATATTAATTATTAAATTTAGTTATATTGTTATTATATTGCTAGGTACCCATAAAAAGATATATGCCACTAATGTTGGTTTTAGGGCATTTTCAACCCCACTCTATTTTATATTCTAAAATAGAGTTTAAAGTAAAAATATTCTATTGGTTCTCTATATTTTTACTCTATAATAGAGTAAAAATTAGTTTACTCTATATATAGAGTAAGTTTATTTCTTTTTGTTCATCACTCTATTTTAGAGTGAACCATTGGAGATGATCTTAGGTGTATTGTTAGACCGAGTAATCCAATTTATTTTGGATATTTTTAAATCGGTTTATCAAGAACCCATATTTTTTAATATAATGTTACATGGATTTATAAATAAAAACATTTTATTTCGTTTACACTAACAATAAATTGAACTTAATTGTATAAAAAATAATATTTCATTATACTAAGAAACAATCAGTGGATTTTTATTTATATTTAATATAGGGATTCATTTTATAATTCATAAAAATTACTTATAGAGTTATATTGTTTGATTATTTTATTAATTTTGTTAACTAAATTTGTTTAATTATATCAAAAAATGAAACAAAAAATTATAAAAAATATTTTTAGTTTTAACAATAAAATAATATTCTATTGCTTTCAAAACTTCTTAATTCAAAAAAAAATTTATATATATATATATATATATTATAACCTAGCATCAGATTATATACTATTACCTTTATATCTCAATAAAAATTCATCCTTAATATATATAACAACTACTACATATATAGACAAAAACACATTACTTATTTCATACAAAAATATATATAAAAAAATATGATATTTTCAAAAGAGATAATCCCGCCTTTTCAAAGGGCGGGTCAAAATCTAGTAAAGATTTAAATAACTAAAATAGTAAAAGAAGTAAAAGGTAATTATATCCCTCGGATTAAATAAGGCATCTCAATCACTCCATATTTTACTTCCCAATGGAATGGAAAATGGAGCAATGAACAAAAAAAAAATCACTCTAAAATATGGAGTAATGGAGATTTTCTAATATAGACTAATGATTTAGATTTGAGGGGTGAGATTTGGAGGCTGAATTTTAGGATTCCTTTTTAAATTAATAATTTTAAAATTAGTTCCAATTATTCGGATTTAAAATAAATCAAAATTTTTCAAAAAGATGAATATTATTTTCAAAAATTAAGAATATTTTAATTTATTTATTTATTTATAGTTATATATCTATAAAATAAAGATATAATTTTTTTTTGGGGGGGAGGGGGGGTAAAAGATAGAAAAGTTACTTTTCTATCATCTCTTTTAAAAACTTTTGTGGTCATATTCGAATTAAAATTCTTTCGGAGATTTGCCTTTAAATTAACAATTAATAAAAAATAAAAATGGTAATATGTTTTAAGATTTCTTAGACGAAATGGCCTTTTTCTTAGACCCGCATGGCATTCTTTCTCTGCAAAGATCACAAGCTTCAACAGACACCTTTCTCGGCAACACATTTCAACAGACACCGTCAACATCCTTCTTTCGTGGTCAATCATCAAACGTTACCGCCGCTTTTCTATAGCACCAACAAATCCCCAATAGCTACATTACTTCAGGGTTTTGGACTGAGATTAGCATGGATTTTTATTACTGGCATGTCTGATCAGCATATGATTCTCAAGGACAGGAAGGTACTATACCTCAGAATTCATCTAATACGCTTTCATTTGTTTCACCTAGCTGTCCTCCTAATGTGGTGCCTCTTGAGGATCCTCATTCTCCATTGCCGCATTTCATCTGTACTGAGCTTCGAACTGTCATGATGAATATCTCTGTAGATGGAGAAATGGCATTTTATGTCATGCCTGACGAGTTCTTGGCTTCTCTCTAACCAAGGAAATTTAATTGAGCTTTCATCATATGTTGTTGTATTACCCTCAACTGTCTCACCATCCTCAACAGTTTGCTTCTCGTTGCTTTTGAGATTCATCTAGTCTTTCCGGAAAGCCTTATTGGTGTTAAAACAGATCTTATTTGTCTAATGAGCTGTTTAACCAAATCTAGATCCTATTCAGGCAATTTTGCGCTCTTTCAAACTTTGTTGTTTGGATATATCAACGTCATTTTCAACTATGAAAAGCTCTTTGGAGCTTCCGCTGCAGAAATACAAGTGAAGATTATCTTTGGTTTTCTTTACTTTGAGCAAGCCTCTCATGTTAACACCTCTATTTTAGGATTTATCGTTTCACTGTACCGTCGAGTATTGCCGTTGTATCACTCCGGTTGTAATCTTGAACTTTTTTCAATAATATATCAGTGCAAAAAAACGACATAGAAACAAAAAACACGGTTCTCAAGAAACTTATTCATTGGGGTTGTGTATAGGCATGGGCGTTCGGTGGACCATCGGTCCGGGTGATTCGGATTTTCGGAATTTTGGAATTTCGGTGTTATGCTCAGAAATACCATTCAGATTTTACTAATTATCGGATCGGGTTCGGTTCGGTTCCTTCCGGGTTTAGTTCGATGTAACCAATGTTTAAAATCGTCCAAAAATATTTTTTTTAAACCTCAAAATTTGACAATTTTTTTTCTTTCAAAATATATAAATTGTTTACAAATCTAATTAAAAATTAGTTAAACTATTTAAACTAACTAAAAAGTATTAAAACTAACAATTAAAACAAACTAAAAAATATTTTGAATATTCTAAAATTTCGAAATCATCTTAAAATATATAAAAATATTAACATATTTAACTAATTTCAGATATCTTCAGATCCTAGTTCGGATTTCGGTTCGGTTTGGATTATAACCAAACACCAAAGTACTAAGCTCATAAGTCCCGTTCAGGTATTTTTATATAACAGTTCAGATTCGGTTTCGGTTTTTTCGGTTCAGGTTTAGGTAGGTACTTCGAGTTGAGGTAAAAAATGCCTAGGCCTAGTTGTATAGTTGCGACTTGCGAGAACATCCTCTAAAGTTGGGTCCATTAATATCCGCTCGGACTGTTAACGGGTCTTCTCTTTGAAATGCAATGCATATGGATGGGCTTGTGAAGTCAAACTACGTGCCGTTCGCGTTGAGCAAAAACGGTCGCACACCATCATATCCAATATCAATACTATGAAAAGGGAAGGAGTTTTAATAAATCTACTTAAAAAAGTTGTTTGGACTCTTTCCTTAACTAACAATATTTTTGGTCTTACCATAATATTTTTGGTCTTACCATAATATTTAATTAACAATAAGTAACCAAATAAATTTATTAGACCACACTATTTTGTACAAGAACAAAGTTATACGACATATATGCTTTCCTTTATTAGATTACCTTACCATTTGCTTCACAAAACTAATGTACCACATATACTTTATTATATTATTCTCTAAACATGTCTCATTAGTCTCATAATTAATAAATGACTCATTTCATCCAATATAAATAAATTATATAAATCGTTTGATCCACCAACTATGTAAGAATACACACCATCCTTTCTATACTTCTGTTTTAAATTATGAAAAAGCTAATTTATATATTTGCTAAGAATATATCTTACTTTGAAAAGTATCTAAATTTGAAACAAATCAAAAATTAAATATTCTTATACTTTTATCATATTTTAAAAACAAGATATAGCAACATAGTTACAAAATATTTTAAACAAAAAATAATATACCGCATATATGCTATTTAAATTCAATAACTTTATCAACTTTAACAGATTTCATAACTCATTTAAAAATTAACATATATCATACATCATACTATACCATGTCATCATACATTATATATTTCCAAATATACAAAATCAAATTTAATAAAGTAAACCATCTGTTAAAAATTATATATTTTACTTTAAATTATTTTTTATACAAAGTATTTATCATAAAATTTGTTATTTAAAATAAGTTTTAAAACTATTAAAAACCTTACAAATTTATACTATTAAATTAGCCAAAAATATTTCAAGTACATTTTAAAAATAATCAACTCAAAAAATGTAACTCTTATAAAATGCATACAAAATACAATCAGAGAGTGTGAGATCAAAAAAAAAATGCAATCAGAGAGTGTAGGTCTAATCTCAGTCAGCAGGTCGGGTTCATTTCGGATCCTAAATATTTGGACATAACTAGGTATTTAATTTTTTGGTTTAGGTTTGGATTGGTTATTTTCAGGTCCTGATCGGCTCGAATCTATAATTCAAATACTTATAAAATACATGTAATTTTTAGGTACGTAACAGGTACTCGAAGTACCTGAAAACCCAAAAACAAATACTGAAACACATACCCAAAAACCCAAACAAGTACCCAAAATATTAAAATACCAAAAATATCCAAAATTTTACATGAAATCTGACCCGAGGAACCGAAAAATACCCAAAAAAATTTCCGAATACCCTATATATTTTCTTATTACAATTTTACTCAAAACCCGAAATTAAAATCGAAAACCTGAACGCAAAACTTAAAAAGTATTCGCAATACCAAAAACATATCTAAAATACTCGAATATACCGAATATACCTAATATACACAAAAAATTCAGGTACTTGGGTATTAGGTTGGGTCTCGGTTAGGATATTGACTCAAAGAAAACTTGTGGGTCCAAAAAAATTGAATATGTACTTTGCCCTAGATCTCAACCCAAACAGCATCAATATTTCTTTCACGGATCTGGTAAAATGTTTATATCTAAGAGGGAGAATTACATAAAAGTATATACATAAAATCATAAATAAAATAATTAAATTATACAATTTTAAATAAAATTATTCTTGGATATAATATAACTTTTGTAACATAATAATGCATAACAATTTTAAAATACTAATTCATAATCTTTGTTTACAATCCAAAGAAAAACTCGTGCTTTCGAAGCGCGGATCAAAATCTAGTTCTGAATTATTTTTGTGGAAGAAACGCTGAAGTAGGAATAAAGAGTTTATATATACGAACTCTCAAAAGAAGGTTTTGTATTTGCATAAACACTACAAAGATGATAAGACCTTAAACCAAAAGCTTGGATGAAAAAGATAGATAACAAGTCATAAGTAAAGGCTTGTGAGAAAGAAAAAAAGGAAGAACAAAAACAATCTTCTACTACTAAAACGTTTTAACGAAACCATAAGAAAATGCAGTCATTATTTATTTCATCAACGTCCATCCACAGAAGTGAAGGAGGCAGCAAAACCAGATGGGCGAATAGGGATACTCGTCTGTGTATTGTCTCTACTTCCATAAGCTGAAGACGAAGATCCCGAGTCATCCATGGTTTGGCTAAGTCCCTCATTAGCTTGCCACTTCTTAACAGCTTGAGGAAGAGGCATATCATAGTCTATCCCGTAGAGGTCATCAGGATCTGCCTCAGAAGGTGTCCACTGGACGGTGAGTGAAGAAAGGACGTTGACAATGTGACCCATGTCTGGTCTTTGGTAAGGCTCACGAGCACAGCAATGACCAGCAAGGTCCCAGACTTTTTGGACACTGACTAAAGTCTCTTCCTCGAGTTCGATGTTTGGGTCTATTGCGTTCTTGAAGGCGTCTTTGTCTTTGTCTTTGCTGGCTGCTACACGACGGAACCACGTCACTAGATGCACGCTGTCTTCAGGCTGCGTCACGTCAAGGGCTTTACGACCAGTGATAAGCTCCATAAGTATGACTCCTAGGCTAAATATGTCAACCTTGGTCGTCACTCTTCCTGTCACTGCCAAACTCAAAACCATATAGCATTAGCAAAACGTTTAAAAGTATGAAACTTTACCACTTGGGTCAGTGCAAAACGATCAAAGTATGAAACTTTAACACTTGGGTCAATGCAAAACGATCAAAGTATGAAACTTTAACACTTGGGTCAATGCAAAACGATCAAAGTATGAAACTTCAACACTTGGGTCAGTACAAACCTGCATATTCTGGAGCAAGGTAACCAAAGGTCCCAGCGACTCTAGTCTCAATGGAGTATTTGCCTTCAGGGGCTAACCGAACCAACCCGAAGTCAGAGACTTTAGCTCTCATATCATCACCAAGAAGGATATTCGAAGGCTTTAGATCCCTATGGATGAAACTCTGATGAGCAAGCGTGTGTAGATACTCCACACCTCTAGCTACATCCAATGCAACAGCCAATCTTCTAGTCCAATCAAGCGGCTTCCTCTCTTCTTCCTTCCAGTGAAACAAATGCTGACTCAGTGTCCCCTGCGGCATGTACTCATAGACAAGAAGCTTCTCGTTACCGTCAAGACAGTAACCAAGAAGTGCAACGAGATGACGGTGACGCATTTTAGTCAAAACTGTGATCTCTGACTTAAACTCTTCAAGCCCTTTGTCACTAACAGCAGAAGGCTCCATCCTCTTCACAGCTATCTTAGTTCCATCATGGAGCTCACCTTTGTAAACTGTCCCAAACCCGCCTCTCCCGAGAATGTTCTCTTCACTAAAGTTGTTTGTCACATTCCTCAAAACCTGTATGGAAATAACCAAGTTACCAGACTCAACCACATGAATGTCACTGGAAGAGCTCTCTGTTCCTCCTCCTCCTCCAACACTAGAAGCTGCAACACTGAGTTTAATAGCATCTCCATCACCAGAGTGATCCGGATGTATCACCATATGGCTGCTTGGACTCTGTACTTTAGCGGGCCGCGCTCTTTTCTTCGCGTAGAGACACACACCAAGCCCTACTAAACACAACACAAGAACAACACCACCAACCACAGGAACTATGATCTTGACCTTACTTGACATCTTAGAGCTTCCTCCATCCCCATCAGGAGACACACCCGGTGGTGAAGGTCCGTCCTTTCCGATGTTAGCGTTACCAGTAGTCACCACATTAACACCAATCCCAAACTTCGGCACATCTCCGTAGATATTGTTGTCAGACACATCAAGCGTCTTAAGCTTAGGCAATGTAGTAAGCTCATTAGGTATACTCCCGGTGAGATAATTATCAGAGAGATTAATAGTCTCCAACGAAGTAATCTTAGCAAAGCTAGGAGATATAGTTCCAGTAAGCCCCTGCCTCCCAAGATTCACCACCGTAACGTTACTTCCTGAACAAGTTATCCCAAGCCAGCTATTACACGGATCATTCCCTTTCCAGCTCGTGGCTAGCTTCACTGGATAACCTAACGACTCAGCCACAGAGAGCAATGTGCTGACACGAGGGTCACAAGGAGTACCGGGAGTCTCCAGACAAAACCTGTTTGTATTGGTTATTACATCAACACCAACTGCTTTTCCAAACTGTGGAGTAGGTCCTTGAAAGTAGTTGTTGGTTAGGTTCACAGTAGTAAGCGATTTGGAACCAGTCAACGACGGTGGGACAACACCAGTGAGCTGATTCTCTCTTACATTGAACACTCTTAGAGACTGTAAACCAGAGAGGTCAGGGATCGGACCTGAGAAA
Source organism: Brassica rapa (assembly GCF_000309985.2). Lineage (NCBI taxonomy): Eukaryota > Viridiplantae > Streptophyta > Magnoliopsida > Brassicales > Brassicaceae > Brassica > Brassica rapa. Next base: position 24,301,028 of record NC_024796.2, read on the forward strand.
GCGTTACCTTGCAGATCAACCTCAACTAACGAAGTCATGTTCTGTAACAAAGAGACGGAACCGTTTAGTTTTTGCCCGTTGAGGTACAAACTCTGCAACGAAGAAGCTCCAAAGCTAGGAGGCAGCTCTCCCTGCAACAAGTTCTGAGAAAGCTGGAGTCTCGTCAAGCTGGGAAGCGTCTGGGAGCTGAAGAAATCAGGTATCTTCCCGGTGACGTTACAGCTCGCCAGAGAGAGGTTCTGAAGAGAGGTCGCTTCTTTTAGGGTTTCGGGAATCTCCCAAGGAGAGAAAGGGTTGTACTCGAGGTACGCTGCTTGGAGAGAGGTTAGGCCTGAGAAGAGGTTCTTGGGGACAGAGTCGAAGAGGTTGTCGTGGAGGTTGAGGGTCTGTAACCGGGTTAAACCGGAGAGATCGGGGATCGGACCGGAGATTTGGTTCTTGAAGAGCTCGAGGACGGTTAGCTCGGTTAGGGTTTGGAGATTGGGAGGGAGGGTTCCGCGGATTCCTTTGTTGTTGAGTTGGATTCGAGTGACTCTGTTGCTTGCGTCGCACTGCACGGTTGGCCATTTGCAAGGGTTGGGGTTGGACCAGTCGACGCCTTTGGTGAGGTTTAGGCTCGATTTGAGGGCTTGCATAGTGGGGCCATCGACGCTGGTCTGCGAAGCTGAGAAGTTTAGTGAGGAGAGGAGGAGACAGAGGATGATACCCAGATGAGATTTCGTCATTACCAAGGTAAAGGATGGAGCTTTATTTTTTAGGGTTTTATGGTGGTGGCATTGAAGAAGGAGAAAGGAGCTTCTTTTTTACAGGGAAAGGGGAAAGTAAGAGTAAGAGATGGAATCGGCGGAGATGGAGATGGAGATGGAGATGGAGGGAGAGAGATAAGAGTATGGAATCATAAAAGCATTAACCTTTTCTCTTCCAAAAAAATTAAATTAATAGATTTTTATTCTTCTGGAGAAAAATGGACGAACCAGATAAATTTAAAGATGAATTTATTCTCTTAGCTTTTTATTTTATTTTTGTCTATTTAAGTGTGGTGGTACACAGCTGGCACGCGTCGTAATTCAGTAGTAAAACTGTATAATATCCGCTAAAAATCTGTAATTATGCAAATGAGGATTATCTACTATGTTTATGTTCAGATACACGCTAAGTTTTTGAATATCAGAACTGTGGTTGTGGAGAAGCTACAAAATCTATGATATGTATGATCATTTCAAGATATTTTAACATTAATTGTTTGTCGGAGAAAATAATTTCAGTGTAAGAATTTGTAAGAAAAAATGGTAACTACTCCATTACCCTTTGATGCTTAGAAAGAAAGAAAAATCTACCTAGATAAGAAAATGATATGGTCTTGATTTTGTAATATTTTCTTCCATATAATATACATCTCTATGATTGTGTATTTTGGCATTTTCGGCTAACTGCTAATAACTTCGATTGTCTTTCCTGTTTTAAATATTGCGTGTAGATCTTGGATTTTTCTTCACATTGTTTTCATTTGCTTCTATAAAAAAATTTGTTTTCTTTGTTTTCTTTTGCTTCTGTAAGAGAATATTATTTTCTTCTATTACCAATTTGTGTGACAAATTGTCCAACGCGTCATATATATGTTTACTGTAAAAGTCATTCAATACATGGATGGAATAATTAGGGTCAAATTAGCGGGAAAATCATATGTAACGTTTTAAAGACAGATTAAGATAAAGCGTAATATCTAGTTATTAATTTACTGTATTCATCCGTCACACGGTTTCGTGAGTAGTCGTAATATTCTTTCTTTTCATTGTTTGACGAAAATCTAATCTATTAATTTAGGGTCCTATTTTTATCTACTATTAACAAGTCACATAGTAGAACCACTTAAAAAATTAGTTAATATGACATATTTGATTATTTACATTAATAATAAATCAACAATAAATTTAATTTTTTTTATTATAACAATATCTGTTGAGAAAAAGAATCTAAGAAAATCTTACTGAAAATTTTAAATATTTTTATAAAATATCATATTAATTAATTTTGTAATTAGTAATATAATATTGTTATAAATCAATGTTAACTAAACTTTTATTATAAAACAAGAAAATAAAAATTATATACTATTCTTTATAAATTAAATAATTATATTCTCTGTTATATAAAAATAAAAGTGCTATATGAATTAAATATGAAAAAATCTATTAAATAGGTAAATTAACAAAAACAATTTAAAAAATCATCTAAATAAATTATCATTCATCATTAAAGTGGGTTAAAATTTGTAAACTATATAATACTTTTAGACAAAAATAAATTTATTAAAATATGTTAAACCTTTATATCTACAACAAAATATTAACTTTTTGTTTAAAATATACTATATATTGTTTAAATTTTTTATATAAAAATATAATAGTATATAATAACCTTTAGTTCATATACTATTTAAAAAATATGTTATTAGAAAACTATTAAATTTTAGTAATTCATATATATTTTTTATTTTAATTATAAAGAAATATGTTCAGAAAAAATAGAAAATATTACGAAAATTCAAATATTTTTTCTAAGATAATGTAGAGTAACGTAGTAACAAAAACAAATTCAAAACTCATGTAATCTTCCAAACTGAAAAATAGTTGTGTAATTTTTAAAAGTTTTCTTTACAAAATATAAAATTTTGAAAATAAATATTCAAACACAAAATGATATATTTCAAATTTTACAAAAGATAAAATCATAGATAATAAAGAATAACTTTTTGAAATGCACCAAGAAAAAAACAAACTATATATGTTGTAAAAATTAAAGCAATCTAATATTTTGAAATCTTAATTAAAAATAAAAAGAAAACTCAATATCATAACATCCAAAATATCATATATCAATAAAATTTACTAAAATAATGTGTTATATGCTACTATGTATAAAATCTACTAAAATAATAGAGCTATATTATTTAGAGAAAATAGTGTTTTTTCTTACAAATCCCGCTAAATACTAAAATAATATATGTTAAAGAATATTTTTTAAACACAACATGTATATATAAATTATCGTAAACATATTTGTTTTCTATAATATAAATAAATAAAATTTTAAAATGTATTATAGCAAAATGTATAAATTAAAGAAAAAAAATATATTTTAAAGGAGATTGTCTATTTGATTATTTTATATTGTTATTTTCTTGGACCTAACTCGAAAATATATTAGTAAGTAATAAAAATTAATAACCAAGTAAAATGTATGAAACAAATCACTATATGTTAATAATACCGAATACGAAATATAAAAATAAAATTATGAGTTACACAATATATAATAATAAAATGAAATTTATATATTTATAATATTTATAATATTATCAAATATATTTGTAAAATGAAAAATTATCCGCACGGACGTGCGGGTTAAAATCTAGTAATAATTAAAAATGGGATACTAATGTGTCATTTGCATGGTCTGAACTCCTTACTAAATGTTGACCAACAAGATAAATGCGATTTGTAGTCCTGACAAAAAAAGAACTGTAGTGACAGCTGCCGTGAAATCCGGAGCCATGCATTGTCTTGATATTCGGCGGATTGGTATAACGGTCGTCACCGTTAACATTTAACTTCCCATTTTGATCAGTTGACGCAGTTAACCTTTATACGTTGTTCGTTTCGTGAATATACCAATGAGTAAGACTGACCAGTTTCGCGATAATCTATTCTCTTCTAATGGTATTGAATGTCTGTTGTATTGTGTTCACTGATACAAAAAAAAATATACGACATTAAAAGTATTAAAAACTGCATTTTTTTGGTCAGCTACTATTAAAAACTGCATTTAAATTTAAGTATTGTAGTACGACTATAAACGTTTAAAATATAGAGTATCTCATATAGTATTATCGTAGATAGTTGAAAGTTGAAAGTAGTTGAGAGTAAGTGGGTAAGGATAATATCATTGCATCATACGCACCAACCATGTACGTATTTTGTTTAAACATACTTTTATTTCACGAAATGTAGGTGGAACACATTTTTATGTCTGAAAAATGGTTAGACTACATGAGAACATACAATTAGTCTACAACGTTTTCAGTGATGTTCAAGCGGACCAATCTGTATGATGCAACGATACTTAATGTCCTAATGGTATTTGTAACCTCATGAAATAACAAAAAGATATGATAAATAAAATGACAAAGCTGTATTTTCTAATCCAACATGAATAAAACAACTATGAACATGTTACATGTGAATGTTCAAAAAAAAAGTGACATGTGATAACATCACGAATGTCTCAATTTATTTCAACAACATATATCGGGCTTAGACGAATATAGTTAGATATATATATATATATATACTTGCACTATCTAATCTATTAAAAGAAGAGTATAAATTTAAATTATCTCTTAATTTTACAAGTTATTTACACCAGAATGCCACTGAAATTATAAATAATATTTTCCTAAATTAATGTTCTCTTTTCTGATTAATAAATGTATTTTCCTAATTTTAATTTAACCAACAAAAATGACAACAATGACGGTAATATTATGGCATCAATTAACTATAACCTACAGTTTTCTTTTAATATAACCTATAAAAAATATCTTTGGTCTTCTTCACCCATAGCTAATCTACCTGTATACAAAGCAATGGAGAATTACCATTAATTTTCTTTTAATAATATAGATAGACAAAAACATGACAAATTACAAAAAAAAAAATGGAGGTTCATGTTTTTTTTATTTAACTAAAATTCAAACCAGTTATTGATTTACTATATTCATAAGTTTGTATTAATTTCGTTACTATTGACCAAAAATAAATTTACCATTTACTAAATTATCTACCTTTTTTAAATAAAAAAAATTATTTGTGTTGTTTGTTTTGTTATTATTAACCCCAAAAATCAATTTACTTATTTGTTTTATTATTATTAGCCCCAATTTCATTGTTCTACTTCTTTTAACAAAAAATAAATAAATTCAAAATCAAAACAATAATATATTTCTAAGCCTATCCATACGTGATCAATGAGACATATTTGATATCGCTATAAAATATAGAAACTGAATCACCTAATTTGTTTGAACGGAATAATTATTTCTCGCTTGACTTGTTCTCCAATCTACAATAATTATAGAAATTAAATGTAAATAAAAAATCTGATTTTTTTTTGCCCAATTACACCAAATAATTAGTTCACCAAATATCTATATCAAATATTGTGAATCGTTAGAATCCAAACTATTGCCTAAATTTTTGCTAACCATAATATTTTATACACCCAATATATTGTGCAATATAATTCACATGGTTAGCAGATATTCTCTTGCTCAAGCGTTTTAGTTTGCAATTATATATAGTTTCATTTCCAAACACCTTTCAATATCACCTTCTGTCACAAACATAAACCACCATGTCAACAAACAAAAGTTTTATATTGCTTCACAAGGTTAAACCTTACAAAAACGGATGCGTGTGCAAGTTAAACTCACTCACTCGCCTAAACAAAACCCTTGTACCCCTGACGAGACACTTGAAATAGTATTTATGAAACAATAAGTTCTACTCCCGTTTAATTTTTGTATGCTTTTCATAATAATAGTTTCTAATACGCTTTCAAATGTTTTCAGGATGGTAAAATACATGCATCATGCATAAAAACTCACATGTTTCGGACACAACGTAACCTTCCTATTGGATAGTGGCTGGAAAAAGTAAAGCTCAATATTGAATTTATAATAATCAGTGATTAGATGATTAACGGATTTCATGGCTGTTTCATATATTGATTAACATCGACTTCATCGAAGAAGATAGAGAGATAGCAAAGAGGATTCACCGACAGATAAAAAAAAGAAAGAAAACAGAGATAGAAGTGGTTGTTAGCATGTTGCCAAGATACGTTTTGTTATTAGCTTTCCTGAAAAAATAGTTATAGATGAGCTTTGAACTAATGGGCCATTAATAATTATTGGTTTTACAAAATTGTTAAATAGAATGTACATAAACTAAAGTTCATTATTAATGTCTTTATCAGATAAATTAAAGGGAAAATTTGGATAAATGCACTTCAATAAGAATATTATTTGAAAAATACACCTTTGTTTAAACTTTTTGAAAAATACACTTATCTATATATAAATTTACCAAATTGCCCAATTTTAATATTTATCAATTCTTATAAAACAATTTTTTTAAACTAGAGAATCGAATGAGAATATGAAATATCTTTTAAATATACTGCACAATATCTTTCTCATATCTTTTTAATATATTTTAAATTTATTTTTTTATTTTGAAAAAAAAATTAAAGAACGCAGGGTCGTCTTCTCGTCTTCTTCGTATTCATTCTACTTCTGAATTTTTTTTTCCTTTCTCTCTAGTTGAACAGATTCTTCCTCTCATCTCAAGAGGTTTGTTGTTTCATCAATCAGATTTCAATTTCTAATTCTGCTTCTCTTTTATTCTGACAATCTGTTTTTTTTTTCTTTTAGGAAAATCATGTTGCATTTGGCTGGAGTGTTGGGAGAGTGGAAGATGAATAAAGGATCATGGAAATTCATGGTGAATACAACAGCAGGAGGTAAATTATTTACCTTTAGGGAAGGTTTGAAGTTTGATGATATGGTTCAGATGGTACACGAAGATTTTGGTATAAGTAGGTTGGGTAATGAGTTAGAGCTTAGCTATGCACTACCGGAATCAATGCTTCGAGATATGCCTAAGGATACGCCTCCTGTTTTTGTGAACAATGATAGGCAATTGGATTCTATGTGTGAAATGTCTAAATCCATGCCTCTGCGTCTTTGCGTCTCGGTGAAGAATGGAAACGTAGGGAACCATGATCAAGGTTTCAATCGTGAAGATACTGCCATTTATGGAAAAGGCCATGGAAAGAAGAAGAAGAATGTTGATAGACAGGATAGTAATCAAGAACCAGAAGTGGAAGTTTCTAATTTTCATGATGCAAAGGTCATTGAAAAGGGTCAATGGTTCAAGAATAAATCAGAGCTGTCTTGGAGTATACGGATGCTTTCAATCGAACGCAAGTTCAGAATTGTTGTCAGCAAGTCAGACAAGAAGTTGTTAGTTGTCAAATGTGCAGATACAAGCTGCAACTGGATGGTTAGAGCTGCTAAGACTAATCCGACTTGCGAGTTTTTCTGGGTAACAAAGTACATCGACAAGCATACATGTTTTTCAAGAAACATTGCTGGACCGAGAGCTTCTTCCAAAGTTATAAGTAAGCTTCTTCTGGAAAACTTTGGAAACTCAGGTCTAAATATGAAACCAGAGTTGATTTCAAGTACTATGAAAAAGAGATATGGTCTTGATTCAAAGTATTGGAAGATATGGAAAGCTAGAGAAGAAGCTCGGAAGGAGGTATTAGGTTCTCCAGAAGATAGCTACGCGCAGCTTCCAGTCTACATGCATAAGCTTGTTATAGCTAATCCAGGTACAATTGCATGCCTTGAGGTTGATGCTCTGCATAGGTTCAAGTACTTGTTTTTCTCGTTTGCTGCTTGCGCCAAGGGTTATAAATACATGAGGAAAGTTGTTGTTGTTGATGGCACCTTCTTGAAAGGGAAATATAAGGGAGTTTTGTTAGTTGCAACAGCTCAGGATGGTGATTCTCATGTGTATCCTCTTGCATTTGGAATAGTAGATGCTGAGAATGAAGCATCTTGGGAGTGGTTTTTCAACAGATTGACATCTATAGTATCTGATGATCCTAGTTTAGTAGTGATATCTGACAGATGCGCATCCATTGCAAAAGCAGTTGCAAAAGTGTATTCATTGGCTCAACGTGGAATATGCACCTATCATCTACGCAAGAATGTCATCTCTCAGCCTGGAGGAAGAAAAATTTCTCGCCTTGTTAAGACAGCCATCAAAGCTTACACAACTGCAGAATTCGACCAGATTTTCAGCGAAATACGACGTCAGAATCATGAGTTGGGCGTTTATCTAGAGGAAGCAGATGTGAACCTGTGGTCACGTGCTTATTTTGCTGGAGACAAATATGACATCACTACAAGCAACGCAGCAGAGTCAATAAATGCAGTGTTTAAGAAACCACGTGAGCTACCCATTGTGTCGTTGATTGAAGCAATAAGGAATAGACTTACACGGTGGTTTTTCGACCGTCGAGAAAGTGCTGCGATGCTCAAATCTTCTCTCACGCCTAAGGTTGAAAAGAAGCTCAATAAAAGGTGTGATTTGGCGTCTACTTTTGATGTGCAGTCTATAAATCAGGATGAGTTTCAGGTAACTGATGGGTCAAGAAATTACTTGGTTGATCTTCAACAAATGATTTGCACATGTAATGTGTTTAATGTTGACAAGATCCCTTGTAAGATTGCTGCTAAGGCTGCAACAAGTCGAGGCTTGAACCCTGGGTTATTTGTGCATCAGTACTACTCAAAGGCAAACATGTGTGCTGCATATTCAGAGAGTATAAGACCTATAGATGAGCTGCTGGACGTGAAGGAAATACCTCCTCATATTGTTGCTTATAAATGTCTTCCACCAGATGTTAAAAGAGGTGCTGGAAGACCTGTGAAAAGAAGATATGAATGTTTTGGAGAACAAGCAACAGCTCGAAAAAAAGCACGGAAACAAGCTTGCTCAAGATGTCATCGTACAGGACACAATCGTGCCCGTTGCGACTTTGGAATTTGACATTTTATGTTCTAAACTTATTTCTGTTTTAAATGCTTTTTCTGCAAATTTTGGTTTTGTTTACTCTAGATTTTGATAACTATTTTAGTTTTTATTTTGCAATAAGGTTGATTATTTTGAACTGATGTCGTTTGTTTGCATTGAGAAGGCACTTGAACTGCACTATGTTTGTTTGTGAAACTAAGTATGTGAAACCAAGAATACGATTCTATCCCTCTCTCGAAGCCATCTCCAATATTATCACGGTCAATGATCTTTAATATCAATCCTCTGTTTCTCTGTCCACAAGAGTTTTCCCCAAAACAGATAACTTGACAAGCAAGTAACTAGGGTAGTGTCTTTGTCCCAAGCAGAAAGCTAACCAATATCGCTTCTCTCCTCTCGATCCGAACACTCCGAGCACAAGCTTACATGACCATGAACAAGCCCATGGTGCTCTAACTAAGTGCTCTGTGTATTGTTTCTCTTGCACGTTTATGGCCAAAAATTTTATAAAGTATTACTCATCTTCTGTTTGTTTCTTCCTATGGTAGAGTAAAACGTATTGCAACATGAATAAATTTTTACACCTATGACGAAGGAATCTCTTCCCACTATCTTTGACTTTTGCGTTTACCTCCCACTATGAGAATAGACCCGTGAGTGCATCAATTATCAAATAAAGTTTTGAAACTACGTTCGGTTATAAAAGCCAAGAAAGAAGCACGTATTGTCATGAGTTCAATAAAAAACACATATGCTATTAAATAGAAATGCAAACTGAAAACTTTAGTAAAATCATCTAAAAAATGTGAAAGACAAAGTGAAAAACAGAAAAAGCACGTCCTAAACTTTTAAAACCAAACAAAGGTAATTCTTCTAAAAATCATCAAAATGATTTCCTTCAGCAAACATATCAGCTGCAAGCTTTTTCCGGATAAATTTGATGTTAGCATCACACAGTCCAACTTCCATATCTGTGTCTAATGCAAGACATTCGATATATTTGATAGCATAGACACCACAATCACCAGATTGTATGTTCTGTGGAATCTTCTTACACCTTATAATTGTGTACTCAGCATCACTTAAACCCTTTTGGTCAGCTGGGGAAGCCAATGATCTGATAAGATGTGGAATCATCATTGCAAATGGTTTCACAAACTCGGTTATCTCGTCATCTCCAGAGAGCATCCAACTACTGTCGTACACTTCAACGGTACGTTGAAGAATTGATATAGCCAAAGCAATCCAGTGGACATTCTTAATGTTTAACACCACATACGCGTCATCGACGTCAACACCAAGTCTCTTATGTGTTCTTTCACATTTAGGTAGAATACCATTGTAGTAACTGATAAACTCAGAGCTCCACTCAAAGTTCTTTGGATCTTCCAAAAACTTTTGATAGCTCCTGGAAATCAGCAATGTAAATGGTACATCCAGAAATGCCAATCTATTACTCTGAAAGGGACATGATTTTTCTCCTAACTTTCTTCTCAAAAGAGACATACCAACGTCAATATGCTGCATCAAACAATGTAATTTAGTAGATGTACACTGAATGTTTTCGATTATAAGAACATTTATAATATACTTACTTCTTCACTTAACCAAACCTTTGGTTCAATAAGCTCAGCAAAAAAAAATTTGTCTGCCTTTATGATGCCCAAATTAATTGTTATATCTCTGCAATTCACAATGTAAATGATAATATATATATATTACTAATAAATCACTAAATATTTTTTTGAAAATACTAACCTGTCTATCTTCATCCATGAATCTAACCATGCATCTTTACCATGATCCACCACAGCAAATGGATCATAAGATTTCACAACTTGCTTACGTCTTTCCGTTCCTCCACTAGTATCCAGTAACATACCAAACTTCTTTATTTTCTTATCTAATGTCTTCATTTCATTTGTCTTTAATGGTGTTATACTCAATATTTCGACCGAGGAATCTGTACACTCTGTTGCATTCAAAGTGGTCTTCGGGTCGTTTTTCATTGTCTGCAAAAAAAAAAGATTACAATCACCATAACTTCACATTTTATTTTCAGTTTGCATTTCTATTTAATAGCATATGTGTTTTTTATTGAACTCATCTAAAATAAGTTCTAAAATTTTATTGGTTATATGTTACAATTTTGAAATAAGTTGAACAATCAATTTATTTTCATACAAATATTATAGCCAATGTATCATTTTTAATAGCATACTAACTCACTGTTGTCTCTTTTTTGTACTTTTGATTCACAAAAATTATTTTCTATATATATTAAACATAAGTTTAATTAAATAAATGTTGGATTTGGTTATATAATATCCAATATTGATGATACAATTTACGGTAAATCAAGAAAAAATAGTTTTATGTAATTTTTTAAATTGTTATCTTTCATGTTTCATCATGTTATATTACAACAACTATGTAATAAGAATATAACATTTAGTACAAACACAAATAGATTACTGAAAATAAATATCCGCACGGTCACGGATCTAGTTATTGTCTTATAATACGGAAACTGGTCTGCTTATTTAGTCTTATGGGAAGATTAAGCGCGTGTGAAACCAGCTGGGGGTAGCACACGGCAGACTCTAATAACCTGACCAAGTCTCAAGGTAATCTCTGATGAACCGATTGTGATTTTAGCAGCGTTGCAGGTGCCATAGAGGATGAAAGCCCAGCTAGCATGGTCTCATAGTTTGAGTGTTGGGGTTAAGCTTTGAGGTGAAGCCTGTTGTAACAAGCTTGCGTCGAGTTTCTAGGACACACCGGAACCTGAGGTTCAGAAGCTTGGGCCACGGTGAAACCAACGAAGAAAAGGTTGATGACGAGGACGAGAGCTGTAGTGGTGCACCTAGTGGTCATCATCTTCTTTGAAGCCTTGCTTTGAAATGCTAATTGATCTTTATTTTTTCTTATTTTTTCTCTTTTTAAGTGTTAGGATATGAGTGTTGAGTAAATTAGTTTTGGAGGTGAGGATATGTACTATACTAGTATAAATTTTTTTGAGGGTTGGCTGCAGGCTCGTCTTAAAGATAAAATGGACCATTTTCTCTCTTTTTTTGTTTACCAAAAAAAGATAAAATGGACCCTGAACAAAAGACAAATTAAAACTCATTTCTTCGTGCAATTTTCTTTTCTGAAAAAATACTCTAATCTTAGCCTAAAAACTTAAAGAATTGCAATGGACCATGTGTGAATGCCCCTCCAACACACATGCACAGGGACGGCCTGGTTGGCTGCTTCCTATGTGCTCGATCACTTAGGATGTTGTTTAAGCATTCTTTAACATTAAATTAAATGTTAAACCAAAAAAAAAAAAAAAAAAAACTTCTAATTAAATGTCAACTGAAATTATTATACATCTAGACAATTAATGTACAGACATAGATATAAAGTGGCAAGACATCTAACCTCGTCTAGTTCATTTTTTGCCAACTCCTCATCTAGTCCATCTAAAGAAGAGGTTTGGCAAACTAAGGATAATTAGATGGAAAACAATTTCTTAGAGAAAGTAACTGACACGTGCTTATAAATTATTGGACGATTATGACATTTTCATTATTCTACTATTACAAGAAGCATAACTTTTTTTCTTCGTAACATGTCACATTTTTATGTAATTTGTATTTGTTATTGAGAAATTCTGAGGGTTTAGAGTTCACAGTTATACTTTTAAATTTTCTCATATATTAACTATGGTTTATTCATTTTAAAAACAACTCAACTCTAATACCAATACCAACCAAGTCCCTTGGTGGAAAATGAAAAAGAAAGTTAAGACAAAATGTAAAGAATTTGAGAAACTTGGTTTGAGTTAATACTTGTGAAATGTGTATATATATATATATATATATATATATATATATATATATATATATATATATATATCATTAGATAAGTTTATAGAATCACGGGGATGCTGAAAAGAAAAAGACGATTCTACTAACAATTATGGTCAACCAAAATTATTGCGTTGTCACAAATGAATTTGACAATTCCGCACAAGAATAACCAGATCATATACATATAATTAATGAAATACGTAGCTTTTAGTTTCTCTCCATGGTGTCCAACTTGCAGCTTCACTCATTCTAGATCAAATGTTTGGCAAGTAAATTGAATGATACAAACGAACGTTTCGTCAAGTGCCAAAACTCTACGGTAGGTGACAAATCATATCATATTAGTGCACCGAACTTAGAGTATCTGCATTAATGAACCTTGAGGGGATCATAACTTTAATTTTTTATTATTTTTATTTTATTTTTGTTTGATTTTTTTTCTTAAAAAAAAATAAATAAGCGGACCAAACGCGGGTCGCCACGTGGCATGGGGCCCTTGTAGTTCATCCCAACGAACTTGCAAGGGGTGAATTCATAAAAATAAGAATATTATAATATTTATTTTTTTGGGAATTGTGTGAACCTGGACATTGAACCCTCAATGCAGATGCTCTTAATCACTAGGGTTAAGAGTATCTCCAACAAACACCCTCAAGTTTATGGGGGCCATCCTTAAAACAAAGAGATGAGGGCTGGTTCTCCAACAATCACCTTCAAATTTATTTTTAGAAATTTACAATTTAGTCCTTACAATTATTAATAATTAAGTATAATTATTAAATTTTCAAAAATCAATAAAACATACAATTTGAAACATATTAAAATATTTTTTTTTGAAAAATATAATAATATATAATCAGATATAACGATAAATAGTACAAAAAGTGTTAATAAAATAATTTTAATCAAAATAATTTTAAGAATATATAACGATAAGTACTAAAATATGATATATAAAAAGTTATTCATGCTATTTCAAAGATATATAATTGTAGGGACTAAAGTAAAAAACAAATATTATTTTATTAAAATTTGAAGGGATAAAGGACTGTTGGAATGCAAAACCCCTCAAAAAATAAGGGGATAATGGACTGTTGGAGATGCTCTAATAGATGGAGTATTTTAAGTCTAGAGGACATAGCCTTTTGAACAAAAAGAACTTCGTTTTTTTTTGTCACAACAACAAAAAGAACATAACCTTAAAATGATACAATTAATCTTTTCCTAATAACAGCTAAGCATTCCCACTTCTTCAAAGAAGTTCAATTTATATATCGTTTTCAAATTTACCAAAAAAATCCCAAAATTTGTATTCAGTTCTAGGTTCCTTAATTTTGTTATATTTCATTATATAAAATTTGATGTCTTAAATTTAGTAATTACTAGTATGTATTGGACAGTTTTCTAAAAAGAAAAAAAGAAAAAGTATGTGTTAGATCGGACAGTCGATAAATTTTAGTAGGTATAAGAACTGGAACTTGAGAATCTGACAAACGTGTTAACAATATGAAAACTGATATAGTTCGATTGTTATGGACTTTCGCTTTAGCCTTTCGCTTTAGATTTTTGGCTTTAGAAAATATGGTTTTAAGAACTGTAGCTTTAAAAACTGTGGGAACTTTTCACAAATTTAACTACTATTCAAAACACGTAGATGCTAGGATTATATCACAAATAAAAAAATTCATATAAATAAAGAAAATATATAATTACTATTTAAAATATAACTTTTAAACAACTAAATTTTTCTTTATTGATATATATATATATATAATTATAAATCATTATAAAATAGATTTCAAAAGAACAAGAAAAAAATATTATACATTAATTAGTCAAATTTTTTTTTTGCTAAATTGTAAATATCATTTCAGAAATGAACTGTTGAGGTTTACAAGATGTAATGAACAAACTGCAAATCCTCTAAAACATACTTCCAAAGCAAAAAAAGGTAAAAAACATAGAAACAGAAATCAATCGAACTTGAAACCGTTCTGCTTTGGAGCGAACAAGACTTCAAGTATCGATACAAACTTGTAGTATCCGGATGGAAGGTTGAGCCGGCTTGAAAGGAGAGACCCGAGAAACTAGAACACAAGGAACACAACACTAGTAGAAAGCGGATTCAACGGCTGCCTGCACAACTTGCTTTACTTTTTATTTAATGAAATTAATTTAGTATAAGAAAAAGAAGTTTGAAATAGTTTGGGGGAGGAAAAATAATAATAATCATTTTCAAAAATAAAAAACAATGGCTATTTACGTGTGAGAGAAAGTAAAAGCATGGAAATGAGGCTCTAGCCAAAAACAAAAATTCAATTACATTGGAAATCTGTTATGGAGTATGCCCGTAATAATGCTACTGAATGGAAACAAACAGGAGCATCACAGTTAACTCAAGGAGGTCTAAATGGTAGAAGAGAAAGATCACGACGAGAAAGTACCATTGGACACGACCCCCAAAGGATTGGCTTAATGTAACACAGATAGATCTTTTATGAATATAGGAGTACAGTACTAGTACTGTTGGATGGATTATCAAAGATGAGAACAGTGTGCATAAAAGAGCGGCTCAAGCTACTGGTAAACGGGTTATGAACCCATTAGAGAGTGAGCTACAAGGCATTTTAATGGCTCTACAGCATTGTTAGGCGTTGGGATTTCGTAAGATCATACTGGAAAATGATTATAGCAAAGCAATTGCTATTCTCAATGGTAAAACGTTACATTTCAGTTTTTATAACTGGATAAGGGAGATCAAGTGGTGGGTAATGAGATTTGATGAAGTTCGATTCCAATGGACATCACGAGGAGCAAATAAGTGTGCTGATAAACTTGCAAGAAGTAGACTCCTACAACCGGTAGATTTTGTTTTCCATAATTATGTACCAACGATATTATCAAATCTTCTGCATGAAGATGATGTAAACTCAAATTTTCATTAAATAATAAAATATGCTGTTATAAAAAAATATCAAGAAGAAAAATGAAAAAAAATAACTGAAAGTGATTTTTGAGACTTTAGAAAAACGCAAAGCCATGAAAACATGATTGGGTTAAAAAGGGCTTTGAAGACTGTTAAAGTCCTCAAAGTTTCAACCCCAATAGGTGTCATAGTCATGTAAATGGAATCAAAAGAAGAAAAAAAAAAGAACTCAAAAGTCGTTACCAGAAGTATGCCATCTAAATAATCAACTAATTAATACTACAAATTAACCGAACAGGTTGTGCATAAACTATGGTTCGTTTGGGTCAACGTTACTCAAAGGGGACTTCTCTGAATCCACTAAAAATTCAATTTACAATTGATCAAGGCGGGAATGCTACCAAGACAACAGAACCATGTTTGTGGAGAGTGTTAATAGCCTGCATGGTTTGCAAACCAACTTGGAACGAAGAAGAGAAAGAGCAAAACGAAACGAGACAGAGAAACGCCTCTGGTCGGATGAATGGAGGACCGTGATATATCAGGATAAAGATTTGTAACTCACTTGCTTGTTCTGTGACAAAGGGGTTGTTGCTCACCCAACATGATCGACTTAGAGAGGGGTATTGGATTTAGAATTTGAGAAGATTTTGTTTCTCACAAATCCTCATTTATTGTACATTTAGCATTTGTAAAATTTTCATAAACATGGCTGTCAGCATACTAATATTTAGAACTTATCAAAAATAAAAATTACTAAATATGTTGTAATGTGTTAGTCGTACTAATTATGAGATGCATATGTACTTCCACTAAAACAAATTTCTACTAATTCAGTTTCAGCTAAAACTAGACCAACAGCCGAGTACCCAAAATAAATAAATAGTTTTCACAAAACATAAACTAATTTCTGGCTAGGCACAACGTAGACCGGTGTATTGAATAGTGAAAATCCACCTTTAGGCCATCTTCAATAAGACACCAAAACATCAAATTTGATATGATTTCATCTCTAACAAAATACCAAATTTGACACAATCCCACCAAATTTGGTGTAATATAAATAATATTACACCAAATTTGGTGTAACACTATTCATCACACCAAATCTATAAAATATATATTTTATTATGTTTTTTTAATAATATAGTTCAAATTACTATCAAATTTATAATCAAACACTAATATATTGTATTTTAAATTTATATTTACATAATTAAAATACTAAATTTTTATTTTTATTTTTAAAATAAATCACTAAACTAGACCTTGACCCACCCGATCGGGCGGGTATTTAACTTATGTTTATAGTTTTTTGTTTATATTAAATGATGTATTTTAGCATTTAAACATAAATTTATATTGAAAATTAATCTTTGCAGTATAATACAAATTAAAATTAAAAGTTTAATAAAATATTGTGACATAAATTTTAAACTTTTCTAATTAAAATAATATAGCGGTGGATCATAATTGTTTTCCAATTTCAAAATCTTAGCATCCCTTAAAAACAAAGAAAATAAATTTATAAATACATAAAATATATAAACATATTTGGAACTATAATTTATATTAAAATAAATTTGTCAAAGAAAAATAGTATTGCGTTGTAGTTGTTTATTTCTAGAGTTTGACATGTGACCGTATAAATATTTGTTTTCACTTTAATTTTTTTCTTTGTACTAATGGTATAATATATATATTTGCAAATTAAAATGTATTACATAATTGATAATATAACATATTAAAACATAACAATTTTATTTATTACTTTGAATAATTATATTTTGTGATTTTAATTGTCTATTATATCACAATGTATCATATAAAAAATCCAATATTTATAACTAATTGGACTTATATTATGAAAGCATTATACTAATAATATATGAATAACTATTTATATTTTATTTATATGTTATATAAATTGATTATGATATGTGATTTTTTATTTTATTATTTATTACTAACAAATATTAAAAGTATTTAATATGTTAATAAGAAATATATTAAAAAATCTATTTTGGTTAAGATTTGATTAAGGAAATCTATCATTTAAATTAGAAAAAGACATTAAATGCTTAAATCTATAATTTAAATTAGGAAAAGACAAGCATACTTAAATATATGTTCAATAAATATCTCAATGGCATTCTAATGTAAATAAATGATAAAATTAAGGGGTATTTCTATTTGGTATTTCTCTTTTAATAATATAGAATATAGATGACTATTACCATTCATCATTTACAAGTAAGAAAAATATAAATAATAATATAAACTGGATAAAATAATTATTTATCAATTACAAATAATAAAAAATATGATGACAGAAAAAAGATGATGACAAAAAAACATATAAAAAAAATATAAAAAAATAAAACTGAAAACATCAAATAATATGTAATATTAGTTTGGTGTAAATTTTGGTGTTATTGTTGGAGATAGCAAAATATTTATAACATCAAAACACCAAATTTTATGTAATTTTAACACCAAATTTGGTTTTATTGTTGGAGATGCTCCAAAATGGTTATTGTTAATGTAGCTCCAAAATCGCTACAAATACCCTCAACTTCACTTCATTTGAGTTCACCAAGTTCCGTAGAAACAACGTCTAAGTCTCCCACCTAATATCATCATCCTTTCAGGCGCTTGTGGTCGTCCAGAAACAAAATGGCCCTACATTGTTCATTAAAAATCGTAGCTCTCTTACTTGCACTCAACATTCTTCTCCTCGCCAGAACCCAAGTCGTCCAAAGCCGTTCTCCAACCTCTCCACGCATCCCAGCACCTCCATCTATAATGGCACCACCAAGAATACCTCTACCACCTCCGCCACCATGTCCGCCACCACCTCCACCACAACCATTTTCTCCACCGCCACTGCCTCTTCCATCCCTTTCACCAAATCCTCCCCCATCACATCCTCCACCTCGTAGCACTTGCCCAAAGACTGTCCCACAAATACGAATATGTGGCTATATCGTAAATAAACTCCCAAGAATCCGTAGTGTGCAGCCATGTTGTTCTATCATCCGTGATCGATATGACACTGACGCACTTGATTGCCTGTGTGAGTTGGTGGATGCACCACGTCTAAGTCTCCCACCTAATATCATCATCCTTTCAGGCGCTTGTGGTCGTCGTATTCCCCCAGGTTACACATGCCCATGACGACTTTATAACCATAATAGTTAATTAATAGTCTAAAACTTACTCACTGTGCACTTCAACTTATAGCTAAAAAGCCTTGTAACTCTTAACTGTCTTCGACTACTTATATAATAAAACATCAATGAAGTTGGTGCCCATTACTGCCTTTTTAGTATTAGTTAGACTTTTATTATTGTCTTGTTAACCATATGAGTTTACATATATCTCTAAGATCAACCGGTGCCGGTCCGGACTTGTGCCTAAAGCCCATTAAAAAACTAATGCCCTTTAATTATGATTAAATTTTTATTGCATTTTGAATATAATCAAAATAACATTATTAAATTTTAATTTATTTCAAAAAACAAAGTACAAAGACATAAAATCATTGTTCATGAAAAATAATGTTCTTTTCTCCTCTTTTGGCAATTTTTTTGATCAAATTCCAGTAAATAAGTGGGAAGTCAGCTTGTGTTTCTAATAAATGATTACTAATTTTACATTTTTGTAGCATTTTCTATGAAGAAAAACTAACTTATATAAATGGCAACACATATGATAAAAATCTTGTTATCATTAACATCAATTTCACTTTGTGAAATGTCTAACAGAATAATAGATACTAATTTATGATCATTTTATTTGTTCAGATTTCATGAATTGTTTTTTTAAATTAGACACACTTACGAAAAAACAGAAATAGAAAAATGAGTTAGATCGATGCAACATGAAATGTGGAATATGAGCAATTGTTATAGTATTATTTGTTTACACAGTTATTCTATCAAAGCTCAGCTGAAAAAAGGAAACAGAGATTCCATGTCTTTTTTCCTTCAACCCTCTACTTTACTGCTTTTGATCTATTTGTCTTGCTGTTCTGCCATTTTAGCATGTAACCTAGCTCAGATGTTTCTCCCAGTCGTTGGATTTTGTAACCTCCACCATGTTCATTTGTGAAGATGATTAATATATAATTATATTTAAAAAAAAGATTGCATGAAGAATGCCTCATTTAAAAATAAAACTATGATGTGCAGGTTTTTTCTTCTTATACTAAAATATTGTAGTTTATATAACAAAATTTATCACTAAATTAATGCTAGGAAACAACCGTCTTTTGTCGTACACATGGATGCCGAGTTACCGATCTGGTTTACAGAGTCAACATGAGTCTGTAAATGCTTTGCTATCAAAAAAAATCATTAAATTAATGTGATTTATATGTATTACTAGTATTACTGCCCGGCTTCGCACGGGTCAATTTACCGTTTTAAAAATTATTTGAACATTATCATAATTTCACACAAAATAAATTTCTCTAAAAATATTATATGAATAATGATGGCACATAGTATTGGAAGCGTTGGCTCTTTGCCTCTTTCGCAACTCTTTGGCTTTCTGTTGGCTCTTTCGCAATTGTTATAGGAATAATGGTACATCATTTGTCTCTCGAATCCCCTTTCACAAATAATTTTGATTATGCTCCATGCCACATCTCCAAACCGTAACCTACAGTACCTGTAAATCAATAGATAGAAGAAGTTTTTAAGTTATATACAGGAGTTAACTAAAATTGAAATCTCTTCAAAAATACCATACCAGTATCAATTTCTTCCATAATTCTACTGTATTTATCGATTGGGTATCAATTCAGGTGATGAATAAATAAAATTTGAATTGCCACGGAAAAAAAAAAACAGGAAGTAACCTGTTTAATTCAAACAAATCGTGTAGTCAATCTCTCTTTTTGGCAAAAAAAAAAAACTAATACTCAATCTCTCCTTTTTTTGCAAAGAAAGAAAAAACCAACCAAAACATAAAATCTTTAAGAAAGAGAAAACATCCGTGCAGAGAAGATTGAAAAAACAAACAAAGAGTAAATTAATAGATCAAAATTATATATATGAAAAAAAAACAGTTTGAAAATTGTGGTCAACTGATTTTGAACGTGGCTGAAATATTATAAGAAAACATAGGCAATATGTGCTGATAATTAGGGATCGAAGATTTTTCTTTTCAATTAGTTGTTTTTTTTGTTTTTTTAACATTTTCCAGATGTCAAAAATTTATTTGTTGAGTGACTTGTGCTTTAGTATATAAGGGATATAACTCTATAATGCATATATTTAAATGGCTTATATTGTTATTACTATAAATTTTTGTAACAAAAATTATTTTGAGAACATTATTATGTAACAATACTATTTTACATAATTTTTCTTTTTTTTAAAGTTTGAAATGTATATGGAAGTCAAATTAAATTGGACCTACATAATAGAGAAGAAATATGGAAAATTTGCCAAATATGACTCAAAACTTGATTTTAAATGCAAAACTATATATAACCAAACTTGAATCAATTGTAAAATTAACCTAAAAGCCTTGTGAAATTACAGCCAGCCCCTTATGACCAAACAAAAAACCAGAACTCACTTTTACAAATATAGTCCCAGAAAGTCTTCTGAGTCTTCTGAGATACTTTAAGTCGTCTGGAAGACGTCTAGGAAAGTCTTCTAGTATAGTTAATATTAAAAATAATTTATAAATTTTGTAAAAAAATATTTTGATAGGGAAAAAATTGAAATCACGTAATTATAAATAGTTGCAAGTGATATAAATTAAATATAATAAAATGGAATTGTTCTCAACATAGATGAGTGAAAGTAGTGATTCATGATATTTTTTGGTTTAGGGTTTGGCAACACATGTTGGAGTATTGTATGTATTGTTAGAGTTAGTTTTTAGGAAGCTTATAATATTTTTTGAAAAACTAAATTTTGACCTACATGTGACCTATACATGTTTAGTTTTCGTTTATTAAACACTTTTTAAATTGTAGTTAAGTTTAATGAAGTGTTTAGTTAGTTAATTAAGTTTAAGGGTTTATTTAGGGTGTAGACGACTTTCATGGAAATCGTCTAATGAATAGTATTTACCGGACGACTTCTACCGAATCTTTGATTTTACCAAAGTACATTAAACTTAACCAGAGAATTTACCGGACATATAAATACTATTTTTCACTTTTTTTGTTGAAAAGAACGAAACCTTAGCGCCATTTCTATCTGAGGCGAATCTCTCTTTTATGTCGTTCTCACCGCCTGTAATCTCTCTTTTTACAATGAATCTCGTTTCTCCTTTATCCCGAGGAGTAGTTTAGTAGACTAAGCTAATCATCCGCTTCCTTTTTTCAGTTCTGAAACCAGGCTTCATGAACTCCGCCACCAGTAAGTTCTTCCTCTTTTCCGCCGAGTTCAATTTTATGACTTAAGGCGTTTAAAACGCCGTAAAACCCTAAAAATGGTAGTATTGATTCTTCTTTTCAAAATTATTTGTATTTTGCATTATAGTCTTTATATTTTTCATAATTAGTATAAATCCATAAAACTTTTATAAATAACCAACACATATATATAAAATATTATAGCAATAGTAATTAATAAAATATTACACTAATATATAAAATTATAAAAATACATACATAATAAAATATGAAACTACAAGAAATATACCACATTATTCCATGAAATTATTTCCGCAATGTCCATCTTCGGTTACACAAAATTTGTTTGGACAATATTTTAGAGATTTTGGAGGTTCCGGAGAAATTTTACCAGACTATTAGTTTTGTTGCAATATTTAAACTTGTTTAATAATTATGTCTTCATGTATCTTTTTAAAAAAAATTATTAAGTTTCTTTTTGTAATATTCTTGTTGTCTAATTCTAGTTTTAAAATATTAAAAATATTATTTTAACTTTTTATATAAATTTATGTGAAAATTTTGAATTTATTAAAAAAATTTGAAATATTTATGAGATATAAAAATTCTAAGGATTAAAACGATAAACAAAAATACTTAATAATCATAAATGTGATGTGTAATTAATTGTTGGGACTAAAATGCAAATAAAAGATGAAACTTCAAATTTAGAGTTTTGAGTAGTGAAACTCCAAATATGAAGTTTCACTTCTCAAAACTCCAAATTTGAAGTTTTAAAGTTTCTTATTGTAGAGGAAAAAGCTCTATATTTAAAGTTATATAACTTCTTTTGGAGATGCTTTTATAGGAGGTCTTATCTCCTTGACTCCTTCCCACCATTTGTCAAACCAAAAAAAGCTTAGTGGCTGGATGTCGGTTTCATCCACATTGCCTAGTACGCTGAAACAAAAAAGACTCTCAAATTCACTAACTTGAAACCAATGGCGAAGGAAGAAATGTTTTTGACAAAAAAAAAAGGTCAAACTGATGATACAAGTGTTTTACGAGAGTCAGTAAACAAAACTCATTATATGTTTCTGTACGTAATACATGCAAAAAAAAAATTCAAAAATTCATACTGGTCATTTGACCCACATGATTATAGGCTAGCTCCGCCACTGCTTGAAACATTGTGGTTAAGGGATCAACAACTTAAGTTTTGTGGATCTCACTGCGAATAATGTTAAATGGATAAGATTTCATAATAAATGTTGTAGTGAAAGCAAATTGAGGATCTATTAATGGGGATGAAGTCTTGAGAAATTTCACAACATATTCTTACTGGTCAAATATTTGGGAAACCTATGTTATATGGAAACGGAAGCGGGTACGTGGAAGCGGAAGCGTAAGAAAGCGCAGAAGCGAGATTTTTTAAAATATTAGGAAGCGGGTACGTGTTGGAAGCGTATATCTATATATATATATATGTAAATTTTTAAAAAAATTAGGACTAAAATTATATGATTTAAATTTGAAATAAAACATTTATTCATTTATAATAATTTTGAAATGATTTTATATTAAAACTGTAAAAATACACATAAATTATGTTTACAAAAAATATTATATTAATTATTTTTAGTACTTCATAAATAATTGACACAATATGTTTCAATATGTGCTATATCTTTAATAAAAAATCTCAATGCATAAAGATAATTTATAGTATTATTTTTGATATTTATATATTTATAATTCAATATTCATTACTATTAATTTTTTTATTTTATATAGATTAAAACTATGGTTTTATATTTTATTGATATACATTGTATTTTTTTTTTAAAATGGAAGCGTGATTCCAAAACGGAATCATAAGCTTCCAACCGGTTTTTAAAGAGAATATTTTAGAAACGTTTTGGAAGCGAGATTCCCCAAGCTTCCACAAGGTTCCGATTCCGATTCTGGTTCCGAAGCGGAAAGCGGACGTCCGATGAAGCTTCCGTGCAACGTAGTGGGAAACAAATAGATAATACAGTTTAGCTTTACTCTATGCATATGAAAATATGAATTATTCATAGAATTGTCGAGGCAAGGATGAAAAAAATTGAGAGTGATGTGGTTTTAAACCGTTTTCTTTCTTAAATGGATCGGTTTATCAATGTTTTACGAATAAAATAAATATTTGGGCTTCACATGAGATTTGAAAATTGGGTCAATATTTTCACATTTTGTATTTGTATTGGGTAGCAATCTATCAATTTCCTTATTGGGCTAGGCCGGTTTGAAAATAATAATTAATCTGTACGGTTATATCTTAATTAAAGGATTATCCAACATGAAATTCTCTCTACTTGTATAATTAGCCAGTTAGAGGAACTTGGAACCCTTTAAGGCTTAGACTATGAAGATCAAAGACTAGAGCGTTTTATTTGGATTTAAGAAGGGTAAAGTTTGAAACATAGTCATTTGAATCAAATCCTTAAAAACACAAAACTGAGATGGAAGCAGAGATTGCTGGAACATTGAAGCGAACGGAAGTTACAAGACACTAAAATGTTGAGAAATTTGCATAAAACACACACAAAAGACTTCAAAACAAAATATACATTACTTCCCCCTTTAAATGTCTCTCTGCCCATCAATCATTAATTTTAAAGATAAATCATTCAACCTTCGTTTCTGGTTTGTTAGGCCATCTCTGACAACCTTTATATTTGCCTATATAATATTATTTAGAGTTGAAATCACTCTAACTCATTTCTATTTTTTTCTCAAATAAAAATTACTATTTTTCTTCTATTTATAGAAGAAGAATAGTATTCCTCTATATTTTATTTTTTTATTTGAACACCAAACACTTAGATTAATTTAAAGAGCACAAGAAAATCATCATGTGGAGAAAGTAACATTACAAATAGCACCCTTAGCGAGAAGGCCCGCCTCAGAGTTCAAGGATCTAAAAATAAAAGACAAAGAGAAAGATTCAAACAAGGAGGATAGGATATCGATGTCACGGGAGATTCCGTAGAGTTTTACCGGTGGTGACTTCGAAGAAAGTTCTCTGATGAGCACCTGACAATCTGAGAACACACAGACTTTGGAGAAACTAGAAGACAATGCGTGGGAGAGGGCCAAACGAACTGCTAAACTTTCCCCTACCAGGGCCGATGGGATGTAATCGAAGCATCTAGAACCATGCTGAGTAGCGGTCAGTATCGGTTCCTTGAGAATCCATCCAAAACCTGTAACTCCGTTGGTAGGACGCCAAGCTGCATCTGTAAAGATTGAGACACAATCATGGCTCTCGATGTGGGCGGGTACTGCAGAGCGAGTGTATGAATCTGTGCTTGTGGTTGTGCTTGTTAGCGTGGTTTGTGCCAGATTCCATTCCCTAGCACTACTACTGGCAGTGTGGATAACTTCAGAAGGTGTAAGAGCCTTGTTCTCGAAGATTAGTTTACTTCTCGCTGTCCATAGGCTCCAGCAGATCCATAGAAAAACATGTGATGTTACTCCAGTTGGAGGGAGACAATTCAGTTTAATTCTGGCAGCCATAGCTTCCTTCAATGATGTGAACTGGTCGAACGCAATCATACCATTGAATGGAGCTTCCATCCAGACTTCTCTAGCAAACCAATGAAGTATGAGGTGCTCAGCAGTTTCTTTTTCTCCACATCTCGGGCAGAGAACAGGCCCACAACCTCAGTTTTCCAAGTTAGCTCCTAGTGCTAAAGCACCTTTAACCAATTTCCACATAAAGAGTTTAATGTTTGGGAGGCAGGGTGATCCCGAGATCTTTTTTCGTCCATTCCAACTCGAGTGATGAATCCGTTTCATTGTCGAGAGCTGCTCTGTTCTTCATCGCTACGAAATACCCTGGCTTAGTTGAATAGACTCCATCCTTGGTAGGTGTCCAGACGAAGGCATCATTAGCTCCTAATGTGCTCGGGGAGATGCTGAGAATTTTCTTTGAGATGAGTGGGAACAAGGATTTAACTTTAGGAACATTCCACTCGTTGGAACCTCTTCTTAATAAGTCAGCAACCATAAGATCTTGATCCATCTCAATCGGTGGTCCAAATGGGCGTCCAATACTTCCATTTAAGATCCAGCGATCCTGCCACACTATGGTTGAGTTTCCATCTCCAATAACTTTTCCCAGGTTGGTTACCAGAAGGTCGCGTCCCAAAAGGACACTTATCCACCCGTGAGACGATGACGGAGTAGGAGGTAGGTCGAGAAAACTTCTGTTTTGCCAATACTTACCCAATAGAATCCGAGAGAGTAGACAATCAGGTGTTGAGACTAACCGCCAGGCTTGCTTGGCCAGTAAAGCTATATTAAAGAGCTGAATATCTCTAATACCAAGGTCTCCCATGATTTTTGGCAATGTAATTTTGCTCCAAGCTATCCAACAAATTTTCTTCTTATCCGCTGAGTCCCACCAGAATCTAGTGAGTGCCGATTGGATTCGCTTACATAGGCTCATCGGGAGTTCGAAGCAGGTGCTAGCATGAGTAGGAATAGCAGATAAGACATGCTTAAGCATCGTCTGAGCCAGAAGTGTTCGATGAGAAAATGCTCTGGAAGTAAGAAGCTATCTCCGTGGCTATGTGTCCCTCTTCCAACAGAACCTTCCCTGAAGCATCTTCTAACCCCAAAATTCTGTTTCGAGCCCCTCTTCATTTAGCTATCACATGAAAGAATCTGGTGCTACAAGCCACATGAGACGACTTCGTTGGTGCCAAAATTCTTCTTCTGCTCTGTAGGCCGCTAAAAGCTCGGCATTCAGTCTCAATATCTAATTCTCACACCCATTCGGATTGGTCATATTCTCGTTAAGCTCTTTCTGAATGCGCTCAATCTTGAATATACTGTTCCTTGCTTTCTCTCTACTCCAGGATACAATGGCTTTCCTGCAATACGAGAGACGGTGGTGTACTGTCGTTTCAGAATGGGCATGCCATGTCGCAGCAACTAGTTGCTTGATTTTCACGTTATCCCGAAGTCTTCTGTCAAATCGGAATATAGAAGATTTTGTCCGGCGTTTCGCTTCGAAGAAAGACATCAATGGATGGTGATCCGGCCCCTGAAACTCCAGATATTGGCATCAGCCATTGGCGAAGACATCTGAACAGTTACCGTTACCTAGGGCCCTGTTGAGTCTGCAGTATACAAGGTGGGTTCCCCGCTTCCCTCGCCACGACAGAAAATTGCATGAATGCTTCAGATCAAACAAGTCGTGTTGTGCAAGGAAGCTTCTAAAAGCTCCAAACGTTCCTTCTGCTCGAAGAGGCCCTCCAGATTTCTCTTTGTTCTGAATAATTTCATTAATATCCAAAGTGAAAAACCTGGGGTAGCACGGTTGTCAAAAGTGTGAGATAAGCATTTCCAGGTTGCATGTCGGTTGCAGACTTCAGGTTCTCTGTAAATAAAAGAGGCATGGAAGGAAGCACCTTTGTGGGTCACCAAGGTGTCGATGAGATTCTTGCTGAAAGATAATATCTGAATATTTAAAGCATTTTTCCATAACAAGAAAAGACCTCAACTTCCAGTATCAGTAGCAGAAACAAAAAAAATGCGAATCAAATCTTAGATCTTTTAATTTATCAAGCACAACATTATCAGCATTCTTTGTTTCCATGAGGAACATAATATCGGGAGAGTGTTTCTTGTCGATCTCTCTTAATTGCTAGACTGTTATGGGGTTCCCCAACCCACAATAGTTCTAGCTAAGTAAAGCTGAGGAAGATGGGGAGGAGACCGGCGAAAATACACCGGTGAGTCTCCTGATGTGTCTCCATCTCTTGTTGGTGGTAGAGGAGGAAGTTGTACAGTTGATGTTTGAGATTAGGTTTTTCTTCGTGACGTAGTAGCAGGACGCACGACTCTTCTCCCTTGCTGCGATCCAGCAGCTGTTCCCGGGGATGCTTGAACAATTGACAAAATACGGCGACGGGACGAGGACCCAACAATGGTCTTTGGGCTAATGCGTATGTCCTTGGGCTTATCCTTAGGTTTTGCTGGTCTTCCTCACTTCTTCCCGGTGATGACAGTAGTCGATTATCGTGGGTCTTGAACATTAGAAACTGGCTCACTGGGAGCAGGTATAACAGCAGGAGGTAGTACCATATGTTGCGCAAGGAGTTGTGCTTGTATGGCCTGTGTTTCAATGGCTGCATTGATGATACGTTGAGGAGCTACTTCTATATCTCCTTGGGCATCGCTCACAAGAACCCTCTGTTTGCGAGCAGTGCTCTCCGTGGGGTCTGCACAACTTGTATACCTGTAGGTAGCCTGTTGAAGATCGTCCATAACTTGCTCTTTTGATGGGATCGGGGGAAGTCGTGGATCTCAAGATTCCTACCCACCGCTGGTCTAGCACTCTCTAGTGAATTTTGGGGGGCAGCCCCCGTCATATCCGCCGTTGGTTGTTTAACTCTCCACTGAGTGTTCCCTTGCTGACGTGGCGATAAGGCTGATGAAGAGTCTCTGCGTAGTTCATCTTGTTGTGAGCGTCTATGGCCTCTACTTGTCGAGTAAGGAGGAGAGCTACCATAATAGTATATACTGGGATAATCTCTGTGTTGTCTCTCTGGAATTTTACTCTCAGCAGGTCTATTAGGGGCCGGTGTGATTATGTTCCTTATTCCCACGGTAGTAGAGACGGTATAAATTGATCATTTGCAACCACGTCCCCTCTTGCATCCTCAGCAGCTCTAGTTGATTGTAGTCTTTGGGAACCGTTGTTATTGAAGTTTCTCGATCGCTCAAAAGTAGAGGGGAGGGTTGTATCGTTGAGACGATTGTTTGCATGCTTTCGATCTAGGCAGTACAATCTTAGATGAGTCAGGCAGTTGCTGAGGGAGCAGTGGTTTCCAAGGTTTTCATAATCCAGTACCAGGGTGGTTTCCTCACCTGAGTTAAAATCGAGGATTTGGTCCTTGATGATAGGCTGTAAGCCATCCATGAGTAGTCGAATTCTTGCAGAAGATTTAGTGAGCTGGTAGTCCTCTAAACCTCCAAGCTCCAAGCCGGTGTTCTTACGCACTTTTTCATGCCAGTAATGGAGAGGTATCTCTTTGATGTTGATCCGAAAGGGTAATTGGGACGGAAAAGTGGGAGAGTATATCTGATCCCAACGCTGGATGATAATCATCCATTGACCATACTGATAGGGTCTCTCGTTTAGAACTCGTCGGAGATCTGCTTCATCCTCAAACCTGAATTGGAAACAATCATCTCCAAGCTCAGAGCCTGCAACTATACCAAGCAGATTCCATTTCTTAGGCAAGTAGGAGAGTACAGTGACCATGTTATGTTATCTCGGGTTTGTCAGACGGCCTATAAGGGTGAGAGCATTATCCCGTATCAGTTCAGAGGGGTTGAACTCCGGAGCTCGGATTCTCAAGCGGTGTGGTTCGGCTTGATTTACAGCAATGATTTTGCCTTTTTCCTCAATGGTGAACCGTCTTTCCATCTTACAGCCGGTTATGAAGTAGCAGAGAAAAGTAACGATGATAATCTCGATTTATAGAGAAAGCGGCGACAGTAACCAGCAGAAGAGTAAAGGGGAAGCAGAAACAGAGGAGCGTAGGGCTGTCTTCTACTCAAGACTTCCGTTCGGAGGAGTTTCAGTCGACTCCGAGGTTCGAGCTTAAGCAGTGAAGAAAGCTAGTCGTCGGCTTCTGTGAGGGTCCTCCATATCCTCCATTAGCTCATAACCAAAGTACATCGTCATCGAGGAAGTAGTCGAGAGCTGGTTCACCGGCGGAGGACGAAAGAGCTGACGGTTAATAACTAGTGACTACAGGGGATCAGTAGGTTTTACTGAGAAAGGAAAGTGCGTTTGAAAAACTTGAGGAATTTGCAGGGAATCTTACTAAAACTGGTAAGTCAACTTCGAAACAATCTTAAGAACCAGTGGGTAAAGACTTCTCTAGTTTAAAGCGCCAAAAAGAAAAGAGAGAGTGTTTGAAAAGCATATTAGAATAAAAATCATCTATATTATAGAATTTTTTTTATTCTTCGGTTTCATTGCTCCATCGCCCAATTTGATTATACTAGGTGCTGAGACTCCGTGCAAGCGCGGCGCTGGTTACTTTGGATATCGGTGGGGTGGTGTGATTTACGGGATGTTGGTGTTGCTTAAGATTTGTGCAAATTAAAGAATAAAATTTATCAGAAGTAAGACAACAAAATTGATCCTAGCTTTTGACGATTAAGTCAAGTTAGAGACATCTGCCAAAACGGAAAGAAAATTCAAAAAGTATAATTAAGGTAAAATATAGAGAATGTAAAAAAGGCTTAAACATGAAATAGAGAGCGTGGAACAACGGAAAGGGAAAAAGAAGAAGATGAAGAAGCTTACATCAGGTATATGAAATTAAAAAGACAGATATTGTGACAGCGCAGCACCAACTTATTTGGGGGTCCATATCAAGTTATCAACTCTGTATATATCCGTTGTTTGAATAAATACTCAAAGTTTTAAATTACTTGCATTACAAAATTATTTTATTTTTTCAAAATACACATTGTTTGCTAGTACTTGTTAGGGAGCTCAAGGACCGTAGTAGCATATATTAAAGCTACACTAATCTTTATCGCTAAGATCACACATTGTCTATATCCTCAACGTTAGGATATTCCATGTAACACTTCTCCTCGTCTTCCTCGTCACGGGTTCCATCTTCATCTTGTAAACTCCAAGTAACCATCTTCCAAAACGCAGCACTCCACTTCTCTTCCCTCTTCAGGCTTAGCGGTGGTTTGTGACAAAATCCAGCCGTTGGATTGAAACAAAGCTCTTATATTGGCTTTGTGGTTCATAAGAGTCAAGAATGGTGAAACTGGAAGCATCGTGGCAAGTGGCTCCTCTTCTAAGAAGATCTGTCCCCTGTGTGAAATAGTTTAACAGAACATAAAGATTAAAATAGTTTAACAAAACATAAACGAAGGTTGACGTTTTTTACATAATAAAAAAATATTTGTGGGTTTAAAATGTTTGGGATCATATTATATTGGGCTATATGTATAAAACATGATTTGAACTTAAAAACTGAAAATAAAAAAAAACGTTAGTTTATCTTTCTTTCTTTTTTCCGTCGTCGGGACAGCATCACCTGTGGGATCCCTGGCATGATTAGAGCTTAAGTTTGTGAGATTGGGGAGCGATAATAGTGTGATGCGTTATTGAAGAGGAGTTTACTTACGTCAGTTAGGCTTTGTCCGCATCATTCCATTGTCGTTGGTCTTCGGGTGCTTCGTCGTCGTCGGAATCTGCAAAAGAAAAAGGTTTTAATTTGTTAAGTAAGATGTCTTTTATTTCTTTTAGATTCAGTTGCTAAAAACATAATTCATTCAGTTTCCTTGTTTTGTTTGGAGATTGCAGGGATGAAACCGTAGATCACAGAATCATGTTAAAAAACAGAGAAAAATCATTAGTTGTTCATAAGAAAACCCATAGACAAAACCAAAACAAAAAGATGAAGACACGTTTCATATATGAACAAAGAATAAGCAAAGCAGAGTTAAAGTGATAAAAAATAAATTAGAAACAATCATCACCAGTTCATCAAGGAGGAGAATGGTGATGCCCATAAACTCTCCAATCTTGTTAATGTTCCTGGAATCCTAGAATCGGATGAGCCGACCAACAATGGACTGAGTGGACCTTCCAAGGCGGAGAGAGTTGAAGGTGGAGTAGGGAACGGCGGCTGAAGCGGCTGGAGCAGCTGGATAAGTCATTTTCGTGATGGATGTGAGAAAGTAAAGCGATCGGAAAACTGAGAAAGAAAAGTTCGAGACAAGATGGAGCTTTTACCTTGAGGGATTCTATGAGAGCTCTGAAGGCGTTAGAGGAGAAACTAAGCGTTTGGTGGATGCAAAACGTGCGTAGAGCCTTAAAGATCGACCATAATAGTGACGAAGGAGATGGTGAAGATGGCGGCTTCCCTAATCTTCTTAGCTTTGTCCGTATCACCACTTTGGGCAGATACAAAGCCTAATAAACAGAAAATCAATAAACCCAAAGCCCACTTTTTGTCGAAGTCCATTCGTTACCCATCAGTTAAAAAAAAAAAAAGAGGTGGGGTTCACAATGTTATATTAGTTTCCGACCTTTATAATATATATTAGTTTCGACCATCAATGTACAAAATATCCTTTAGTGCAATGGTATAGTTGTGAGTGCTTATATCTCAATAACCCGGGTTTGAACCACATATTTGACATTTTTTCACACTTTTAAAAAGTGGGACCCACAGACCGCTGACGTGTCGCATTCAGGAGGAGAGAAACTATCATATTATATAATAGACTAGGGATTAACCTGGGCTACGCCCGGGATTTTTATTTTTTTCTAATTTAAGTTGTTAAATTATTTATATTTAGGCTATGATTTATATTTATATAAATGTTAAAATGCATGTCATAATTAAAATTTATTTTTAAATTTTAACACGTTAAATTAACATATTTTTTACTATTTAAATATTTTTTTGTAATTTTATTGGCTATTTAGTTATCATATTTAGCAAAACTATCTTTTGAGTGTTGGAATAAATGTTTTAGAGATTTTATTAAACTGCAGAGTATTTTTGGACCGACCACATGCTCAACATTCGATCGATCCGTAAAAAGATGGTCGATCTCCTTGGCCAGGTAAGTACAATTTTAGCAAAAATATCTTTTATTTTCAAATATTAAGTATATAACTATTCTTTTTAATATTTTTTTAATTGTATTTTTGATTAAATTATTGTATTATAATGGTTATGTAAATATTTTTTGTGTTGTTTGGATTTTTGTTGTTCGTATACTTAACCTAGATGATATTGATGTTTAACAATTTATTGTTTTCTGGGAATAGAAAATAATGATATATCAAAACGTATCTAATACTTGTTAAATGATAGTATAATGTAAATTACATCCATTATTTGTAAATAAACATTTGTTGTTTTTATTTTAAATCAGAAATTATTTTTATTTAAAAACATTATTCATATATAATATAATAGTTTAAGTTTGGAAGATTAATCTATATATATAAATTATGTATATTTTTTAAAACATAATTTAAGATATTATATATTGAGTATCTGAATAAAAGCTGAATTTCTTATCTTGAAAAACAGATATTTATATTTTTTTCTTCATGTTATACTCACCAATCCATCATTGATATTTATAACTCAGTATGTTTTTTAAAAAACTTAGTTTTAAGTAATAAACGAATTTAATAAATTAAATTCATCACCTATAATGTTCTGTAAACTATATTTGAAAACTCTCTAAAATTATATTTTAAGCATAATATTATTATTATTTAATTTAAGTTATTTTAAACATAATATATGCTAAACCAACTTAAATTATATTTACAATAAGACCATCCTAAACCGGTTAGTAAACCAAAAACAATACTAAACCAATATGAACAAATACCTGATTCGGCGAGGAAGGAAGTGTTTCGGGATAAACGCTTGAATGGTTATCAACTGAAATGGTTTGATCATGAAAGAGTTAGTATGAATATTAACAATAAAATTATAGATTAGATTAATTTAAATTTGTAAGAATACCTTTGAGTCTATGAAAAGCAATTCAATTCCCATGAATAAGTTTGGCTTTTGGAAGTTGCGGGTTTCCCAACAATGAATCCACCTAAGAAAAAGTTTGTTGTTATAAAAAAATCTCATTCATTGTCATTAAAGGTTTCTGGGACGGCAAGAGTTGATAGTGAAACCATTTTTTTGCTCGAGTGCTTTGAAATTTTGCTTAATAGTGTGAGGTTGATGTGGATGGAATAATGAGTTTTATAGGGACTTTCTTGATGTAAAATTATACATTTTTTTTTGTTTAATGTGGTATTTCCATTTTTATATAATTTACTACCATTTAAAGATAGAAGTACATTTTAAGATAGATGCTTAAATCTTAATGTACTTTTTCCATTTTTTAAAATGTTTATTTCCATTTCTTATATTTTTATTTACGTAATATCTAAATTTTATATTTTTAAATAGATATTTAAATATTAATGCACTTTTTCCATTTTTTAAATTGTGTATTTACTTATATTATATATTTTACATTTTAAGATAGATGTTTAATGCTTGATGAACTTTTTCCATTTTTTAAAAAATAGTGTATTTACTTATTATTACATATATAATTCATATATTATATATTTACATTATTTACTTATTATTTATTTTCATGTATATGTATTTCCATTTCTTGTACTTTTAATTTACTTAATATCTATATTTTACATTTTTAGATAGATGTTTAAATCTTAATGTATGTTTTTCATTTTTTAAATTGTATATTTCCATTTGTTATACTTTCTATTTACGTAATATCTATATTTTAAATTTTAATATATATTTTTAAATCTTAATGTAATTTCCCATTTTTTAAATTTGGTATTCACTTATATTATATATTTACTTATTATTTATTTTTCTTTATATTGTGTATTTCTATTTCTTATACTTTCTATTTACTAATAATTTTATATTTTAAGATTGATTTACATTTTAAGATAGATGTTTAAATACTAATGTATTTTTTCCATTTTTTTAAATTGTGTATTTCCTTTTCTAATACTTTCTATTTACTTAATATCTATATTTTACATTTTAAGATAGATGTTTAATATTTAATATACTCTTTTCATTTTTTAATAATTGTGCATTTACTTATTATTGTATATATAATTCGTATATTTATATATTTATAATATTTACTTATTATTTATTTTTCTATATATTGAGTATTTCTCTTTCTTATACTTTATATTTAGTTAATGTATATATTTTATATTTTAAGATAGATGTTTAAATCTTTACGTATTTTTCTATTTTTAATGTAAAACGGCAATGTTTAATAGAAGAACTTGGACAAATAGTCAAATAGTTATATTTATGTTTTTTTTTCTTTTTTTAATAAAATTCTAATGTTACATTATGAAGATAACCCGTTTTCTTAGTGAACAATGGTAATCTTACACATGTTTAATGTAGTTTATCCATTTTTTTTATGTTGTATGTTTACATATTATTGTTATTTTTAAATGTAAAATGGTAATTTTACATATGTTTAATGTAGTATTTCCATTTTTTATGTTGTATGTTTACATATTATTTATTATTTTCGAAATTATATATAATTGTTTTTTACAAAATAGTAATGTTACATTATGGAGATAAGCCGTCTTTTTTTTAGTGAAAAATAGTAATCTTACATATGTTTAATGTAGTTTTTTCATTTTTTATGTTGTATGTTTACATATTATTTTCTAAAAATAAAAATGTAAAATGGTAATCTTACATATGTTTAATGTAGTATTTCCATTTTTATGTTGTATGTTTTACATATATTTATTATTTTCAAAATTATATATAATGTTTTTTGTTTTTTTTATAAAACAGTAATGTTACATTATATAGATAAGCCGTCTTTTTTTAAGTGAAAAATAGTAATCTTACATATGTTTAATGTAGTTTTTACATTTTTTTTATGCTGTATGTTTACATATTTTTTATAATTTTCGAAAATAAGTAATATTAAAATGTAAAACTATATTTTAATGCCATGTGTCATCTTTCGAGATTATATTATATATTTACTTATTATTTATTTTTCTTTATATTGTGTATTTTTATTTCTTATACTTTCTATTTACTAATAATTTTATATTTTAAGATTGATTTACATTTTAAGATAGATGCTTAAATACTAATGTACTTTTTCTATTTTCTTAAATTGTGTATTTCCTTTTCTTATACTTTTTATTTGCGTAATATCTATATTTTACATTTTAAGATAGATGTTTAAATCTTAATATACTTTTTCCATTGTTTTTAAGTTGTGTATTTCTTTTTCTTATATTTTCTATTTACTTAATATCTATATTTTACATTTTAAGATATATGTTTAATATTTAATATACTCTTTCCATTTTAAAAAATTGTGCATTTACTTATTATTGTATATATAATTCATATATTTATATATTTATAATATTTACTTATTATTTATTTTTTATATATTGAGTATTTCTCTTTTTTATACTTTATATTTAGTTAATGTCTATATTTTATATTTTAAGATAGATGTTTAAATCTTTACGTATTTTTCTATTTTTAATGTAAAACGGCAATGTTTAATAGAAGAACTTGGACAAATAGTCAAACATATTTATGTTTAATGTAGTATTTCCATTTTTATGTTGTATGTTTTACTTACATTTATTATTTTCGAAATTATATATAATGTTTTTTGTTTTTTTTTATAAAACGGTAATGTTACATTATGGAGATAAGCCGTCTTTTTTTTTTAAGTGAAAAATAGTAATCTTACATATGTTTAATGTAGTTTTTCCATTTTTTAATGCTGTATGTTTACATATTTTTTACAATTTTCGAAAATAATTAATATTAAAATGTAAAACTATATTTTATGCCACGTGTCATCTTTCGGGATAAATTTTTTCCGCTGATGTGGACGCTCTATGGAGCCTCAAAAGCTCTCTTTTATTAGTAGAGAAGTCAAACATATTTATGTTTAATGTAGTATTTCCATTTTTATGTTGTATGTTTTACTTATATTTATTATTTTCGAAATTATATATAATGTTTTTTGTTTTTTTTTTATAAAACGGTAATGTTACATTATGGAGATAAGCCGTCTTTTTTTTTAAGTGAAAAATAGTAATCTTACATATGTTTAATGTAGTTTTTCCATTTTTTAATGCTGTATGTTTACATATTTTTTACAATTTTCGAAAATAATTAATATTAAAATGTAAAACTATATTTTATGCCACGTGTCATCTTTCGGGATAAATTTTTTCCGCTGATGTGGACGCTTCCATTTTTTAATGCTGTATGTTTACATATTTTTTACAATTTTCGAAAATAATTAATATTAAAATGTAAAACTATATTTTATGCCACGTGTCATCTTTCGGGATAATTTTTTTCCGCTGATGTGGACGCCCTATGGAGCCTCAAAAGCTCCCTTTTATTAGTATAAAACTATATTTTATGCCACGTGTCATCTTTCGGGATAAATTTTTTTCGCTGATGTGGACGCCCTATGGAGCCTCAAAAGCTCCCTTTTATTAGTAGAGAAGTCAAACATATTTATGTTTAATGTAGTATTTCCATTTTTATGTTGTATGTTTTACTTATATTTATTATTTTCGAAATTATATATAATGTTTTTTGTTTTTTTTTATAAAACGGTAATGTTACATTATAGAGATAAGCCGTCTTTTTTTTTAAGTGAAAAATAGTAATCTTACATATGTTTAATGTAGTTTTTCCATTTTTTAATGCTGTATGTTTACATATTTTTTACAATTTTCGAAAATAATTAATATTAAAATGTAAAACTATATTTTATGCCACGTGTCATCTTTCGGGATAAATTTTTTCCGCTGATGTGGACGCTTCCATTTTTTAATGCTGTATGTTTACATAGTTTTTACAATTTTCGAAAATAATTAATATTAAAATGTAAAACTATATTTTATGCCACGTGTCATCTTTCGGGATAATTTTTTTCCGCTTATGTGGACGCCCTATGGAGCCTCAAAAGCTCCCTTTTATTAGTAGAGATTATTTATATATGTGTGTGTGTGGGTGTAGTACACCCAAAAAAAAAGGTGCGAATACTAAGATGCATATTCGAACTTTGAGGATTGATGTTTTTGACTCTAGGACACACATACGATGGACCCCGGCGTCTTTGGTCCACACGAGCTTCATTCGAGTATGGATAAGAGAAAGAAATTTTCCTGATTTATATAATTTCTGTTTCATGTTTCAACGAAGTTCTCCTTCATTAATTATATTTTGGAATCAGTTATGCTTTCCTCGTTTTTTTTTTTTCAAAAATCAAAATCGTCACGAGGTTGGGAACTTGGGATATTGCCACAAAATGGTTCGAAAGAGGTGACGTGAAGTTTTGAGATTGAGATAAATTCACATCCACACAAAATACATCGTCTATCCATGATATTGATAACACTTATCGTTCGCAGCTGTCTATATCTACCAAAGATGCTATTTCATTTAAGTTACTTGCACGTAACTCTAACTCCCAACAACGACATTATCAGGTTTGACATTTATCTGCCCCTGTGTGTAATAATCTCTTTATAAACTAACATTTATCTATATTGACATTGCTCAAAAAAAAATTTATATTGACATAAAACAGTTACCTGTATATGTTGAGATTGTATTTTTTTACAGTGGTAAATAAATATTTTTCATGTTTTGAAAACCTCATTGCTATATTTTACAATTTAAAATGTTCATTAAAGTTTATGTTTTCATATTTTTGAAAGTGATACCATTACAATAATCTTATGAACATGTTAGCAAAATAATTAGATAAAAACGTTATAAATGTAAATGTTACGATCATATTGATGACTTCACGATTGTGATATCGTTCAGATTTTATTTGTGAAATTAAAAAAAAAGTTGTAGTATATAACAAAACACTGAAAAATTGCTTTCTTAAGTTAAAAATATAGCTTTCCTATAATTTGTGGATTGATCAAAGAGAAGCAAGTATCAAAAAGGTAACGAATACTATACTAACTTCGGAGGAATTATGATGAGAAAATTAACCTAAGAAACATTTTAAGAGAGGATAATAATATTTCTGGAATTTTTTTAGAAAGAAATTAACTGATTAGAAAATGGTTAATCTTTACTGTTTTAATTTTGTAAGTAACAAATCTATACTGCAGATTTTAGCAATGTTGCTTAGGTGGTCTCGCCTCAAATGAATCTCCAACTAACAAAACCAGTGAGTGCAGAAGAAGTGGTATTTTTTCTATTGGTGCTACACGTGCCTCTTGACCTGATGGATTTACAGTTTCTTTCTACCAACATTATTGGGGTGTCGTTGGTCCGAATATCGTAGCGGAGGTCCAAAGTTTACTTGATACAATGATACTTACTTTAATTGATAAACCACAAATGGATCAAACTTACCATAAATTATAAATTTATAGTGGGAAAGGAAAACAATACATTTATTTTAGATTTTAATAATACAATGGCTTGGTTCGCAATAAGACAAAGGCGTTGGTAGTAACTTGTAAGCTGTGCAAGAATCCAACGGAGACAGGTATATGACTTCACTGACAAAGGCATTTCGGTGATCTTAAGCAAGTGGCACTATATCATTTATGTGACTTTGGTCAACACCATAATACAAGTGGAATGAATATCACAGATCAAAGCATTTTTTAAATACATAACTCTGTTTTTACCTAAACCAAACTGTCCTGGTGCGTGTAATAACTGTAGAATGTATATATAGAAAGGATATATTAGTAAATACTTATCCTTATAATCCCTAGTTCTCTTGTATATATATTGTAACATTTGACATGTTAACATTAAGGAGTTGAGCGGCATCAATGGTGATGACGGTGGTGTTATTTGTTGCAGAGTTTGCCATGGAAGCAGAGAACGTAACAGAGAAAAAGGGTTGTGGGCGGCTAGGTTTAGATTTAAAATCTCTGCTCTGATACCATATAGAGCGTAAAGCTTAATATTATTAGATGAGAATGTTACAATATATATACAAGAGAACTAGGGATTATAAGGATAAGTATTTACTAATATATCCTTTCTATATATACATTCTACAATAACGTGTATGTAAGTTTGTATTTTAGTTCTGTTTCCTAGATAATCACGATGAGGCTTTTATTATCATTGTGAATTTTAATGGTATGCGAGTCAGGTAACACAAGCACATCATATGTTTGTGGCTATTAGAAAAAAAAAACAAAAAAAAAACAGAGCAGGTAACCCTGCTACTTATCTGTACTTTATAGACAAAAAACTTAGGTTCCCTATGGTGAATTTTAAATTTACCATCCCTCTTATAACCAATTAAATTACCACATAAATAATTAATAAAAAATATTAAATTTTATTTAAAAAATTTAAAATAGTTGAAAAAAGAATGATGCCTAACAAAACTTTAAATCCTAAATTCTGAACCCTAAATCTAAATATAACCCCTAAATACTAAACCCAAACTCTAGACTCTAAACCTAAATAGTAAACCCTAAACCCAAACTCTATACTATAAACCCAAATCCTAAATCCTAAACCATAAACCCTAAACCCAAACTGTAAACTCAAATCCTAGACCATAAACCCAAACCGTAAACTCTAAACCCAAACCCCCAAACTGTAAACCATAAACTCAAATTCAAATCTTTTGGGTTTAGGGTTTACGGTTTGGGTTTAGGAACTAGGATTCATGTTTAATATATAGAGTTTGGGTTTAGGGTTTATGGTTTAGGATTTGAGTTTAGGATATAGAGTTTGAGTTTGGATTTATGATCTAGAGTTTGGATTTAAGATTTAGGGTTTAGAGTTTGGATATAGGATTTACGGTTTAGAGTTTGGGTTTAGAATTTTAGGGTTTAGAATTTAAGATTTAGGATTTTTTCAGTGATATCATTTATTTTTTTCAATTATTTTTGATTTTGTTTTTAAAAATTAATATTTTTATTAATAATCTTGCTGAAACTTTAATTTAGGGAGTGAACCTAAGTTTTGTTTGTACTTTAATATGTACTAGATTTTGACCCGCGCTTTCAAAGCGCGGGTTTATTTTCTTTTCTTTTTCAATTAATAAATATTTAGTAAATGTCATATTTTCATATATTTGTGTTTTATTTTATAAAATACTTAAACTTTCTATCTT
This sequence comes from Brassica rapa, assembly GCF_000309985.2. Taxonomy (NCBI): domain Eukaryota; kingdom Viridiplantae; phylum Streptophyta; class Magnoliopsida; order Brassicales; family Brassicaceae; genus Brassica; species Brassica rapa. The sequence goes on from NC_024796.2 coordinate 24,341,603, forward strand.
TATCTATCGTATTTCATTTTAAATAACTATTTATGTTTTAAAAATTAAACTTTATTTCTTTAATGAATTAAGTTGGTACAACTCTGATAAATTAATTTTATTATGTGTTTAATATTTTAATAAAAAAATTATATACTTTTAGTATAGATTTATAATTTTCAATGAAAAAATCAATTTTTTTATGAATGCTTAAATTATATTAAGAAAAGAAAAAAAATAATAATTAAGAATAGTTGAAAAAAAATTATTTGAACTTGGACTCGATAGCCCAAAGAAAAAAAAGTGTGAGAATTAGATCTGATTTCTTAATCGGCCCAAATGGCCCAATAGATCTGATGTGGTATGGATCCGAAAAAAATGACCCAATATAGATGTGTTATTAATATTACTTGATTGCCCTTAATAAAACATGCAATGTTAGTAAAAAAATGGCAGACTAAGGTAAAAAGGACAATATGATCCTGCTTTAATAGTATAGATTCTGGGTTATTTCCTTAGCTGTAAGTGAATAAAAATGGTTCCATCTCTTAAAGCTACTAAAACATTCAGAGTGTGATTTGTTAGCATTGTTAGAGTAAACAAAAGAGGTGGAAAAATTTATTACTCTTGTTTACTCTAAAAATTTGCAATTCAAATAAAAATGTCGAGTGGTACGGCGGGCTTGGAAATGTTATAAGCAATTCGCGATTTACAAATTTAAATTTATTTGTTTGTGTGGCGAGATGATATGAATATTTAATTTTCATTGCGAGCAACCAAGTCTGTCTGGCACCAGTAGACAAACCTCCAGAAAACTAGTCGGTTGAGACTCGATCTGTTGAATATAGCGGATTATTAAAAGAAAATATAAATATTTTTCCTATAAGTTACTGTAGTTGCTGTTTACACAAAAGAAAATATATATTCATTGTTACTTTAAGTTTGATGGGAGTAAGACTATTCTTTTTTTCTTTTTCGTTTCTTTCTCATTTTATATTTCTACTTATTTCTACTTTTGATATTCCTCTCTTTTATTCTATAAACTATCAGTCACATCCTCAGTCTTTTTTCGGTTTCTTTTTTCTTCTTTTGTTACTTTAACCATTGTTCAAATAGTTTTGAGATCATAAACTAACTTTCAAATTTCCTATTTAAAAAGAGAGCTTACTGGGGGAAAGCATAAACACAACTACAAGTAGATTTAGGCCGTCAGGTCTAATTTTTGTTTGGCCAAATATCGACGACTGTGATTGGCTCTGACAACAGAGTGATCCGTGGGGGTTAGAACCATGCAAAAACCTCACGTGAATAATGTATGTACATTGGGATCTTTCAGTTTTTAGATTCACATGCGCGCGCTTTAGCAGCGCTTTAGCAGGACTAGTTGTGGCGATGAACGATGTCAGATTTCTCGAATATGAAACTAATAAAATAATAATATTGATTGTGAGTAACTATTATTATTATTATCACTAGAAAAGAAACTAATTATTCCCTATGTTTCAAATGATACGATGTTTTTAAAGGTTTATGTTGTTTCAAAATATAAAAAGTTTTGAGATTTTAAGGTTGATTTTAGCTTTATTGGAAATTATTCAAACAATTAGATTTTACACAATTTTTTTATAATTGGTTTGAGTGATTTTAACACTATATCTTTAAAAGTAATTTTAAAAAAAATTTCTTAATCTTTCTATACTAATCCAAAATATCATATATTATAAAACGGAAGGAGTATTATTTATGCGTGAACTATTAGACTCTGAGCAATGATTTTGTGTTTCAACACCCTACTTTTTATTATTCAATATTCCACATCATTTTTTTCTACCTAATAATTCAATAAAAAATATTCATTAAATATAATTTTTTTAATGTTCAAATTAAATGAAACAAATTTACAAATATAAAGCACACAAAAACATATATTATGATATAACAGTTTTATTTTTAAAAGCAATTTTAAATAAAATAAATGGTCATAAACAACAAAGATGAAAAAAAATATGCAAAATAACTCAACAACAATTAAGAATGTGTGTCCCCACTCCCCACCATAATCATTTTTTAATATGTTGCATAATTTCGACACAAATGAATCCACCTCATTTCAATATCTATATTTAACACTTCTATTGTGATTATTCAACTGTTAAATCATGGATTCTCCTATTTTTACCGTAGAGAGACTTTAATAACCCCTTTTTCACTTCCATTGCTCATAGTCTTAGACCCCTCTGACACCTTATTACCGAAAAAGGTAGAACGAATGAACATCGTTAACACTGTGTTAATTGCATTGCAGGCTAGTTTATATGTGTGGCCGTTTACAGGATATGTAAATGAGACATGTTAGGGATCCAACGGCAAATATGTGCTGATGTGGAAGACATGTATTTGTCCTTGTCAGCTTTTTGTATAGTATATGCTTTTATGTCACAAAGTATATGCTTAATATATTATTACCTAGTGTTTTTTAAAAAGAAATTATGTTTTTTTTTTTTTTTTTTTTTTTTGAAAAAGGGCTTAAAAAAAAAAAAAAAAAAAAAAGAAATTATGTTATTTAATAACGTTTCATATTTTTTTTCGCTTAACCTAACGTTTCATTTTTACTTTACGTACAAGTATTAAAACTGCGCATTACTACACCTACTAAACTTTTAGTCATTGGAAAACTATGTACACATTATAATTTTCAGAAAAAGGTACGTTTATGTTAAAAACAAGTGCGTTGTTATAACTAAATAAAATAAAAAAAAAAGATCCATCACGGGATACATTAATTAGGTGAAGAATCTTCTCTTTTGACGCTGCTAATTAACAGTAATCGGTATGACACCGTTTTTCTGGTCCATTCATTGGCACAGAGCCGCGGCGCTATTGCGAATTTTAACCTTTCTTACCACGATTTTTACCATGTGTCAATCTTTAAGACCCCACGATTTTCATTTTATGGTTGAGCGATTTTTTATAGTTTACCGTTGCAGTTTCAAATGTCTTATTGTCCTCTCAGTGCCACATGTTTTTGCGAAAATACCAAAAAAATGGTGCTTCACAAATAATGGCAAATCCGTGAATTTACATAACGGAGAGGGTCAAGTTTGGGGAATGTGATGTGTATTGGGGCGGCTAATTTTATTATCTACTCCGTTATGTGCTTTATGGAATCAATAACATTAAAAAGGATCATTCTCAAATTATTCCCTTAATAAAAATTATAATTTTTTCAAAAATACTCTTATTTTTATAAATAATTAATAAAATTCATTAATGTCATTTACGTCTTTTGGTTTTGAACCTACATATGCACCTAAATAGATCTATAAATAATATGCTTATATATATATTTAAAAGATATACTAACTTTATATTTAATATAAATATAAATATATTATGAACTATAAATAAATTAAGAAACGTGAAAATTATTATTTTCTTAAATATACGTATCAATATTTAAAATAGATCATTTGGATATTATACAAATTTTCAATACAAACTAAAATCCTATATCTTACCCCATATATCATATACATATTTGAATGTCATTTTTTCATGTATAATATCATTTTATACATAATATTGATATGACAATTACGAGTGTTCAAGAATATTTTAAAAACTATCTTAAAATAAAATTTTAAATCTAAAATAAAAACACAAACTTATAATAGGTTATTAATAACGAAAATAAACTAATATTTTCATATCAATAAGGTTTTTTATATTATCATTTTTTATTTGGATAACATAATAAATTTTTATCAAATTCTAAAGAATCACTAATTTATGTAATATTAAAAAATATATGAGTAATTTAATCAATTTTTTAAAAAAGTACTATAAGATATTTTGTAACCGGATCAATGGTATCAGGTTAATAGTGAGTTTTTGGGTTTTTACCAGATTATATCAGAATTTTAATTAATGAATTTTTCATTAAATCCGAACCGGATTATATACAATTTATTAGGTCTATAGGTTCAATCATGAATCTATGTCAGATATGAAAACAAATCTTAAAATTCAAATATTATTATAGAACAACTACCATATTTTCAACAAATACTATATTTTGAAGAAAAAAACAAATGATAAAAACCTAAAAAAAACAATTGTTATAGTTCGAAACAAAAATAATGGTAATTTGTAAATAAGTTTCGATTAACAAATGAAAACCAAACAAATCCAAGTGCGAGTGAAAATCTAGTTTCAATTAATTTAAAACTAAAGATTCAATGATAGACCTTTTATTTTTGACCCCCGTAAATCTAAAAATAATTTTTAAACCCTAATGATTCACCTTTTCTTAAAATTTACCCCGTTTGTCTTCGAGGTGCGATCTCTGGTCCACGACTTTTTATAGACAACTAAATTTCATATTCTTTTCTTTTCGGTTTGTATTATAAACAATAGAATATATTACATATAAATTTGAATAACATATATCACAATAGCTAACTTAACATATAAATTGGTTTGGTTTAAATATTTGGATATAAAATTAATAATTATTTAAGTATTTTTGGAGTTTTGAGTATATTTTAGCTATTTTAGATATTTACTTTTGATTATTTGTATATATTTTTAAGTATTCAAACGAACTTAAAAGTGTCATATATATTCTGGATATTTTTATATATATTAAATATAAAAATAATTAATATATATAAGTATATAAATCTATTTTGGATACCCAAAATATTCGGTTCAGATCAGATTAGGTTTCAGTTCTTCAAATACTAAAATTTTAAATAATTTAGATATTTAATTAATTTGGTTCGAATTTGGTACTATTTATTCGGATTGAGATTGGTTCGGTTCTTCGAATTCGAATTTTTTGTCCAATCCTAAATGGTGATATAAAAAAAAATATCATTGTATTTTTAAAAAATACATCCGTGTAGACGCGCGGATCAAAATCTAGTACTATATTCTCTTGATAGCTTTTCATAGCTTTATAAAAAAAAAGAAACTACTCCATATTAGTATTAAGTATATTTTCATTGAAGGTAATAAAGTGAATGTCATAATGTGCACAAAAATAAGCAATTATACTGATGCTTTAGCACATTACGACAAGTACCGAATTTAAATTTCTCAAAAGTACGGTATCCACATTCCACTATTCTAAGGTTATCAACTATACGACACGGCGGGATCATTATTGCTACTGCGAAACTAAAAGTTGATTTGACCCAAAAATGTCATTTTGTTGATTAATGAGTAAATTTTCGTCTAGCGGTATGATTAAATAAATAAATGATAAATCTCTATAGAAGTTAATTTTCACTTATATAAATTAGATATACCAGTATTACAAAACCAAAAAGAGAAATTAGATATACTAAACAACAAAATATGATTTATTTACGTCCTTAAATATCTTATTTTAGTTTAAATTTAATAATAAAGCTGAATCGGATAAATTTAGCAATATTATCCAATTATGTCCAAAAGGAAAAAATATTGTATCCAATTTAGTAACTTATCACGTATTCGAAAAGATCTTTGTCTCCGCGTACAATAAAAACCAAATAAAAGGAATATGGAAAGAAAAATATTTTGAAAAATCGTAAATTCAAAAATATAAACCCAACCCACCCAAATCCAGATGGAAACCTCATTTTTTTTTTCTCACTAGCCTTCGTCTCCTCTCTCTGTAAACCATCTCCATAGCTTTCCTACGCAAGCTCTTATCTCTTCCTCTCTACTTCACCCAAAAAGGTTTACAGTTCACACACAACACACACACACGAAGCGTTAGACACTTAAAATGGAAACTTTGAGTCGTTTCTTAGTGTTCATGTCTCTGTTCTCCGGTTTAGGTTCTGGTTTTACACTGCAAAATCTTCCAATCACATCGTTTGAAGAGAGTTACATGCAACTTTTCGGTGATAAGAATTTGTTTGTTCATAAAGACGGCAAATCTGTCCGGTTAACGCTCGATGAAAGGACCGGTACGGTCTTTAATGCTCCTCTGTTTTCTCGTGTCTTGTTTCTCTGTTTCTCTGTTTCTCGGTTTAGTGATGGTTTAATTTGGTTTTGTTTTGGCAGGTTCTGGGTTTGTCTCAAATGATCTTTATTTACATGGATTCTTCAGTGCTTCAATCAAACTACCTTCTGATTATTCAGCTGGAGTAGTTGTTGCTTTTTATGTAAGTAAAAAAATTATAATGATCTTGTTTCTCATAATATGTTTAATTTTACTATTGATTTTGGGGATTAGCGTCTTAGTAAACTTTATGAATCTTTTTTTTCTTGTGTGATTTGATATTTTCAGATGTCTAATGGAGATACGTATGAGAAGAATCATGATGAGATTGATTTTGAGTTTCTTGGTAACATTAGAGGAAGAGAATGGAGGATTCAGACAAATATTTATGGGAATGGAAGCACTCATTTGGGAAGAGAAGAGAGATGTAATCTCTGGTTTGATCCAACTGAAGATTATCATCAATACAGTATCCTCTGGTCTGATTTTCACATCATGTAAGTTAAATGAAGAAACTATAAAAAATCATTTATCTCCTAGTTGTTCTCTGTGTTTGATTGTCTTAAATAGATAACAAGAAAACCTAAGAATCTTGAAAGGAGGTTAGGTACTTGACCCCATTAGATTTAATTTCCTTTGGTGTTCAATAATTTTCTCTTCTATTTAAGGAAACTCAAGTGGGGTTTAATATTTTGAGGGATCTTTTGTTTTTTTTTTATGCTCAAATTTCTTCTAGTGGAAAGTTTTGTGATGCTTGGACATCATTTGCTTTTGGACTGTTCTGTTCTTGTCAATTTCAAGCTTGTGAGCCCCCCAAAAATGGTTTACAGCTTTCGATCCTTGGCATCAAGAAAGACCCCATACAGAGTAGTGTTTTTCTTTAGGAGTCCAATCCAAGTTGAGAAGCTTTACTTAGTTCATCAAAAGCAGGAATATTAACGCCAGAAATGTTTTATTTTTAGGTTAATGTTTTTATCTTTATGGATAACTAACCTTTTCAGCTTATTTTATTTGTGGTTATGCAGATTCTACGTGGACAATGTTCCAATCAGAGAGGTGAAGCGAACATCATCAATGGGCGGTGACTTCCCGTCGAAGCCAATGTCTCTCTACACAACAATATGGGATGGTTCTAAATGGGCAACTAACGGTGGCAAGTACGGTGTAAACTACAAATATGCCCCTTACATCGCACGGTTCTCTGACCTAGTCCTGCATGGCTGCGCTGTGGACCCGATCGAGCAGCTTCCCAAGTGCGACGAAGGGGCCATCGAGTATATCCGTGCGGCCCAGGAGATTAGCCTGTCAGAAAGGGCTAAAATGGAGGTTTTTAGGCGTAAACACATGACTTACTCGTATTGCTATGATCGGACCAGGTACAAGGTTTCTTTGCCGGAGTGCGTTGTGAATCCAGCAGAGGCTCAGCGGCTTAGGGTTTATGATCCAGTCACGTTTGGTGGGATTCCGAGGCGCCACCGCAGCGGAAAGCACCGGAGCAAGAGAAGCCGTACGGATGGAACAGTGTCGATATGATTAATTGTACATTGTCATTATATTATGGTGTTGGTTTGGAGGGGGGGTCTATAATAAGTCATTTTATTGGTATACTCTTGTTACAATGCATTAGTCACAGTTGCTTGGAGAGGGGAAGTTTTGTTCATTTGTTGCTTGTATCTATGTTATTATAGAACACAGTTCTCTGACTTCTCTCACTCCTCAGACCTTCACGTCACCCGACAGCTAGATAAGTCACTTCCTCTCATATCAACACGTGGCGCCTGTACACGAAACACATCGTTTCATTAAGACGGGAATCGTGATGGACTTTTGTACTCCTTCTCCGCTATTACCAGAGATTGCCATCGTGAAAAATCTCTTCCTAGGGTTTTCACGACATCGATTGCTCTTCTCTTAATCAACCCAAACACCACAGTTACAGATCCATCGCTTAAACGTCTCTTTAATCCATCAACCATGATCGGATCTTCAATGCGAATCTCTCTTTTCCAGGACGGTCTATTTGTTAGTATAATTAAGTATGCTTTTCTCCTCCAGAATTCCTTAATTTTCTTCTTCCCTTTCTGATTTCCCATGATTTCATCAACTTATCTTCAATTTCATCGGCGTCGTCGACAAGTTCCGGAAGTAATCAGAGCGGTTCGGCACCGAGATCTTCACGGAAACAGTCACCAAGGTCGACTTCTCCTCGAAGCCGTTCAAGCTCTTCACGGATTTGAGAACTGTGCTCGCCGACGCCGTCATCATCTCCACCGGAGCTGTCGCGAAACGATTGTTCTAATTTCCATTAAATGATACAAGTTCTTATTAGGTTTTCGAATAAAGTTTAGATCATTTATTCGTTTATGATTTGCAGGACCCTCCAGTTCCTATGCTAAAAGATACAAATTTGGATGTAATTAGAGTCTTAGTTGGTAAGCAATCCAACACTCAATGTATTTTTATGTCTATAGGCTCTTCTTATATGATGTTTCAGATCTCTTAAAAATAAATGTTTTCTTTTATATATGTGCAGATTTAAAAAACCATACGATTCTCATATATAACAAAGCCTCAGAGGTAATAAATTGACATCAACTCCTTACTGCGTTTCATGTTCTCTTTTTAGAAGTTATTAAAGGACATTTTTTGGTGGTCTTTTATATGATTAGTTATTTGCAAGACATGGTTTGATGGTTATGGTGAACTCAGTATGACTGCAACATAGAACAAGCCGTTGGTGGGGTGTTAAACAAAAGTTCAGAACTCATCAGTCCGTATAACAACTTGCTTAGCTGTAGGTTCTTTTCTCGAAAGCAAACTCCTCTGTTCATCATCATTAAAGTATATTAACATTTGAAACTTTCCCTTTAAGGTGGGATTGTTATAAAGATGGTTGTTGAAGGTGAGTAACCATATGTTAGATGGGAGAAGAAGCGAATAAGCAAGTCAGAGTTGGATGGGTTTCCTTTAATTTACCTTTTATTGATGGAGATGGCATGAACAACGGAAGAAACTCACAAAAAGTCATCTGGTTGTCATTCAATTGGCTGCATAAGGAAAAGTAAGAGAATACTTTTGTACTAAGCTTAGACATACCTAATATCTCTAGACTGATTTGTCTTATATTTATCTTACGACGTTACTGTCCTACAGGTTCAAGTACATGAGAGGATGTGGAGAACAATACAATTAATCCAACAATTGGCAGAAGAACTTTCAATCAATAGACTGAAACCCGAAAGGAAGAGAAGCAACTCCTTCTTTTTCTTCATGTGCCTTTGCAGCATGATGATTTAGTGTAGCTTTGTCAGCAGATGTCGCTCTTAATTTGCGATGAACTCTACGTTGAGTGCCGAAGCCAAAAGAAGATATAAATGCTGGGAGTATTTGTAATTTTTTAATAACTAATCTTGGTTAACACTTACACCTGAGAGGTACCTGTAATAGAAAGTTGTTTTTCATGATAGCTGTGTGATCGTGTACTATTACCGCAAGCCATGGAATTGGTTTAACCAAACCGGGTTTAACATCGGTTAAACCGTTCCTAAAACGAGTACAGTTTGAGAATACTATAATGTAAATAAATACAAATCCAAATTATTGTAACTAACCAGAAGAGCATATAAGAATACATATTCTGACAAACTATAGAAATAATATAAATGAATTATCATACATTTTTAAGGGCACCAATGTAAATATAATACATTTTTAAGGTTTCTCTTTTTATTTGCTTCCCTTTTAATAATAAGGGGATATTCTTTAGTCGGCATGAAACTGATAAAACGTAAGAACTATATGATATGCATTGTCTGATTGTGTTTTCATTTGATACTCTTAGGAAAATATTTTAATATTCAGTTTCTCCATGAAAGTTGTTCCACGATCCAATTAATTTGCCAACGTTAGTTTTGGACATCTCATTTTGGTCATAGCATTTTTTGTTTTAATTCATTTATTTTCACACAGACAGGACTTCTCAGCATGCTTTTGAAAACAGCCACACCCACCTTAGCAATTTACTATTATTGCCACTGGACCGAGATTTCCACATTTAATTGTCGATCCCTTTGCTTAATGGTATATAACAAAGTTTTCTGCTAAATTAGATTACTATTTACGCCTTCACATAATCTCATTCTTAATTTCATGAACATGTTATTAGACACTGCATCTCTTATCTCCTATTTATTATTATCAACTTAATATTAGACACATCATCTCCTATCACACAGAAAGTTGAACGAAGATATGAACAATTTAAGTCTTCTCTATTATGACTTTGTTGATGTACCTGCAGAATAACATATGACTTTTGTCTTGGAAAATAAGTAGAGTCAAATATTAGTTGTAAATTGTAAAACCTGCAAATTATGTGAAATCATGTTCTTAATATATCATAGTTACTAATAAAATCCAATTGTTCCCATTTTACTTTGACCAATCTAAATGAGAAACGTAATATATATCACATAAATTAAAATATTAAACAATGTGGAAAATAGAAGATAGTAACGAAATATTAAATTGTGTTCGTAATTTGTATAATCGAGGTAAAAAGTAAAATATAACATACCAATTCATAATTGTGGTGGAATCTTTGCGATTTAAACTATTATGAAGGTGATATATGATTGATATTAGTTATATTTTTATGTTTGATTTGTCCTCCATGCAAATTTTGGTCTTCATTTTAGTCAATATCATATTGTATATGGAAATCCTTGATTGCAAGTTTGCAACCATTAAATTTAGTCGTTGTATGCAATTGATTGCAGACACTACAAATCGATTCCTTGCTATGATATTTGAATATAGTCCTAAAATAGAACTATGCGGTATTTATTAATTTCCAAATACTGAAAACATTTGATTATCTCTTTACTGCGGATTGCCAATTAGATTGATTGAGCGTATATTATATATACCAAAGGCATTTGTCCTGGAATTTTTAATTGCAAATTTTGGTAATTAATTTATAAGGTCTTCAATGCGGATTGCCAATTAGTTTGAATAATTGCATATTCAATTGCCAATCGCATTTATTTCCGGAAATTTTCAACTTATATAAATACATAAGTTCGGACTGCTTACAACATACCAATATTTTCTATATTCCTGCTCACTAAATTTATTCCTGCTCTCTAAGTTTATGATGGACTCGATGTGAATGTGTTCAGGCACAGTTACTTTTGCGTGAAATGCAATTTGCATGACCCCCAACTTATTCCAAGGTTATTATTTATAATCTGATTATAATTCTATTTATAATTTTGCTTTTGACGACATGTACACAAGTAATGGCTATTCATATATTGTAGGTATAAGTTACATGTGGTTGTGCTCGATCATACAAGTGACACCAAAGTTCCTACTTTTTGATAATCTAGCAAATCAGCTCTTACATCAGCCTTGCCTTGAGCTCACCGGACTCATATCCGACGAGGTTTGCTTATAAATCTCTTTTATAACTTTTTAAATAATTCATTTGAGTTTTGAGCGACTGATGTAAGAATGGCCTTTTCTACTTTTCTTATGGAGATCCAAGAACCATATCTTTTGCCCGGTGCTATCAACAATTTGGTTGGTAAAACTTTTCTTTTCAAGATATCGATTGAGCGGAAAAACTATTTGTACAAGCATGAAACTTACAAGGTGCTGAAGATTATCACAAACACTGAGATGATTTCTGAGTTTGAAGTGACTAATTCGCCTACGGTTAGTAATTACATATATCGCCATGATTTATAATTAACGATCTACTAAATTTTATATAATCTTATCTGACTGACAGGGGAGTGAAAATATTGCTGCTATTGATAACAGTATTGTGTCTTATGCACCAGAGGTAAATGCGACTTTCAGTCAATATTATAACATGGTTTTCAACTTAACTCAGAGATAATTAATTTCTATAATTGTCACCTTTTTGTATATTCAGGGGTCGATGATGTTGCGTGGCTGTCCATCTGGTGAGTCTGACTCAAAGAGTTGAACTCCAGCTAAAAGAGCTGGGGCACCAGTGATTAATCTGGAGGAAACATTTGATCAGACTTCTGTTACTCGCACTCATTGTCCAGTGAAGATCAAGAAGGAGAAGAAAGATAAAAGTGGCTAAAGGGAATCATTGAAGTATAAGAGAGTAGAGGATTATTTTTTTCTAAAACTTGCTTGAATTATTGGTTTCTGTTTTTTCTTTCAGTCAGCACTTTATTTTATTTAAATTTCTGAGCTGTTTCCCAGCGAGCTTATTGTCTACTTTTAATTAATATATATATAAAGCCTCTACTCTCATTTTATGGGTATTTAATCTAAGTTATAAGTTGTTCTACTCAGTTTTTAGATAGACTATCTTAACGTGCCATCCTTTGGGAAACTACTTGGGGTGTTGGTAATTTACAGTTCTAATTCTTGAAAACCATAGTAGGTGATTTAACATTTGTTTATGGTGACATTATTTTTTCGAATCATGATCAGGTGGATTCAAGCACGTGAAAACCATTGATGGATTTTCGAAAATTTTATTTGAGCCTGATGATGTTCCAGAGATTCAGTCTTTCAGAATGAGGTAATAAAATTTGATTGTTGAATAGGGAACTCACTTTACTTTATATTTATGCTCACTTATTTTCTCTATTTTTTTATAGGATCCCATACTATGGATACTGAAGAAAAAAATCATGGGAATGACATGGTTTTAATATTTTATTTTTATGTTGTCGTTTAATTATGTTTTGTTGCTTTCGTATCGTTTAATTATGTTTTGTTGCTTTCGTATTTTATGTTCCTCTCCTCCTTATGTTTTTTTTATTTATTTTAAACTCTACATTTTTAATATCTTTTTCTATGCTTTGTTTTATTAACCACAGAAACGATCTATACTGTTACCAATAGCAAAGACTCAAACAATTATGAAATCGCTCGATACTAACCTTATGTAAACACCAAGAACTTAAATTTGCCTGAGATGCATTGTTAGCAACTGCTTTCCCCCCCAAAAATCTTAAGCGTTTCTTGATCTGACCCCACGCATATATCCAATTTGTAGACAAATAAGGCTGACTGCATTTGGAAATATATCAATTACTGTTAAAATTAGATGTTCTTATCTTTATTAACTTCAGAGAGAAAGGCAAAAGTAATAAGTACTTAGTTTGGATTTCTAATATCAAATTTAGAACCTGAATATCTTCAACAATTCTGATTGTAACCTTCCAACTATTCCGTTACTTGATCAGAGTGTAAGCAAGTTGGTAAAACCTTCTCCAAACCTAAATACGAATATATTTCAGTTGCTGTTATATCAATAACAACAAGAAAAGAAGCCAATCAAATAGGAAGAAATAATTTCGAATGTTCGATAATGGAAATATATAATTGTAATTTTGTATATACAAGATTCGATTATCAGGACAAATCATTCATACTCGGATCTCCATAATAATAAGATTGTCTTCTAATTAAATTTAGCTGGAAATCGATCTTTTCTTACCTGCAGTCGGGCTTCAAATAAGGACCAAATAGTGGAAGGCAGAACATACACACGAATTGCTGAGTCGTTTAGAAGGAGAAGATTCAAGAGACCCAAATCATCGAGATACAAAATAAAAGGTCTTTAAGATGAGGAAGCTATTTCTAACAGACGATTGTCTCAGAGTCACAGCCGATTTTGATGAATCGAACAAATTGGATCTTTCTGTAATAACTTTTATTTTTTTTCACGGGAAGTACTTAATGGACTAATTTTTTTTTTTCTTTAGTTTTAGACAAGTATTAAATAAGGCCCATCACATTTTAGTAACTCTATACAAATAAGGTCCATCTGTCTTTGGTCCTAAAAGTCTATGAATTAAGGTCCATAAAATAAAGTCCACTACATGATTAAGACCTTGCATTCTATTTCAATTTGATTTAATATATACTGTTCAATTCTATATATTTCACATTATATTATATTAACCATACAAAATACAATTTAGTATTTTAACTATATCATTTTTAGATTTATCTCATCCCGCGCAAGGCGCGGGTCTCATCCTAGTATTTTTTAAAAAGTGAATCTCACAGAATCTTTTTTTCTTTGTGTGAAAATTATGAAAAAAGATACAACTAATAATTCACATATAATCAGTATAAATATCTTTCAGAAATTGGCTTGAAAATATATATAACAAAACCTAACAAATAAAACCATAAATATTTGATAATAATACCTAAAATAACCAAAATACTTAAAGACATATTATAAAAAACATAATATAAATAATAAATATGAAAAATGACTAGAGAAAAAGTAGAAAATTTATTTAAGATATCATTTTACACATTTTATCAAGGGTTTCTAGTAATTAAACCCCTCAACTAAAGATGAATCGTAAAAATACTCTTAACCAAAAATATTTTGAAATAAACCTTCAACTTTAATTTCGTTAACATATGTTACCCTCATGGAGAGTGACATATGTTAACGGTTTATAAGCTGAGAGTTTATAATGTTGAAAACTTATATGATGTTTTTTTTACAATTCAAAAATAGTGAAGATGTTTTATCACTAAAAGTTATTAAATGTTTTAAAATCTTTATTATCATTTATACATTGTTTTAGATTGATATAAGCCTTTAAACTAATATATAAATTTTAATACATTAATTTATAATCAATTTATAAGGCTTCATAAATATTTTAATATTTTTACATATGATTATTACGGTTTCACAATGATTTAACATTATTCATAATACTACTGAAACATAAATTAATACAATAAATCAAGAATAAAATATCAAATATATTATTTTATTTAAAAAATATCTCTTATTTGTTTAGAAATCAATGAGAATAAAAATAATCATGCATTATTTTTGGCGAGCAGAGAGAAAAAGTAAGAGCCGGAGGACGGAAATCATGAAAATAGAAAAAGTGTGTCCTACTCTAAATAAAAAGATTGAGTTCATGAATGAATTATCCTTGATACTACGTAATATAACTTAGAAATGTTAAATTATTTGATATTTGACAATGAAGATATAAATACAAAAACATTCTTATATCACTATTGCCAAATATCAAATGATTTAATATTTTGAAGTTATATTAAGTTGTAAATAGTGTTGAAAATTATTAATTTAGGATGTATATTTATTTTATAATAAATTAATTTATTAAAATTTATAAATTAGTTTTAAAGGCTTATAAATCAATCTAAGAAAATGTATAAATGATAATAAACATTTTAAAACATTTATTTACTTTTATAAAGAAAATAATAAATAATTAACACAATTGTTATAAATATATTAGGGAAAATAAAAAAAACTTCGTAAAAGAGTAACGACAATAAACTCAAATAATATGTAAATTCCCTATACATACCATACTACACTACTTACACCACCGAAATGAAAAATAAATTGACATTTAAATATTTGGATGTACACGAATATCAATTTAATTCTTTTAATAGCCCAACCCCTAGCATCGATAACTAGATACAAACCCAAAACTTAATGACAATGTCTTTCAGACGATAACCTGCCAGTCCACTACGTCAAAAGCATGCAAGAGTGTTTTCAAAACAACAACATAAACTTCAGGTTCCAAAATCTGCAAGCAACAATAGTTGGTTCATACAACAATGAAATTTACCTATACGACATAAAAATATTATGCAAAGGAGAGCCCAATATCAGTAAAGAATGCTTTGGTATGCTTGGATGGAAACTAATAAAAATTAAAGTTGACCAATGCTGGAGACGCTTCAAAGAATCGTTTCACATGGTTGAAGTAACCAAACTACCATGCAATTCAAAATTTTTAGGAATACAAAATCAATGATTGTATACCGCCCCAACAACATTAAAAAGCATATGCGACACTTACTATATGATATATACATATAAAAACTGTTTACCTAATTTAAGGAGTAGATGTAAAGTATTGTCGCCAAATATGTGTCGAAAATTTAAAAAAAAATGAATTCAAAGTAAAAAAAATGTCTAGCATAATCCCATAATCAAAATAAAATTAAACTAAATAGTTGTATAGTGTATTCTAAAAAAAAAGGTGTTATAGTGCAAAAAAAACACCACACTATACGACAATCATACAAAGAACACATAAGATCTGACATGATAATAGATAACTTAACATAAGAAAAACAAACTAAAATAATTACTCCCCTAAAATAAAAACTGAACTTTGGAAGATCTTCTCCAGTTGACTGTGCTAAGAAAGCTTTGGAAGATGCTGAGATATGGCTATCAGTTAATGACCCTCAGATTGTTACTTCTTCTTGGCAGCCTAATGTCCAACCTTCTAACCCGCAATGGAGAAAACCTCAGGGTGATCTCATCAAATGTAATGTTGGAATGGCTTGGGATAATTCGAGTTCATTCAGTGGTGCTGGCTGGATCACCAGAAATTCCCAAGGTTCTCCCCTCCAACTCAGCCGACGTGGTTACCCCTCTAGTGCATCGAAACAAGAAGCTGATTTACAATCACTTTATTGGGCTGCGGAGAGTATGAGTAATATGGGTCAGAGCAATATCATTTTTGAAACCTCTTCTCATGAAGTTCGTGAAGCCTTTCTCAAGCCACATCTCTTCCCCGACCTTGGACTCCTTATACAAGGCATTCTTCATCTTCTTAGTCTTATCGGCTCTTGGTCTTTAGAGCATGTCTCTGCTCCTCGTAACATAGTCGCTCAGGCAATTGCAGACAGTGTCATCCAAGGCTCTCGCTCTCAGTCTTACATCTCTATTGGAGGACCGGCTTGGCTTCGCTTCATCCTCGACCAGGAAATGAGAAACTCTACCTAACTTTAGATTTGGTTGGTTTCTCCTCTAGTGGAATCCTTCTCTGCTCTTTTTGTTTTCACGTTTAAAGCCTTTATAGGTGCGATGCCTACTGGTATCCTTATTTCTTTTTTCAGTTCCTTTATTTTTTTATGTTTTCTGAAACTATGTACTCCTTGATCCATTGTGGTATATTTCATATGAAACTCAGCGTTAAAAAAAAAAACTGACAAATGCTCCATTCAGACAATTATAATCATCGTATACGAAATTTAGTCAACAATGACTTTGATGGATATGATGAATAACAAAGAATATATATATACCAAACTCTTAAAGTTGAAAATAATTATAAAAAATATCATTTAACAAATATAAAACACACTCAGTGAAAATATACAGTAATATAATAATATACATCACACGTCAAGTATATTCTGCGCGTAGCGCGGACTGACCGTAGTATGAAATAAAATGATTTATTTATTTATTTGAGAGACTTCGAGTTTTTTGAACAAATTTATTTTAAAGTCTCATTTCTTGTTTTTGTGAATATATTCCGTTTGACGAATATTCGGGTTGTATTTTCTTGTCATTTTCTTCGTATATATATGGACAGATATTCGATTTATTTTAATTCAATTTGGGTACTTTATAGACGAAAGTTTTGTCTCTCTTTTACTTGTTTCATTCAGTGGGTCCAATGAATGTTATTCGATTTAATTGTGTGTGGCCATGTTCATGCACATATGTATATACATTCAATGACAATTTATGTAAACCATTGGGTCGTGTCTAAAGTATATATGTACAAATGTTTTTGAGCTTAGCTAGGCTTTAACATTCAGGTACTCGGATCGGATTTGGGACTGATCCGGATTTAGATCCAATAGAGTAATTAGAATTTGTCGGTTTAGATTCGGTTCGGTCATGTCGGGTCTGAATTGGTTCAAATCTTATATAGTTGAACCCAATAGGATAACTAGAATTTATCGGTTTGAGTTCAGTCCGGTTTTGGGTCAGGTTCGGTTTGGATCATGTCGGGTTCGGCTCAAAAAATACCTCAAAACACAATAAAAAGACCAAAAATATTTTAAGTCCTAAAAACATTCAAAATTTTACTTAAAATCTAATCCGAAGATATGAGAAATACCTGAAATTTTATTCGTTTATCCGAATTATATTTTTTGAAAATCCGAAACCCAAAACCATATCTGAAAATCCATATTCGAAACTTAAAAAAGTATCCATGATACCAAAAATTTATTAAAACACTCATATACACTTAATATATACTATAAGTTTTGGCTATCCATGGGATCTCAAATTCGGATCAGATGAGGTCCAATACTCGCAGATCCTCCACAACAAGAACCCAGTAGGGTAAAAAGATCGATTCAGTTTTTACCCGAAACGAGATTTTTTGGATCGGTTTTGGGTCGGATCCTTGGATCCGGATAAAATGCCCAGGTCTAAGTTTAGCTCATTTTCACTGTAGAGTTTCGCATTTTAGGGACCATCTAAAGACATAAGACTTGTGGAAAATTAGCTTAGATCATTCTCATTGTGTTGTTTTACAGATGTCGATGTTTTTTTTTTCTTTTGCCAGCTATGGTCTATCTAGAAACCCTGTGCATGCTTCCAAAGCTCTTCTTATCCCGAAAATACCTTTTCAATTTTGCCTTTTCGACTCGGATCAAGTCGATGGGGTCGAACGGCCGTTTAATTTATTATTCAAAAAAATAAAACTCCTTTTTCTTTTGATGAAACATTGGCATTAATGGTTAAGTGTTAATGTTATATATTATGTTAACACATTGCTTAACTTAAAAGATTATGATCTATGGCCAAAAGAAAAAATTCTTAATCGATTAATTCCTCACAAAGAGGTAAGTTCTTCGGCTATCCTCTTTAGACCGATATAGTGTTTGCATTCAATGGTTTCGTTTCTAAACCTAAATCAGTTTGTATTCGCTCTCAGAATCCTAGCTGCTCCATATTCTACAGACCTAGAATGCTCAGAATTAAATTGGAATTACTCTGGATTCGACTATGAGTTAGAACCCTGATTTCGTGGAATGATAATGCATTGTCCTTAAAGTTGTTGTTCCTTTTTAAACCTATGTGCACTTTTTTTTCTTTATATCAATTTGATCATGCCAAAGACATACTAGAATTACCTTAAACTTGTAGTTCATTTTTATGGTAGTTTTGGACAAATGAACTATGTTTTAAGTATGTTAATTCCTAGTGTAAATATATACATGAAATAAGGTTCTGTTAATATACACTGCTGATCGTGATTTGTTAACTTGGTAGTATGAGTCTGTCGTTGATGACAAAAAAAAAAAAAAAAAAAAAAACTTGGTAGTAGATTTAACTCAAAGTC
This sequence comes from Brassica rapa, assembly GCF_000309985.2. Lineage (NCBI taxonomy): Eukaryota > Viridiplantae > Streptophyta > Magnoliopsida > Brassicales > Brassicaceae > Brassica > Brassica rapa. The sequence continues at coordinate 24,360,761 of NC_024796.2, forward strand.
TCGAGATTTTATTTTTGAACTCTCACAATTTTTAGTTTTGTGATTAAAGGGTTGATTAAGACGGGTTGCAGATGCTTTGGACGACTATTTTTTCTTTCAAAAGTATTTTTTCTAAAACAATCATGCTTTACCTTTAAAAATAAAATTTAGAGCGAAAAAGTTATAAGAGAAAATATGTTAGCTCTCAGAACTAGTTTTTTGCAGCTTTTATTTGGTACTTTGAAAATAAATTTAGCAAAAAAATTAAAGCCTATTTCCTTATTTTTTTATTTGAAAACTGAATTTGCTAAAATTTGGGTTTGGGACGGTCCAATTACTACTCACTTATTCATACTCTTTTTCCTTTATTAACATAAGATATTTTATAACGGATAAAATAAAAATTTTATTTATTAATATTTGAAATTTTAATTTATCAATTAGAAAATAAATAATATTTTACAAATATTTATTACTATTTACTTTTTTTGTTTGTTTATAATGTTTTTTAAAAAATCAATTTTTAATGTTTTATAGAACTTCAAGATCGTTATAATGGAGAGGAGTGGCACAAGACGACAAGATCTGGTGGTAGATAAATAGAACAAGCTATCAGTTAGAGGTGGAGAGGATGCTATGAGGATCAGCGAGAGGCTTAGCCGAATGTCAAGATATAGGTGAGACCAAAGCGAGAGTGACACAAAGTACGAGATGAAATTGTGAAGAGATATGAGATTTTGCCGACTCTAAATTCTTACAACCGTAGGATCGACTCAAATCCAGGCGCAAATGTTACTGGGGAACACCATAAGAAGTGATGTTGACCAGAGAAAAAGTTAGGAGTGGGCGTTTAGATACCCGTTCAAGATCAGATTGAATATTTTGGATTTTCAGGTATTTCGCTGTAGAAGTATAGAATCCGTTTGGGTATTTTTATGATTCGGATCGGTTTCAGATATTTGCAGTTCGGATTTGGATATTTCGGGTCGGGTAAAATTACTTAAAAAAACAAGATCAGGATGAATATAGCTCGTCAATCAAAATAAAAATTCTGAATCACATAGTAATGTGTACGTTGTAAAATTGAACAATCTAGTATTAAGAAAACAACAATAAAATAAGTTTTTAACCAAAGAGAGAACATCAAATACTCAAAGATGAAGACCAATACTTCACCAAAACAACCTTAAAAGAGTGCATCATCTAGTAAAATCAAAAGGTGCGAAGAAATTGAAGACGCGTCCATTAGGTCCACAGCGGGGATGGATTTTGGTTTAGTTTGATTATGAAGAAGAAATAAAATTGTCTAAACTATTAGAGATTTAGGATTACTATATATATTCTCAGATATTTTGGATATCCATTCACGTATCGGATATTACCCGATTGGGATCAAGTATCCAATCTTCTCTAACTTAATACTCGTTTGGATATTTTTATAGATCGAATCGGGTTCGAGTTCAAGTTTTTTGGATTGGATTCGGATTTGGGTAAAATGTCCGTGCCTAGGATGATTAGCTGGAAGAAGATTTTGTTGCGGCAGCTTTGGTAGTCAGACATGAGAGAGAAATATTTTAGGCAGCTCCCTTTCTAGTTTGAGAGTTCAATATCTTTCTTCCTTTAATCTGGCCTTAAGCGTGGTTTTTATTCAACCACGCAATCATTGATGGCAATGTAAATTATGAGGGTAATTTCCAACTTGTTAATTAAAAAACATATATGTTCACACACTGAAGTTATATATAGTTACGTAGAGCTATAATATATTGATGCAGAAAGAAACCAGTGATATCCACATCATGCCGCCTCACATATTCCACACAACAATCGAAATGGATGCATAGTTTATAAATAAACACTCTCAAATTATCATATGTTTAACTCTCTCTCTCTTTTTAGAGGAATAATCTTTAAAAGAGACCAAAAGTCTTGGATTTTTTGGACACTGTGGATTGGTGAAGAACATTGCCGGAAATGTCATAGAAGACGAACTTAACTTCAGAGTGAGTGATGCGAAGAGACATGAAACCTTGTCCGTCGTAATAAAGTTTGAGTTCTTTTGGATCCCATGGCTGAATATCTCCTCTCCATGCCTTTGATCCTCCTCCGCTTGTCAGAAATTGAATTTCACTTCACAATTCCAAAAAAAAAAACTTAAAAAAAAAAACATTTAAACTCAACTAAGTTCATATAAACTCACGTTCACTATCAAAATAACTGGTATAATTAGAATTAATAAATGAAGATTAAGTAGAATTTTACCCGATGTCAAAAGAAAAAAAAGAAGTAGAATTTTACCCTTCAGAACCAATGTGTTGCAAACAATGATCATGTCCGTTTATGTACAAGTCCACTTTATTCTCCTTCAAAAGTAAATACATAACATTACGACAAACTACTTACTAGTAAAAATTTCGGACAAAAAATAAAATAATAGTAATTACCAGAAAATGATTATTGCAAACTATTTCTAGAAAACTGGAAGTAAACAAGAAAAATATTTACCTCTAGAATTGGAAGAAGTTGATCTACTAGCTCTTGGGTCACCCCATGTTGACCTGCTGTTTTGATCCCATGATGTCCCACGACAAATTTCCATGTGGCGCGCGACTTCTTAATCTCTAAATCTAAATCCTAATAACTCAATAATAGAAATTAGAATAACTAGAAAAATTCAAAACCAAAACGAGATTTCTGATTATTATTCGTTCTGAACAAATTGTATTACATGTAAGAGGTTGGAGATATATTTCTTTCTGGGTAAGACGTTGCTCCAATCGTAAGTGTGATCTTCTGGATCTGTGAAGTATTTTTTTACAAATGGATTTGTGTCCACGAAGAAAAACTCCACCATTCCTATATCACCAAAAAAAGAAGTATATATCAATCTTGGACTTATTATGCAGTAGTACATTAAAAATCCAAACTTCTAGTCTGAATCTGTTATAATTAATAAATCATTTGTGTCCAATCCAACTTCCTAAAAGAAATAGAATATGTATTGAACCTGAGCATAAGACAAAAGATCTGCGACAAAACCATCTCCAATCTTTTTGGGTGAGAACTTGACTTAGTTGTGCTGAAACATTTCCTCGGTAGTCATGGTTCCCCAAAACTGCAAATTGAGTTTTGACCACAAGCGGTTAAGAATGTTTTTTCACTAGCTTAAAGGGTTAAATCATTCAAAAACATAATTATGTATTAGTTAAACATACAATGAATTTAATTTTGAGTAAGTCAAATTACCAGAATACCACTGTTTTTGTAGACTAGGATGAGTGTAGATATGAGAGAAAGAAGCTTCAAAAGAAGTATCAGTGTCTCCTTTTAAACCATCGTCATAAAAATTATCTCCAACTGATATCACAAAATCTATGTCTAGTTGCTCTCCAACAATTCCCATCTGCCAAATTGTCAAAATTTTCACTCTTTAAAAAAAAATATATAAATAAATACTTAATTTGTCCCAAAAAAAATCGTAGCATGGTACATTTGACCATGTCAAATACTTTCAGAAATTAGTTACATGTGGTGTGCAATTTATTTATTTGATTAATAATAAAAATCTATTATTGAAGAGACCTTTTACTGTATTGCCAAACAAAGTGCGTTTAAGTTAGGATTTAGGCTCCGAATGGAGAAAGCGGATCAAGCGTTGCGGATCTGGCGGATCAAGTGGATCGAGTGAAACAAAAGCGGTTCTAGCAGATCTAATAGATAAAGTGTGGATCAAGCGTATCTAGCGGTTCAAACACATGTCTGAATGGTAAAAGTGGATAAAAAGCGGTCCAAAATACTGTACAAATTTTATGTAATTTATATACTATTTATTTTCATAATTAAAAGGGTTATTAAAAATACATTGTAATATGAAATAATTATATTTTGACAAAAACGGTGTAAAATCAATTTAAATTATTTCTCAAAAAAAATTAAATTTTATTTACTTAAATTTATAATATTTTATATAAATTTATATTACTATTTTTTAGAATTAGAGTAGTTATTTAAAATATATTTTATAAAAAATTAGGTATTCGGAATTAGAAAAAAAAGAGTTCCACTAGATTTTTTATAATTTTAGATGGGTTCGTTGGTTTAGATACCATTTAAATTATGTAGTAGTTCAAAAAATCAAATACACCTTAAGATTTTCGAAATCTACAAATAAATTGATCGATGAACTGAACTAATAAATGATTCTTAAATCATTCAAACTGAACTAAAACTATAATTAAACATAATGTAAAAAACATAATTTTTTGTCAGTTTGGTTCAAGTAAATTTCAGAATTAAAAATAGAAGACATAAACTAGAATAAAGAATAACGTGAGTTTGAATAATTTTATAGATGATATGAATTCTTATTTTTTTGAGACTAAATTTTGTAAACATTTATATGACTGAAACCATTTAGATATAAATATAGTATGTATTACATATTATTTAAACAAAATAATAATTTACTTTACAAATAAAACAAAAGAGAAGAACTGCTAGTACCACTCAAAAAGTGTAGAGTAATTACTGTAGTTAGTGGTTCCTATTTTTTGTTCACAAAATTGAACCACTTGCGGTTCTTTCACAATTAAAGTGAATCATTCTACAACTAAACATAATATGTTGAATGGCAAATCATGGTGTAGTTCGCACATGTGTACCCTCCATCTTTTTACTGTCTCCCATTCGAACTCTTAATATATTCTTTTGTAAGCCGTCTTATTTATGTTGTCTTATATTAAATAATCAACATTTAAGAATGTATTTAATTTAGGATTTAGAGTAGTTTGTATTAAAATAAATAAACTATTAAAATAAAAGTTAAAATATTTGATAGAATTCAATGTTATTAAATTTATAATTTTGTAATATATTTTAAAATCAAATACTAATATATTTTGGTGGTATCCGAAAAGCTTGTAAAGCTTTTTTCCCTAAGGATAGATGTGTCAAATTCGAGTTTCAGCAGCTACGAAAAATTAATTTAAAAATTGGTTCATATTTCGAGTTTCAAGTCCAAAACTTTTTATCTTAAAAGGTTATGGTGGAATTTTAATTAATAAATTAAATCTTTATTTTAATATCAAATTATAATAATTAATTAAAATTATAATAACTTTTTTTATTCACATAAATTTTATAATTCATTAGAAATTAAATCATTTTGAATTGTCTTAAATGTAATGAAAGGTGCATTTGATATAGGGGAGTGTATTTAATTTAGAATATGGAATGATTTGTATTAAATGAGAGTGTATTTAATTTAGAATATGGAATGATCTGTATTAAATGACAAATATTATATTTCTCATATATAAATTTAAAATATCTTTTAAAATCAAGTATTATTAAACTTATAGTTCCAAAATGCACTATAAAATTTATTATTATTCAAATATTTAATTGAAAGATTTGTTGTAATTCTAAGTGTTTTGATGAACTCTAGGTAAAAATACAAAAACAAATCTCAATTTCATGGTTTCAGATGATATTTTATCTAAAATCCTATAAACTTCCACAAGTTAATAATTTTTATGATTTTGCGTGAATAAATACTTTTTATTTTTAGTTAAAACACTCCATCTAAAAATGAAATTTCATATTTATATTTTTAGTCAAGAAATTCCACTAAAAATCTTACAATCACAATAATTGTCCAATATTTAAAATATTTTTAGTATTAATAGATCTCAAAATTAAAATTCAATAACATTAAAGTTTAAAAGAAATCTCCAATAACAATATGCTTTGTAATGAACCGTATCGGCTCTTCAATTTGCAATTATCAAGTCAATGTCTATATATTGCATAGAATGAATGTCTTCTTATTAGGAAGATATGGACGCAACATACGCATATATATTCACATATTGATAATCTAATACTATTGTTTCTTCTATAATTACGCGTATCGTAAAACCCGATAAAACAACTTTGACAAAAAGAGTATCAACTTTCAAAGTTACAATGAAAAATAACAAGATCAAATTAAGTACACATTTCCAATAAAAGATCAAACCTAATCACTTGAATGTATACACAAATAAATATTTATGATCCAAAATGTGCATTTCTATCCTACAAAGCCAAACATCTATTGTGTTTGCATCATAGATCTAAATTCGGTAGTAAGTGAGTAAGTTTATACTCCATCCGTTTTATAATGTAAGTAGTTTTGGTTAAAATAAAAAAAATTAAAAAAATTATTATGTTTTAAAAAATATTGTATAATAAATAAGTTAGATATAATTTAACCAATAAAAAATAAATATATTTAATTTGATTAATCACACTATGTTCAATAAATTTAAAAGTTATCTAGAAATATAAAAACTATTTATATTTTAAAAAAACTTTTTTTCCCTAAAATTACTTACAATCATAAATGGAAGGAGTATATGACAAGACAAAGTCCAAAACTTTAACCACATAACTAATATTTTTTCCTTCAAAAAAGAAAATTGTATTGCTGCCATCAACAACTATGTATGTGCTTTACACATTCAAACATTAATATCGTTTTTGTCACTTTACAGAAATATAAATCTTTTTTTTTTTTGCTAAAAGAGAAATATAAATCTTGAGTGCGTTATATATGATCAATAAGCTGTATTAGTTATTACCTGGTAAAAAAAAATAGTTCTTACCTGGTGAGCAACAAGTGATTGATTAAAACCTCCTTTCCGACCCCAATCTCCAAAGACAAGAATGTCCAAAGAGCCATCAGATTTCGTCACCGGATGCCCCAACCTTTCAAGCTTCGAGAAAGAACCATTGATGAAAATACATAGAATTAGAAACATCAAACGCACACTAAGCGTCAACACACCCATTTTCATCTGACTTCTTAGTTATGTTCTCTGATCTAAGAAATCCAGAAAACAATGTATATATACAGAGAGGAGTCTAAATGCCAATTAATATTAGATGAATCCGCAAGGAAAACACGGTCTATAAAGTATTGCAAAACTGATGTAATCATTTTACTATAGAAATTAAGAGGACTTTGAGCCTTTGACTCTCAAAATAAAAGTTAAGAAGACTTGACAGCTTTTTCTTATCTCAACTATTTTAAGCAAGATACTAGATCTTGACCCGCACAAAAAAAATATAGTTTTTGTTTGTTTTTATTCATATTTACATAGATATTTTGTTTTTACTTTAAAATAGTATATATTATAATAATCACATATTTTGAAATGTGTAAATCACTTTTTTCAAACTCAAAATTGTAAAATTTTACTTATTCTTAATCAAATTAATTGTTTCAAACTATCACATTAGTTTTTTATTTTCTTTACAATATATTGTTTGTTGAATTTTTGTTTAATTATTAAACTCGGTAAGCTCTTCTAATTTTGATAAAATAGAATTATTGTAATGTCTAAAAATATATTACATATGAAGGTTTATTATTAAAACACAAATTTATGTGACTTTACATGATAAAATGACTTTACATAAATAGACAAATCCTATCTAGTAAAAAAAAATAGTTTAAACATTTAAAAATTAGGAAAATGTACGAAAATATACTATCTATCTATAAATCCAATGGGCGTTAACATTTTAAATTCAATTATTCAAGAAATATGTGATCTATTACTAATATCTTTTATATATACACTTAGAATATATGATTAGTAAACCCACACACAATATTAAATGATTATGAATTTACCTTTTCAAAATGGATCTTGTGTACATTAGCTAAGGTCGATGAGCTTTTTATGGAGATCAATAATAAATCATGTCAATATTATGGTTTATAGAAAATATTGTTGAGAATCGTATATTGCAATCAAAAGGTTTAAAAAGCCTTTTAAAATAAACATTCGTCTTAACTAATAAATCCATAGAAGTTAATCATATTTTTATATAGGTATAATATGTACTTGGTTCTCAACTATAATTTATGAATTATGAAAGTACCCAAAAAGATGAATAGTATTTCATTCCAAGTACCGTTCAAATCTTATTTTGTTAGTTTTATTTACTGCATATAACGAACCGGCTGAATACTCAAGCTAATAATGTATTATGGCTTTGATTGGTAACATGTATTAGAGTTGATTTAGTTTGAGTTATGCTGAAAAATCAAAAATGTCACCGATCATGAATTAGTTTTAAGTTTTTAATGTTAGGTTTGAGTTATAATGTATTATTGTTGAGTTACTAGTTTGAGTTATATCCTTTGTAAAAATGATAAATCAAATCTTAAATCAACATCAATGAAATTCTCATGTATTAAGACTTGAGTTAAATAATTTTTTGGTTTTCTATTAACTACCCCACGTCCCTTTTTTATTTTTTTTAACAAATTAAAAAATTATAATACATGATCACATAGTGTACGTTTACTTGTTACTAATTAATACAGTATTTTAATAAATTACCTACTTGTTATCCAAAGACTTTCTAATTATTTTTCACTTAAGTTAGTTTTTTACAAAACAAAAAACTCTAGTTAGATAATCCAAATTGTTTTTATATTTTTAATTTTGTTTGATGATTAAATGTTATATCCTATGATTTTATTTGTTAATTTTAATTATTAATTTTGTTTTTAATATATGTTCTTAATTTTTAAATTATATTTAGTTTTCTAATTATTTAATTAAATATATAATAGATTTTACTATTTATGATATTTAGATTTTTTAAAGAAATTATACATACTGCAATTTATACATCAAAAATGTTACCAGTCAATTATTTCAAAATATATTAACTCAAATTTATATAGCAAACCTACTGCATAAATCTACAGTTTCTACCACATAATTTTTACTGTAAGTTACATCGAACTATACATTTTTTTGTAACTCAAAGCTAATACTATATGTTCCCCTATTCATCAAAGCTAAATGATGATCACTTGATGTTCGGTTAAGTCCAATATGTGATGTGGTTTATTTAGTGTTTAAATCGAATATGTTGAATAGTCAAACTAATCATATATTGTAAATGATTGTTAGAACCGGTTTAATCAAATGCGTTTTTTGTTTATTAAGTGTATAAAGCGAGCCGGTTCAAGAGTGAATCTTATTATAGGTTCGATATATATACATGTCCTGTATGTGATTTATAAATGATGCCACGATTTTATAGGCGTAAGTAATTACAGCCGAGTAAGTCAGAAAATATTAATTAGAAGTAAATGAAACATAATTTTTTAGTAAGGTCCATTTTTAAAAATATCACACATGAATTAAGGTTGTGACTTCTTTTTTAATATATACGATGGGTCATGCTACCTGTTACTTACACGTTTACGTCAGAGGGCATATCTTCCTGATTTGGTTTTCTAATTTTATTATTTATTTGTAATTATATATACTATTTTCCCCTATTTATGTCAATATTAATTTTATTGGATAATTGATGACTGAATATAATCTTTAAAATTTTGTTATAATTAGTAAAATATCCAAATAATTCTGATCTTCGAGGTTTAAGAAATTGAATCATAGAAGATTATATTAAGGATTTCTTTCTTTATAGGAACACGCATAAATAATAATTTGAAACATATACATATAGTGAGATATTATACTAATGAATTATACAAAGTAATGTGGACACTTTAACCGACAAACAAAATAAAAGGAAGGCAAATGTGTACACGCGTATCTTTTTTTTTACTCGGCTATATATATATATCAGAGTAGAAATAAAGTATAAATTTTATAAATTAATAAACATGATAAATTATTATTTTTTGAATTAAATACTGTAAGATATTATATAATATGTATGATAAAATAATAAAATAATTAATTTTTCAAACAGTTATGTAAATTTATAATTTAAAACTTATGTAAATATATAATTTGAATATAAATATAAATTAATAATAACTATATATAAGTTTATATATATAAATATAAAAAATGTTAGATTGTTTGTTCTTTATTTACACTGATATTTATTTTTATTTTTTTTCAAATGTTTCAAGATATTCGTTATTTTGTTATTTTACATCTACAAGTCTATTAATTACATTTAAAGTACATAATTTATATACATTAATTAATCAAATAAAAATAAAATGACATTTGTATTAGTAGGATTTCATCAATAGATACCGTAAAATCATTGCTTCTTTTTATTATTACGTAAATAAATAAATAAATAAATATGTATATATATATATATTGAAATATATAAATCTAAAAGAGTTATGTGATTTAATAATTATATGAATTAATAAAAAAATTTATTTTGAATATCATTAATTTATAGAGTTTTTACTGTTTGTATATGTCACATGCAAATTTTTCTTTCTTAAACAATTTATGCACTGGAAAATAATTACCGATCATTATTAATGATTATCCAACATGAATTATTAAGCATCATTATTGATAAGAGCACTTTGTGTATTTCCTATTTATATGACGACATGAGAGCGCTCTCAAGAACTTTCCAAGATGCCGTGACCATTTAATAGGAAAAAACATTGAACGACTTAATAGTCTAATAATAAATTTGTTTTCTCAACTTTTTGTAGTCTCAGATTGTTGACTATATAATATCGGAACTCGGAATAAGTGTTCCAACGATGCAAAACATGCCCATAACCATCGTAAGAAAACGACGAGTAGTTCTGATTCCGATAGATAAACCAACATGAATACTTGTCCATCGTAGTAAAACTTCATCTCTTGCGAGTCCCACTCATTCACTTCCTCTTTCCATGCCTTGGATCCACCGCCACTTGTCAGAGTATTCCACTGGAGATAACACAAAACATGTTTCCTCTATAATGAAATGTTTTAATCACCTGTCGGTGCTGCTTATGTGCTCCAAGGATCATGCCCGTTTATGTAGAGATCCATTTTATTAGCCTACATTTCAGGAAAACTAAGTAATTGTAGCGTTCAAAAAAAAAAAAAAACTGAGTAATTGTGTTTTCATTTTTTTTTTACTATTACAGAGTTTAAATCTGTATGATAATAATATTTGCCTCAAGGATAGGTAAAAGATGTTTCTCAAGCTCTATTGTAACACCATGGTGACCTGCATGCACTCTTGATTGTGTGGTGACCTAACACTAATTTCCATTTCGCCACATCGACATCCTATAATTTTTATTTATCCCCGATAAGAGTGATCAAAATATTTATCGATTTTCAAAAATAATGATATAAGTTGATATGTGACGTAGCTTATGGGAGAGTCAGAAGTTAATCACCGCTAAGAGATTGTTAAGATACTTATTTCTTGGTAATACGCCTCTCCAATCGTAAACATGGTTCTTTGGTTCAACAAAATATTTATCTACGAACGGTGTTGTGTCCACGAAGAAAATATCGACGACATCTACAAAAAGATTGTTTAAAGAAATTATAATATAACTTTAAATGAATATAATTTTCTGTTGTAAAGTTAAATAAAAAAAAGAATTAATTACAGGCGTTAACAACGCAAGTTCGTAAACAAATCAATCGGCAGTCCAAATCCGTCTTCCCTTAGTATGGGGATGAGTTGCGTTTCAACGTTTCCTCTATAATCATGACTAGACTTTGTGCGGGTATACTTTTATGTATATTTAATTAATATAAAAATATATCAAAAATTTTTTTTTTACAGTTTGAAGTTTTATATAACTTTATAAAACTATTGTTTGGTGCATTTTTCGACAAAATTGATATAAAAATGCTTATATTTTTATTGGTATTTTATTTTGTTTATAAATATTAATGAATATCAATTTGTTCTTTCAATATTTGGTATATAAAATTTTAATTTGAAATAATTAAATACAAAAATATCTTCAATATATAAACAGAACGATTTCTGATTATACAAAGTGTACATAAATTCTATTTTAAATTTTATATATTAATATATTTATTTCATTATATTTAATAAATTCAATAAATTTTACAAATTCAATAAATTTTACAAATTCAATAAATTTTACAAATTTTACAAAATATTATTTGTATTAAATTTTAGAATATTTTAAAATTTAATCTTAATATGTATATAGAATCCAAAGTTATTTGCTGTTATTTTAAATAAATATAAAATATTTTATCCCTAAACAAATTTAAATACATAATTAACCAGTTAAAACCATGAATCTTATTAAAAAATATAAGCTAATAATAAAAATGTAAATAAATATAACAGTACAATTTATTTATGTTTTCTGAAAATTTAAATTGATTATCAACAATAAAAAAAAATTACAGGGCACTGAAGTTTATGTTTTTAATAATGAACACAATCGATAGAAGAAACAAGAAAAACAAGAAATAAGTCTGATGTTTATCATCAGTATGCTGATCGAGGATGGTGGAGGTTTGGGTTGCTCAGTCTCGGGGAATACTTGATTATGGTTTCGTTAATGTGGAAGTGGGATTTTGAGGTTACGATTATAATGAGTATCTTTAAACCCGTATTTTCTGGCTCCAAGGAGCAATATAAATATTCTTATATATGAAAATATTAAGTTGAAATTGTACGAGAATTGAGAGTCATTGGACCATAAGCTATCTCCGAGAGATACGACATAAACATAAACCGGATTTTTTATTTTTATCTGAAACGAAACAGGATTTCGATTTTGTACAACGGTTTCAATCACACTTTGGCTATGATTGTTTGGTTACTGTGGATCCAAATAGAAGGAACCGTGGTTTAGTCCTTTTTTATAATAATGAGTATCAGGTTAAAATATTATACTCTAGTAACAGGATGATAGATGTTGAGGCGGTGGTTAAAGGAAAACAAGTTTTTCTTACTTTTGTCTATGGGAACCGGTACAAAAGTTAAGAGACTAGGTTTGGAAGCGACTAACTCGGTATGGATTAGCACGGTCTGAACCTTGGTTTATTATTGGAGATCTAAATGAGATTACTGGAAATCATGAAAAAGACGGGGGATCCCTACGATGCGTAATATGATAAGGAATAGTGGACTATTAGAGTTCCCGGCTCGAGGTAATAAATAGTCATGGCAAGGAAGAAGATGTAAAGAAAAAGTGGCAGTAACGATTAGATGTAGACTGGATAGGACATTGGCAAATGAGGTATGGCATACGCTTTTCCCATGTTCCTACACAGAATATTTGAGGATGGTGGCTTCTGATCACCGTCCAGTAGTAGCGTTTTTGGAGGATATTGTATCAAGGAAAAAAAGACAGTACAGATTTGATAAAAGATGGATTGGATAGAAAGGGCTTATGGAATCAATTGTGGCAGGCTGGACAGAAAATCAGGAAGGTCAAATAGAGGATTTTGTTACAAAAGTTTATAATTGTCGTCATTAAATTTCATCATCGCGAAAAGACAATCAACCATATGGGAAGGACAAAATTCACGATCTTCAACTCGCACTTGAAAAAGTTCAAGCAGATAATAGTAGATCACAAGAGGAGATTGTTGAGGTTTCCAAAAAGTTATAAAAGGCTTATAAGGATGAAGAGGAATATTAGCATCAGAAAAACCGGAATATGTGACACTCATCTGGGAATTTTAATTATTTATATTTAATTTAATGAAGAAATATTCTATGAAACACTATTATTGAGGATGCTCGGTAGAAAAATTGCATGATTTCGTCAATGTATTTATTTTAACTGATTTTAAAAAAGTAAATAATTATTATATAGACTTATTATAATACTAAATATATTTATTTATTTATAATATATATTTTTATTTTTTATATTATTGTTGAAAATAATGTTTAAACTTACTAAATTATATTTTAAATTAAATATATTAATTTTGAAAAAATATTATTGTTTTTAAGATTTTGTTTTGTTAATATAAACATATTTTAACATCATTAGATGGAATAAATTAATAATATAAATCATTTTAAATTTTCATAAATTTAATATGTAGTGTTACTAAAATTTTGATATAAGAACATAGAAGAGTGATCGGTCATTTAAAAGAGCGAGCATCTGCAATTTTTTAGTATTTTTTAATGTTTTTATTAACAATTATTAATTGGCCAGCAAAAAACTTGATGAACTAAAACCTAAGGGGGTGTTAGTGGGGATGAGATTTATAATGAGTCTTAGAATTTCTAAGTTTAGTGTTATTGGTTTATAGATTCTCATATTCTCATTAAAATCTATTGTTATTGGTTTGATGATTCTATAATTCTATACAAAGTCATTTGTTATTCAAAAAGTTAAAATTTTAATGATTCTACAAATCTACTAAAGTAAGTGTTATTGGGAGTTGAATTCTTATCATTTTAACTCACAAATTTAGATTTTGAGAATACTACATGTTTACTTTGAATTCTTAGAATCATTACATTACTCTATTTTCATAGATTTTCACAATAGACAAAATTCTCTACATCTCTTTCTAAATTTAACAAATCTCTCAACTTTTAAAATCAACAAACTCTATAGAAATCTAAGTCCCACTAACACCCCCTAAGTTGCTCTCTTGATCTGTCTCCCCCCAAAAAGTTTTTCTTTTGATGATTTTTGTTATAGATTTTCACATATATATATACATATATATAAGTTTTTCTTGGTATTTGTCTTTCATCATCTAAACTTACCTATAATAACTTTATATATATATATATTCCTCAATTGTTATCTAAACTTACCTATAATAACTTTATATATATATATATATATATATTCCTCAATTGTATACAAATATTAATATAGAATTGCCATGATTCTTTGTTAGGAAAGAATAATATTTCTTTGTAGAAATTAATCAGTGTTTTTTTTGTAAAAATGTTAAGATTCATTACCAATTTTAAGTTTTTTACAGAACAACATAGACACCAAGAACAAATTAACAGAAATAAACTAAACATAAACTCAGACATGGACAATAGAATGAACCGACTACAAGAGGAGCAGCTAACTAGCAAAAACGCACCAGAGTTGGAACCTACGCTTGCCGCAAAATCAAACCTGCAGTTATAACGAGGACTGAACCCGGTAGAATATGGCGAATCCCGATGATCAGTCCTTAAAGATCCAGGTTGTCAAGAACAGCTCGTGCAGCCCTCCTAATCCGCAGCCTCCACGAACAAACAGCTTCCTTCGCAACAGAGCGCACCCGCTCACACCAAGTCGAGCTTTATTTGGAGAAGAAACCACCAAGAGCCGCCACAGATTACCGGACCTACATCAAGAAAACAGAACGAGCAAGCACCACCTTGAGGCAAAGTGGACAGGAGGCAGCCCCAGACCATGCCCCTGAAACAAGCAGGCTCTGAACGTGCCGCCACCGAAGGAAGAAGCCGTGGTTGACAAGGCCGATGACTCTCCACCTCGCACACGCACCGCGACGGAGAACCCGTAGCGGACCTTCACGATATCGAACCGAAATCAACCCCTGGAAGCCCCCGCAAGATAGACTGACCGGTCTAACAAGGAACACCTGCGGAGAACACCAAGATACGCAGAGAAACACCGCAACGCCACCGCCTGGAGAAACCGAGAAGCGCCTTCAACCAAGTGAGCCTTCTCACCCACACCGAGAACGAAAGGTAGAGGAAGCAGAGGAAGGAGACGGATCTACTTCCGGAATCCAGATCTGACGCCAGATCGAGACTTCCACGACCACACCCGACCGAAGGAACCTCACATCCACTCCTCCTCCACGCTTCTCCGGAGTTCCAAGAGAGACAACACCAGATCTGGAACCGCGGTGGCGCAAGCCCCCAGAAGACCGAGAAAGGAAGCAAGAAGAGGGAGGGAGAGGAGAGGCGAAGAGAGCAGCGACTGGCGGGGGCGGACCGGAGCCGAGGAGGCCGCCAACCACCCAACGAGATCTGCAACTAGGGTTTTCTTTTTTTTAGAGAGAGAAGTATAAGAGAGAAAGGAGAGCGTTCTTTTTCTCTTCTTCTAGAAATTAATCAGTGTTTTTTTTTTGAATAATATTTTTTTGTAATGATTGTTTACAGTGTTTGTAGAATTGAGTCATGACTACTGATCCTTTTTGAAAAAATATTTTTTTGAATAATATTTCTTTGTAGAAATTAGTCAGTTTTTTTTTTTTAATCAGTGTTGCTTCACAATGTGTGAAGTCGAGTCAGTTTGATTAAACAAGTTTGTAATGATTGTTTACAGAATTTCTAATAAAACACAAATGTTTGGAAGAATCAACGTGTTTCTGTTTCTGTGTTTTCTGATTTTACACTGCACACATGATTAAAAGCAATGGTTATAAATGATCACTTTGACAGATTCCTTGGATACTACTGATCCTTTTATAAGGACTTCCATTTATCAAAACCTAGTAGGTGACTAACATGACTCAATTCATAATCATCATAACCTATAAATCTTATATTTTCGAACGTAGGTGATGGTGAATACAGTAGTTTTATTTCGAACGCTGATGATAGATTGATAGGAGAATATTTTTCATTTTACGGGTTTTGTGTTCTCCGTTTTCCTCTCGACAATTTTGACGTAAAAAAACAACTTTGACGTCCACACAAAAAGGATCTGATGATTTTGATGTTTCGGTGTGTTATCATGTTATTACCGGATTAACGAATGAATTCTGAATAAAAATGCAATTTTCGGATCCAAGAAAAACACATATATAGGCCCATAAATCTTAGTTATGCAATTCCTCATAAAGCCCCAGCGTTGGTCCAATGTTCAATTCAATTGATCAATTTCATCTTGCAACTGTTTGACTCTTGACCATCAATTACGTTATTCCTCTATACTTTTGGGTTATATAATTTAAATTATGGGTTATTCATCTCATATCTTGACAGCTGGCCATAAAGGATTTGATTTTGTTAGGAGTAAACATAAGTTTAAAGAGATGATTGGTAAGTGCTGTGGCTTTTATTTTTTGGCTTTAGAAAAATAGTTGTAGATTTTATTGCTCTAGCTGTAGATTAATTATTTTCAGAGCACTAAATATAAAGCTCTAGGAAAATTGATTTCCAAAGCTATTTTGTTTTCTATTTTAGTTTTTACGGCTGTAATTTTAAATTTTTTCTTAAAGCATGATTGGTAAACCAAAGTGGATGTAGAAAATATTTGAGCTGTGGAAAGCACTCACATCAATTACCAATCACCCACTAAATTTTAAAACGCTAATCCTGCCTACGATATTTTATTGTTCCAATGGTCCCCAAATATTGATGAACTTAAACTTTTTTACGCAAACATATCTATCTTTAAGTTGTATTACAATTTTTATAATTATTGAGAAATAAAAAGATGGTAATACTCGTAATTTTCTAACATTAAAGATACATGATTATTCATTTGTAATATTATAGAAATTATATATTTACATAAAAGATTAAATAGATTTTTTTTAATCTTCCTATCAAATTTTATTAATTTTCTACGAATCCAATTCCAGCCTAATAAATTAATTATTTATAATATTTCTTATTGTATTCATAATGTTTTACTGTATTTGTATTTTCAATCTAATCTAATGTACAATGACCAATAAACATAAAAGACAAAGTAGGAATAGTAAGAAGCTTACCAATATATATGGGCATAAAATAATTATTATAGTAAATTATTTAAAATAATCTTACAAAGAAAAGATAATGTATTCTCTTTACCGGCCAGCCAATAGAATCAGGTTCCTCTATTTTTAAGCGGGATTGAAATGATTAAGATTTTAGTAAGATACATTATATATCTATGTTACTAAAACTGAAATACATTTGAGAAATTTATTGTATTCTTACTTCAACTTAGTATTTATCAACTTATACCAGTAAAATTTAAGCCATTATATATTTCTTCTTTTTATAACTGTAGAGTATAATTTTACTTACAGAAAAGTGATCTTGTATTTGATTGCTTAGTTAGACTACAAAATAAAAGTTACAAAAGCACTGTATCCTAGTGGTTAAGGTTTAAAAGTTTTTACATCCAGTTTTGAAGTTCAAATTTTATGCTATGCAATTTCTTACAGATTGCACATTACAGAAAGTTCAGGTTTCAATTTCTAACAAAAGCGATTTATTAGACAATTATATAGATTACATAAAAAAGACTTACAAGAAATCTTCAATATGGTGCAAGTAATTCCGGTCATGCGTGGATCTTCATAGGACGACAAAGGTGATGCAGTCAAGCATAGATCTTCATAAGGCATATAATATTATCGGTTATCGAGTTATTTATGTAATCTTTCTCATAATTGTAATATCATAATAAATCAACGTTAAGAAAAAAAATTACAAAATAAGAAAATAAAAGTTAACGTTTAGTAACGTTCCATAAAGGGTTAACTAACTAAAACAGAAAATTTAGTCAAGAATTCGAAGCTACAGTTCTGAATTTATAAATCACAATATATATATATATATATGGTGGAATTGTTGTCCATTTGCCACCAAAACATCAAAAATCTTTGAACTCTATATGATTTTTATGGCGTTATATACTATATTCTTATATATAATTACCTATCTCCTTTATAAAGAAAATTACGACGACGACATCATATAAGTACAGGGGCGGACGTAGCAAGGATGATACGGGGGCATGTGCCCCCAGCTAAATTTTTATTTTCTTTTAGAAATTAAGGAAAATTAGTGATAGTGCCCCTTCAGAAAAATAAATATAGTGACAAAATGTTATGTGCTTCTTAAATCTAGTTTTAGATTCGCCCCTCTTTAAGTAGTTTATCTTTTTACCCTATGTATGCTTTTAAAAACTACTAGTTACTATATTTTTTCTAGAAACGTTTTATGATCTTAAGTCCAAATATGACTACAAGACTTGTCATTAAAAAGTTTGTACGCCGAAGAGAATAGTAGTTGGTTCTAAAGACATCTCTAATGGAACACAAAAATTTCTTTTACATTTTACACTAAAATATAGTAACTCTATTATAGAGTTGAATTTGCTCTAATGATTCACTCTATAATAAAATTACTCTATGATAAAGTAAAATATAGAGTAATGTTACTTTTCCACTCTATATTTGGAGTAAAAAAGTAACAATACTCTATATTTCACTATATTATAGAGTAACTCTATTATAGAGTGAATCATTAGAACAAATTCAACTCTATAATAAAGTTACTCTATTTTAGAGTGAAATATATAGTAAATTTTTGTGTATTATTGGAGGTGGTCTAATACATGCTAAGAAGTAATGCATGGTTTAAAATGTTGTTTTATGAGATTATATAGGGCTCTCATCTATACTACTAAAATAGAAATAACAATTTCTTTTAATGTGTGATATTTTAAAATGGACCCATCCTAAAAAAATCATCTATTTTAAAACATATCATTTAATTACTATTACTAATGGTTAGAAACATTGTTTATTATATAATAAATAATATTAATTTTTAAAAAATTATCAAATCTCATTTAAATAACTCATTAAACAGAAAATAAAATCAGACCAAACCGGTTCATGTTAACAGTTGAACGATTTAACATATTTTTATTTGGTCAACAATTTGGAATATATAAACCAAGTATAAAAAATTATAAACAACTACAAAAATATCTTAAAGAACCAAATTTAAATTGAACTCATGGCAGATGGTAGACTAAGAAATTATTAACCACTTGAAATCATAATATATATCGATCAGTTTTAAACTTATAATACTCCATAGAACATCAATAGTAAACTTACAAATGCAACTTACGCTTGACGTGTGCTAATTTATATGCATCGTTTCCTTGCATCCACACAAACACGGGGTTGTGGACAGAGTTCTTATTTCATCTCAATATTTGTTAGGGTTATTGTAGCTATTAATTTGACGTTTTCGGTTGATCATTTTTTTTTCAAGTTTTTTATTGTTATAGGATTAAAGTTGTGATGATGAACTGTGTATGCACTATTCTCCACTCATAAATGCCTAAACTATGTTAGTAATGTGATTGATATAGTTCGTGGTGTTGATTGTTGTGTCTGAGACTTATTGTTTATTTGTCTTTTTAATTTGTTACTTGTACTTGTTGAGATTACATAAGTTATATTAAGGTTGTTGAGAATACCTTTTGTTTCTGGATATTTTTCTCCAGTTTAGTTGTGTAAGTTGTGTATATTAAGTAATAATTTTTTTATTCTTATTATGTTGGTTATATGTTTTTTTTAACTTATTACTTTTACCGGATCTTTAAAACAAATACATAAAGACTTGTAAAAATAACTATAAAATGAGTGACAATTAGTATTTGAGCCTTAATGATCGAATATATGAATTTCTCATAACAAGACAATAGCATTGACCTGTTGACATTGGGCATGTAAGCTATTTTTATAAGACAAGAGGAGTGAGAAGGTGGAGATATTGTTGCCGCCTTTGTGTCTGTTGGGATTGTCTCTTGTATCTCCTGGTGCGGTTGTGTTTGTTTCTCTTTTATTTGATGGGTAATATGTAAACAAAAATCACTGTTAGTTGTATTTATCAAAGCTTGTAACTTACTCTGCTTTTTTGTTTAGGTAAATTCACTGATCTTGGTTGTCGTCTTTGTTTTCTTCGTAAGCATCTGCGAAAGTAAGTTTGTAAATTGTTAAATAGTTGGTCGTGTAGTTTGTATTTGTTTAGCTGATTCAATTTATGTGTCGTTGAGTTTTAGTTGAGTTGATTAGTTTGGTATATATTTGTTTTGAAGTTTATTTGTAAGATTAGACAAAAAGAGAGGTGATCATTAATGATTTGTCTTTTTGGGATTCTAGTTTTTGGTGTTTTGATTGTTTGGGTTATTGTGATTTCTTTTAATCTGTAAAATAAAAATTTGTGTAAAATTAAATTGCTAAGTAATGGAGATAAATAGACGACCACAAATCTTGGGTAGGAAATAT
Organism: Brassica rapa; assembly: GCF_000309985.2. NCBI lineage: Eukaryota > Viridiplantae > Streptophyta > Magnoliopsida > Brassicales > Brassicaceae > Brassica > Brassica rapa. The sequence continues at coordinate 24,381,520 of NC_024796.2, forward strand.
TTTTGATTATTGATATTAGCACAATATAGACAATAATATAAGGGAATTATGTGTTGATTGTTTCTTACGGATCAATGAGGAGACGGATAACGACTCGAGTTGTTTCTTTGGTGAGGTCAGACCCTGGACAGAACAGATTTGCCAAACCACATCTACGAGTTTAAATATCAGTTATGATATCGAAACATAATATAAACCCATATGCAATATGATAATATGCCTGGGAGTTCTAGGTTTGTGCTCGCAATCACTTGAATATTTTCAAACAGTCTAATCTTGACTGGAGATTGATCTCAGAAGCACCCATGATGACTTCATTAATAATGGTTAGTGAGATGAAATGAATGAGGAATGAATGATCAGTTATCTTGTACATGCTTGAGCACCTAACAACCTCAAAACGATCGACTTTCACAATGGAACCTCCTTTCAAAGATGGCATATAATGATTAGTACGTTCGTCGAGAGTAAATCCACGAATCACAAAATCTGCAAATAATATTATTCAACAAAGAATAAGTGTGATAGATCGAAGATTAACTTACTTTTTTTTATCAAGGAAGAGAACCATGATTCCCACAAACTCCTTGTCTTTCATGAAGTTGAGGGAATCCCAGAAGCGGAGGAAGCCAGAGGCTATGCTCTGACTACTATGACCAAGACGGAGAGACTCAGAGGTTGAGTGACGGACAGCGGAACTCCGGTTTGAGGAATTGGAGAGGCACAGAGAAACATTTTCTAGAAGATGGTTAAAGCTAAGATGAATCAATGAGTTTTGTGGAGATGCAGATTGGGTTCATCAAAGATGAGAACAATATATATAGGTTTACAGAGGGGCTACAAATCAGGTACATTTATGATCAAGCGATTTAAGATGGAAACATGAAGAGTTCACCGGTGAAAAAATAGATTGCGAACAGACACACAGTGCAACTCTGTAACTCAGACTTATTTGAGACAATGATGAAAGAACCTAAGCTCATGTTAAATGACAACAATTTACAATATGAGAAAACTATAACTGTTGCAAACTTGAACCTTTTTCATATAACGTGATGAATATCATTTAAAAATGAAACCCATAATACACTTGTAGGCCCGATGCTCAGAAGAAGCCGAAGAAGTAAGGGCTTCCGACCTTTATAAATATATATTAGGTTCAGCCATCAATGTACAAAGTATCATTTTACTTAATGGTGTAAATGTTAGTGTTTATATCTCAATAACCCTGGTTCAAACCATGAACTTGATACATTTTCACACTTTTTAAAAGTGAAACCCACGAAGACATGATGTGCTGAGGAGTGAGAAAAAACTCAATTATTATAATATAGATTGATATGTATATTGTTATTTGTGATAACTATGGTTAAAACTTAAATTAGAAGATATCCAATTGATTTTCATGTATAACTTAACTTGTGGTACACTAATAAGTTATTAACTAAACTACTCACGAATACCATGTGCTAATTCATATGCATGTGCTTAACTTTATTGTCCACATTCTGGATTTCATGTATTTAAAAATTTCCATCCTATAATTTTAAGCTTAATAACTAATGATCACGATCTTTAAAACCTGTACAAAAATTGCAGCAAAATTTTATTATTTAAAGCATAATTAATGAATATTCCGAGTAGGCTGTAAAAAAAAAATATTCCGAGTATCTACATTTTTATCCTAATTCTCTACCAAATTTTCCATAAAATATAGGATGATCCAACAATTATAATATATTTAATTTATTTTTCAGATTTTACGAAATTTACATAAAATGCTATCCAAAAAATTGCAATATATTCAAAAAAAATATCGTTTTAATTTTTTTGTTTTGAAACAAGTTAAATAAACAATTTTTTTTTTGTTAATGGAAATTTTTTAATCTTGCTTTTTGAAAGTGTAGATAAAAATCTGATATTCATAATAGTGGAATATGAATATTAAACATAATCACACAAAAAATTATTAATATTTTAATAAAACCACAAAATATACTATATAAAAAAATAAAAACCAAAATCATCTACTATTAATATATGGAAAAATTCAAAAACAAATCTCAACATATTATATTTATAGATTGAAATTAAATCATAATGTATTATATTGAGTTTTCTTGCTACCTTAAACGTGATAGATACTTTAATAGAATAGCTATTCATTGTAAGAAAAAATGATAGATACCTTAATAATCACTAGCACAAAAAAAATAAGATTACACATAATGTTTTTCTCATTTAATACAAAAACGACAAGTACATACGACAGTTTGAAACAATTATAAATTATAAATTATTATATTTTAAAAAGTCGTATACATATTTACATATATGGTTAATGCTAAATATATATATCACTAATAATATAAAATAATCTTATGTAAATATAAATAAAAATAAATATCCACGTGGTTGGGCGGATTAAATTCTAGTTATCATTTATAATGAAACTTATCCACGCTGTGGAGAATTTGAAACCTCCTCACATCTCTTCCTCCACTGCCGCTTAATCGTATTTTATATAAACAAACATGTGTTATATACCTGATTTGATAAGTATCTAAGAATCTTTGTTCTGTTATTATGGATTTGATAAATTTTTAATGTCTCTGTATTTTGGGTCGATAAATTACATTTATTATATTTAAGAAGGATTTGATTTAAAAAATCATCTTACAATGAAACTTTTAGTATGATGTCGAACCAGCTTCCACTTTCCGCTTTTCGCTTTAGCAAACATTAAAAAACAATTATGGAAAGAAATGATTATATATTAAAATAATGGAAATAAATGACTATAAAATGTACATGCAAGTAAAGAATGCATTTTGCTAGTTAGCCGGAATACGGTTTACATAAATTATGGTTCTTGTTCATTTTAGGTTAGGTTGGATACTGTTGCAGCGTCATATGCTACTATATAATACATTATGAGGGGATCCACATACAAAATTAATATAATTAAACTGATGTTATATACCGTCCAAGTTACAACAAACCACCAAATTAATACGACGAATATTTCCCATGACCACTTGCCATTGTTGGTCGAACTAGCTCGTCAAAACTAGAAGCTGACTAAATGGAGAAATTAATTCCAGTAGATATCGAAATTAACATTAAATAGTTCAAATAGTGTTGACAAAAAAAAAGAGGTTCAAATAGTTTTTTTTTTGGTAAAAATGTTAAGATATTATTACCAATTTTTTTTTTGACAGAACTACAGAGAAAACAAGAATCGGAAAAAAAAAAACAAAAAACTAAACAATACTCGGATTAACCTAACACAGGAAAGACACAACAAGAAAGACATCTAACCACCGGACTAGACAGAGTCAGAACATCCCGCTTGCCGCAAAAAGAAAAACCTCAGTTAAACCGAGAGACAGAACCTGGTAATTTTGGCTTCCCCGGTGATCTGCTCTTTATGATCAGGTTGAACCAAGAACAGCTCGCGGGCGACCTCCAAAGCTGAGACAACTCGGTCAGACATCAAGAACTCGAGGCCAACCACAACGCAAGGCAAGTCGAGCTTTTATTCATGTAACAAGAAACCAAGAGCCAAACAAGCCATAGACCCACAAGGTTCAAATAGTTAGATATCAATGTAGCGGTACACTGGGATTGTGATCAGAACATCTCTAATTCTACTCTATTTTCCATTTTAAAATAGAGTTTAGAATACAAATGTTTCAATAAGACTCTATTTTCTACTCTATAATAGAGTAGAAAATAGGCTTACTCCAAATATATAATAACTTGTTTATTTTTTATTCATCATTCTATTTTTCACTTTAAAATATAATATCAATGCAGTATAATTCAACTATATTATAAAATTACTCTATTTTAAAGTGAAAAATAGAATAAACTATCGGAGATGGTTTCCGCTTTTACCGATCTAAGAAAGTTTTGATATAATACAACTACCAGTTTCAAAGACAAATACTAGAATTTTATAATTATAATTTATAAGTTAGTATTTTATCTTTTCACACTACGGTGTCAGCTCATTTATTCTTCTTCTTTGTATAGGTTATAAAAATGTAACAAGTTGGCTCGTGTCGTCTTGTTCAAAACCATGTAAATTAATTCGTAATTATTGAAAAAATCGTTTTCAAAGCCAAATTTGTAGTACAATTCCGAGGAGGACAAACAAAATGATTGGTTGAAAATTAATAAGCGTGGGATTTAAGGACGTATATAATGTAATTAACGTGGTTTGATGTCCAAGCAGTCCAACAACCAGTAGTAATAACGAACCAATCATCAACCTTCATTTCTTTTAGTATTTAAATATAGGCTTAATAATATCGACTAACCAATTAATAGATGTATAATAATCATCGTCCACGTCAGAATTTCACCTCTTTCTCTCCAGCTTTGCATGGCTCTTGCTTTCTCCTTATCTCCCTCCCTCTCCCTTATTACTTCCTCTCCAAATCCGCTGCTCCTCCAATAATCTCTCTCCTCTCTCACTTTCTCTTGCAATGCTTGGAAGTTATAAAGAAGTGAGTAATCTGTTTCTTTTTAATACCTAAATTGAAATAATTGATTATCCCATGCATTTTACTCATCGTTATTAATTACCTCTTGATCACTGATATACACAAAACACCACGATGTTGATGCTATATCTATTTGTAAGGTTATGTGGCCAAGACTTGTGGCCAACAAGATCCTAAGGAAAAGCGTTGGAAGCAACAACTTCGTTGCCGATTTTCCACCAGATGCTGATGAGCTGCTTCTAGAAGCTCCTGGATTAGTCGACGAACAACCTTCTTTCGATTCTAAATCAATCTTCGTCAATCAACACAAGACTACTAATCTCAACTACAAGTACATATATATCTTTATTCTCTTCTTTTTCCATTAAGAGCTTAGCATATGCTTACTTATGTGTTCAAATGCATATATATATATTGTTACTCGATTGTTTAATAAAAATATATTTTTACCGGTATATAGTTAGTGAAATTGGGGTGACAATTGACAACTAGCCCCTTAATCTTGAAGGGCTTCTGAATTAATGCTACCGAGGAATCTTGGTTCCTCGTGCTCCGTGAATCTACAACATTAAAATCATATTATATGAATATATTAGTTGCACGTATAAAGTTTTCTTTACGTGTAATTTAATTATATGTTTTAGGGTTCACGTTAGCACATGGAACGTTGGTGGAATCGTGCCGGAGGATGGATTTGACATGGAGGATCTCTTGGAAACACATAAAACCCCGTGTGATATATACGTTCTTGGGTAATTAATCAAACACTACAATAGCATCAAAAGTGTATAGTTTAATGATTTAATTGTCTTCAGCTTTTTTGAGTTAAATATACATGTCTGTAGGTTTCAAGAAGTTGTGCCACTCAGAGCTTCGAATGTTTTGGGATCAGATAACAACAAGGTCTCTGCGAAATGGAACTCGTTGATAAGAGAGACCTTGAACAAGAGCGTGGCCACTAGTGATGATAGGAACAAGGGAATTAATGGTGTTTCCCAAGATTTTAAGTGTATCATAAGTAAACAGATGGTCGGAATCTTGATCACCGTTTGGGTCCGAGGCGATCTCAGGCCGTACATCCGTGATCCCAGCGTCTCCTGCGTTGGGTGTGGCGTTATGGGATGCTTAGGAAACAAGGTAATTATATTAAAAATTTCCACTGTTCTATTTTGTTTTCTAAATCTCACTGTTATATATATTATATATAACGATTTAGGTGTTGACTGGTAATAGAAAATAGTTACGTATGCTTTCATGTTTGTGGCTGTATGGTTATTTTAATTGGCGGTTGTGGTTGAACCTATATATAGAATTAAATAAGATGCATTATGTTATGGACCTTATGGTCTGTGTTCATAACTTCATTTTACTTATATATTTGTTTATTCCTATAATAATACAAATAAGCAGTTAACCATAACTTATGATTTTTCTCTACAATTACCGAAATCCAAAGACGTAAAAAAAAATCCAAGTACGTTACAATTCATGTTTACAATTTTTTTTAAAAGTGTATAAATGAGTACTAAATGATTGAGGAGCACTTACTTAACTCTATAAACCGTTTATTTTTAGTTTAGGTGTTATATTTTATGTTTCTGTATAAAATTGGAGAAGAAAATTAGTTTAAAAGCGTCATTTGTATTTTATCATTAGGGATCAGTATCGGTTAGATTCCGGTTGCACGAGACGAGCTTCTGCTTCGTGTGCAACCATCTAGCCTCCGGTGGTCGCGACCGTGATGGAAGGCAAAGAAACTCCGATGTCATAGAGATTCTATCGAGATCGACTTTTCCTAGAGGCACATATCTTGAAGATTTGCCGAAAAAAATACTTGACCACGAGTAAGTTTTATATTTAATTAATTAAGTGCATAACAATAAAGTTACTAAGATACTGAAACACTAGGTAATTCAATCTTCTTGACTAATCTATATGTTTTAATTGTTTCTTAACGTATGTGTTCGAATTAACATACCTAGCATTGTACTTGTTGTCGTTGTAAAATGAAAATTACCAACTTGTTAGTAATTAAATGGTTATGGTCAGACCATTACTGCATAATACTATAGTTTAAGCAATTTGAGTGTTCAATTTAAAAAGTCTTGATATCCCGGGAAAAGTTTAGTTTGGTTACCTAGTTGTTAAAAACTATCAACTTGTGATATCTATTATTAATACGATTTTATCAACTATATGATTTTGGTTTGTTTTTGTTGAATCAAATTAAACAGCCGAGTTATTTTTCTGGGAGATTTGAATTATAGAATATCTCTACCTGAGGAGAAGACAAGATTATTGGTGGAACGAAAAGAATGGAAGACTTTACTCGAAAATGATCAGGTAACTATATATATATATATATATTTCTCTTTTTTTTTGACGTCATATATATATTTCTCTTAAACAAATTAATTAGTATATTAAAATATTATAATCTCACGTTAATTTATTTGTTTTGAAATTAAGCTAAGTATGGAGATCATGAATGGCCAAATTTTCAGAGGGTGGCAAGAAGGAAATGTCACATTTGCTCCAACGTATAAATATATTCCAAATTCAGATTTATATTATGGATGCATTGCATACAAAAAAGACGAGAAGAAACGAGCTCCTGCATGGTGAGTCTCTTGTTGAATTTACATGTTAAATTACTGTATTTTTGGTTTTTTCTTACATGCATTGTTTTCAAATAGGTGTGATCGAATAATATGGTACGGAAATGGATTGAAGCAACATGAATATACTAGAGGAGAAGTGAAGATATCTGATCATAGACCCGTCAAAGCAATCTTTACCACAGAAGTTAAAGTGTTACGATATAGCAACAAAATTCGTGATCTCTTTTTCTCAGAGAGATTTGAAGACAGAATTGATGGATATGATCAGATAGATTCCAAAGACTACTCGTGGATTTCTACCTAATTTATGAATTGGGATGAAATCTCGTTGTTGTACATATATATAGTACACCCAATTATAGGCTCTTAAGAAAACAAAAGGCATATAGAGTGTTCGTTTTATTTGTTTTTTAGATCATACTGCTTGTGATAAGAATATATATTGTGAAAGACTAACTTAGTGTAACAATATATTGGTGCGCAACTAATAAGATTTGTATGTTAAATAAGTATCTTGGGGGCGGGGGTGTTTCCTATCCATTTATTTAATAAATATGTTTATGGAGTTCAACAACTAATATATATATATGTTCATGGTGTGAGATTAATCTCTAAATTCTGTATAACTTATTACTGTACTCAATGGTGTTTGGAAGATGACTTTCCATGCAATATCACTAATAAATGAGTTAACTGGATCAGAGATGTGTTATGGTGGAAACAAAAATTCAATGAAGTGGAGTTTACATGGACCAATAGAGAGAGCAACAGAGCTGCAGACAAAATGGCGAAGCAACAAATTCCTTTTGATAATTCTTTCTACTTTCATTATTATGTTCCAGACTCTATCACGTTGGATCTCCATAACGATTACGTAACCTCTCATTGATTAATAAAGCAGACGTTATAAAAAAAACATTAATAAATGACTAAGGTAATATAATAACTCAAAACCCGAGCTTGATAATTAACGACTACAAATAAACGTATGTGGTTACAACTTACAAAAAAGTATTAAAACTATACTTGTTTATGCGTATATATGATTAATGGCGCGACTATGGATGAATGGACAACGGCATATGGTTTATTTGGCGTTATGTGTAGTGGAGCAAGAACAATTGGGGCTTTTATAATAATATTAGATCAATAAAACAAACTTTTTTTTATTAATTTGAGATTTAATCAAAAAGGAAAGAGATATGGTCCGGTTTAATTATAATAGCAAGTGGTTTTAGTAAATGCATATGGGTTGTTGTCGTTTGTATTCCAACATTAGTTGTTGAGAAAGGATAATATCAAATTATGAATATTTACTACAAAAAATAGATATATAAATGAGAATACGAAAATATCTCATTATAAATAAACAAATCAACCTTTGTCCAAAAAATGGGAAATATATATAAAACCCCCGTCTCCATTACCAACAAGTACAAAAACGGAATCTATGCATCACATATTTGTTTTTCCTTCACTAATTCAAACGATTATTGGAAAGGAAACCCGACCAGGCTACTTGATAATAGGCCACGGCCCAACATCTTAGGCCTAATTCTGATGGGATTAATTGTGGTTTGGATAACTTAGATCTGGATTAGTGTTTGTTTTCCTAGAATTGATGGATTAACGATGTTACTGCGACATCGACTGATCATTTCATTGGACTTTCGAGCATTATTTAATCTATTATTTTATGATCATATTATCTAAATAGAGAAAAGAGAAAGAGAAATTGGTTTGTATTATTCCATGAATAATAAGTCATTTATATAGGATTACAATACCATGGAGACAAAGTATAACTTGGAAAACAAGTAGACTTGACAATCAAGTAAATCTAAGACTTTTTATATGGACATCACATAATATTCATAACACTTTCCTTTGATGTTCATTATACCGAAGTGCTTTCAAAACACCGTAGATGTTGCCTCGTTAAAAACCTTACCACGAAAATCCAATGGAAAAAACTATAGTTAAAAGAAAAAGAGTGCAACGCGTAATAACTTCCCTTCATGTGTACATACGTCGAGATCTTCGAAGTGACATAATCAGCTAAGTTATCACTTGAACGAACATGTATGAAACGAATATCACCATTCTTCTGCAGTACATGAGTTTTGCTATGATTTTGATAATTTTCATCGATTCTCTTGATCTCAAAAACTTTAGAATATAGAATTCTATTACTGGAATTCTAATATTTCCCTTGAGTGTCTATCATATGTGTGCTTTTTGTTGCCTCATTAAAACTTTGTCATGGAAAAATACAGTGGGATAAAAAACCATGATAAGGGAAAAGAGTACAACCACATATATTTCACATTTCTTTCCCGGAAAGCAATATCTTCAGGGTATGCATTCCAATCAGATAAATGTACTTTTGAAATTGAGAATATCATAATACTCTTTCCATTAGAGTATTTAAGGTTTATAGACTTCTGGTCCACAATTCTTATTTGATATAGACAATATTTTCTTAGTCTATTTGGATTTCAAACCAAATTTCTTACATACAATCGTCTTGACATTCGTCTTGTACATGCGAGTAACTCATTCGTAACTATGAAAGTTACTATTATGACTTCCTTTCTTGTCATATGAAATTATATCTTTTAATTATGAAAAAGATTAGTAATTTGCTCAATAACACTTTAAATATGGTACTTCAAGACCAAACATATATTGGTCAATAAGATTAGTAATTTGCTCAATAAAATTAGTAATCTTTAATAAAATCCTTCAAGGATCTTTATGATAACATCTCATTTTAGATCTCCAGTTTAGAATACATAAAGACAATATGATATTGTTAAGAGTTTTCTTCCAAAATACAACTTTTCTATAACTCTTCATGAGTTTTTGATTATATTCAAATCAGTGACTCTATTGATCTATAATCTCTTGATAAATATAAAGATGTATAGATTAAATTCAAATATTTCATATATACCATAAAACATATTTCGATCGAATAGTTAGAGTTCCCGGGAACATGATTTTGATATCGCCAATCCTTCAAAGATTCTATCTTTTAGGGATTCAATCTCTTAGGGATTATTACTTTCCAGTAGGTTGTATAATTCAAGTTCTTCCTTTATTGCCAGACTAATAAAGAACATGAAAGTAGTTGCATCTACCACATGAGACTATATCTCTTCAAAATTCATTCCATATTGATCTTTCTTTGGTGCAACGATTCATTTCTATCCCACTTGCTTTATACCTTCTAGTGTATGGACGACTGGTCCAAATACCTCTATTTCACAAGAGTTTTTATCTTTGTCTATTGTTTTTTTCCTGATTTCGCCAATTATCTCTTTGTGTACACTTTTCAATATACTTTCTTTTATGATCATATTTCTTATTAATCATATCAACTGTCACTTTGCATGCAAAAATATCTTTTGCTTATTGGTTCCATTTTGTTTCATACATGACATAACATATCGAGATCTCTTCATTGTCATAGGTACCTGAATTTCTTTCAGTCATGTTTAAAATCTCTTCCGGAGATCATTCAAAAACTATATTTCCTCGTTTTGACCATTGTCAATATATGCTCCTTTTCATTTACGAGGATTTTTATCTTTGGAACCAACATGTACTAGCAGTTTGATATTGTTCTTATAGAACATCAATTCTTATTGGAGCATTTACATCTAGTATATGTGACTTGATCACTATTTATCTAGGTCAGTAAATGTGTCTGGCAACAGCTTTACTAAGCTATCTTTGTATTATCTTTTGGACTTCAATTTCACATTCACTTTAGGCTGAGGATCAATGATAATTCATTTCAACTTATTTTCGTTTCCAGCTGTTTATTTTCTCCTCTTTATGTTGTAAATACTAATTCACTTTTAGCATCCAAATCGGGCCTTACTTATATCTTTCATGGATGGCTCTAGATTCTTAAGTATCAATGACGATTCATATCCAACATATAATTCCAACCTCATTTGAAAACTCATCTTAATTTAAGCTCTATGGTGGAGCAATTGGAATGTATATCGCATATCAACATTCTTTGATGGAAAATGGTTGGTTTCTGACCCAATACCAATGAAGGGGAGAACCAATGATTACTTGTTAGCTTGATGCAAATTAGTGTTGCTCAAATTTTTTAACACTAATCCCAATGATTTTTCTATAGTCGTCAAAGACTTTAAGAAGTGGATTCACCAGTATTATAAAGATGCATAGTGGGTGATCAGTCTACTAACATCTTCTTTATTCATGCCAATAACTTCATTTGGCTGGTGAAAACCGTATTACCATTTTAGCTTATGAGCAAACAATATATGTGAAATCATTCGCAAGAATCTTCTGATTCTTCAATGAATTTTCACATAAATATTTATCTATCTTTTTGCATCATTACTGAACCAAAATGGTCTAACTGGTTCATACCGCATGTTTTGTTAACTTCTGGTTTACTATATATTTATCTCCATCACACTAATCTTTGTGTAGTACAATATATAAGAGGATATAGATACTTTTTTCTAAAATACTTATACTGCATTGATAAATATTTATGATTTGAAATGTATATAGCATTTCTTTTGCTTATTGTCTCAAAATAAGTGTCTCAAAATTCCAGAGATTTACTTTGAGAATGATTCATCAATCTTAGTTTTAGTGCAAACATAATCTTCTGGATGATTCACTTATCATAAAATGTGAGATTCTTTAACTCTTCCCCTCGAAATGATATTACTATGGGTTTATCAATCTGGAATGAATCTCATTTTTTTGAATCCACAACATACCCGACATGTGTCATGTATTCTTTCTCAAATCCTTTTAACTTTTGAGACTTATAAGAATAGAATACCGTAAGACCTTTAAATTTCATTCTTAGAAACTTTAAATTACATTCTTATGTACAGTAATACTATGTACTCTTCTTTATATATCTTCCGGAGCATTCATATATCTTCTTCTTGAATACTCTGTAAGCTTTATATTAGCTTATATTGTACTCACAATAATTTTCTTTCATCTTTACATGAATGAACATATCTCTTCTTTATTACCATGTTTAATTTCTCAACTTCAAGTGAAAGTATGAGTTTTATAAAAAAAACTCTTTGGATCTTGACATCGTTTATGTCCATGTTCATGTTTACAACCACTTTTATGTTCATTTTCTTGACCAATACTATTTTTGTGCTATAGTCCTATTCTCTTCCGGAGAATGGATCATAATCAACTAGACTTGATTTATGATCTTACATCAATAGCTCATTCTTCTTCTTTTTTTTGAGTCTCAGGGAGACAAGATACAAATATAAACTTGTTAATCTCTTTTTTTCAGTCATGTGTCTGCTGAACAACATTACTTGTATAAGAGATTATATTTTCTAATACATATGCATCTTTAAAAATTTCTTCAAGAAAATTTACTTTTAAACTTAACATTCAACATAGTTGGATTTATTTACAGACTTCAGGTCTTGTAATTTTTAAATGCAAAATACATAATGAACTTTAGGTAATCACTTCAGGTGATTATACCTTCTTTGGATTTTCTCCAAAACTCATGGTTTTTTTAAGATCAAGCCTTAAGCTTAAAACCCACATATATAAATGGTATTGAAATATGATAATAAAATTATTTCACGTTCTATACAGATATGTATTATCACAAACATTTTATTAAGAAATAAATAATACATATAGTAATTACTTCATTCATTACTTTTTTTTATTACTAATATGCTATTTAACAAGGTTCTTAACCACGCAATCAATTTACTGAATAAAGTTTATATCATTTGTGCCAACTTTTACATAAATTACTTTATTTAATCCAGATTTAATTAACCTTCTAAATAAAGCATACAAATAAAATACTTATCTTGAAGAACGCCCGGAGGTCGGTGATCCAAACACTCATATTTCAGGCAGTTACAGTCTTCTCTTTGATAAATAATTCTGAAAGACTTAAAATTTGCTCATACAAAATATGGCAATTATGCAAAATCAGAATACTAATTATAATACCAATAAAGTGAATACTAAATCAGGCAGAACAATGACCAATTGTTTACAAAAACTTAAATGGTTCAAATGAGTAGCCAATGAACATTGAACCAACAAAATAATAAGACAAACAATAATTATGCTTAATTATGCAAGTATGGCTATTACATTCGTAAACATTGATATTTGTAAAACCATATATCTCGAGTAAAGTGACTTCGTTTGCTAAAAAGAAATTTTACTAATATTATATCTATTCATATATACACATAATATATTGCATGCACTCAACGATAAGACTTTTACAGTATTGTATGCACTCATATATGTAAATAATATAGTATATGCATTCAACCGTAACAAAAATAATTCGTAGGTTCTAACTTTTAGTTCGCAGTTTCAACAATCAAATAGTTAAGTTAGCTATTGGTTATAATTACATGTTGTATGAAATAACAGTGGCAATATGCAACCGTATGAAAGTATAGGTTAATAACAATACAACATGTTAAGCGTAGATTTATAGCAATACTACGAATGAACACTATCTTGTTTAACAATTAAGTGATGACATGTGAAACATATAATAAAATCTAAAGCAACCACAACCGATTATGAAATCAAACACATACGAAATAAAATATGAACAGATTGAGCATTAGCTTGTAAACGTTGACGAGATCTCTGATCAAATGATTCTCTTTTCTTTGGAACAAGGCCAAATCAGTATTGTCGACTAAAGCTCATAAGCTCATAAGTGTGTATGAATCCACTCTTACAAACCATGAATTGATATAAACATGATTTGAAGAAAGATTAGACATAGACTATAACAGAATAAAAATCTATATTTATTAGCTCAAAGTTGCTTGAGTTTAGTGCTGATAACGTGTTATAATTACAGAAAAAAAGAAATAGGAATTTGTTTGTATTATTCTATGAATAATGAGTTCTTTATATAAGATTACAATAGATTGGAGACAAGGTATAACTTGCAAAACAAGTAGATTTGACAATCAAGTAAATCTAAAACTTTTCATATGGACATCACGTAATATTCATAACAAATCAACATTTGTCCAAAAAATGGGAAATATATATAATTATTGAATAATTATTTAATAAATAAAATAATAATGATATAGAATATAAAATATATTAAAATAATATAAAATATATTAACCTAATATATATGATTTAAAATTAATTTTCTTAAAGCGAAATGTGTTTGATTAAGTGTGAGTTTAATAAAATAAGCGATACATAATAATATTTGATGTGTGAAAAATATTTTACGGTTTTGTTAGATAAATATTAAAAATAGTGTGAAATATAAAATTTGGTTTCGATTCTTGGTTTCTAGAAATATAAGATTTGTTCAGGTAATTGGTATGGTCCAAACCCGAACCAACCCAAAAAAGAGGTTTGATTCGGTTCGGTTCTTCGGTTCTGGATAAATGTACACATGGTTATATATCCTTATATTTAATAAATTTTGTTTTGTTATTATTTATTATTTTTATCTTTGTAATTACATATTTTTAAAAATATTTCTTATAATTATTAACAAGTTCAGTTTAAATATCTATGACGTAAAAGTAAGTAAAGACTTATTACCTATAATATAAGGTTTTATAGTTCTGTTTTACAAATCTGATTAAAATAATGTGGTTTGAAACTTTTAAGAGTATAATTGTCAAGTAAATATTAATAACAATATTTATCTATATTTCATCACTGCAGAATTTCGTGAACGGCTACGTGGAGAGTGCGTTATTTATACCAAATGTGTTTTGCAAAATGGTGAACAAACAAAAAAATGTTGTTTTTGTTTTTGACAAGTGCGTTTTTTACGTAAAATATGTCCCGTTTTAGCATATTTGTGTGAATGGCAATTTAGTGTGTTTTATGTTCAATAACTACAAATACGCACAATGTGCTACATTTGAAATATGCAAGAGTCAATAAATACACATATACATATTTGTATGTATGATATAACTTTTACATTAATTAACTAAATCAAATAACTCTGACAACAGGTATCTCACTAATTAGTTAGGTAGTACCCTCTCCAACAGAGTCAGAACATATACGGTATAATATTTTGCTAAATTTTCACAAACCAAATGGTTTTTTAAGAAAACATTGTTTTATGCATGCACTTTTACATTATGCATGCACTTTTACACCACATATTGTCTACCGACTTTGCTAACTGAATTTTTAATAAACATTTATTTGTAAAATAGTACACAGAAAAGTATTTAGTAAAGAATATATTATGGTTAGGAATGGTGAAAGTTAATTCGCAGAATTTACTGCAGAATTGTCAAAACCGCATCATGTTTACCATTCGCAAATTTCTTTTTTAAATATGCGGTTTTCAAAAAAAAAAGTAAATACAAAACCGCGAACGCCAAAATTGCTGTGTAAAGTAGTGGTTTGTTGTCCAAATCCGCACCACATCTCAAACCTAGCGTTTTTAGAAAAATGAACTTATTTATTGAAATTTATCTTTTATACAATATATATTTACACTGTATTTAGTGTCTATTCACAACTTCATATATTTAAATAAAACTGCAATTGTACCGTACCGCACTTCAATTCTGCACGAACCGCAGTTGCATCGTACTGCACTTTAATTTCATACTGTTTTTATTACCAAATCCGTTGTCGTCATTCGAACCCTATATATATTCTTAACATAAAACAGAAGTTTTATTGTAAAGTCTAAACTTCACCGTCAAAACACAGCTACTTATGTCGGTGACTCTTCTTCTATCACCCTTACAAGAAAAAATTACTAAAAATACTCTCTCTTAACTCTCGTGCCCCTCATCCTTCAGTATTTTTTTTATAAGCCTTATCGGCTGATCCATTAGCCCCGGGAGGAACACGATTAGTGCTACAAAGTGGACTAACCCGAAAGCGTACCACACTGCCTGGCCCGAGTTTGGAATACCTTCCGACTAATGCCATGAGGTGGACCAATCATCTGTTATGGCCCAACATATAAACCACTTAAGCCAAAACCTAATCCCAGACTGGCCAAGTTGTGATATTTCTCATCCTTCAGTTTTATTGCAGCATATTCTCCACGCTGCTATCATATGGCAACGCACTGATCGTCTGGCCAGTTAACGCACTTTTCCGTGAAAGAGAGAATAATATATAATCAAATACCAACCAACGTTATAAATGAATGATTTTTTTTTGTCACAGGAATGAATGAGTATAATACAGTAAATTTTATATTAAAAAGAGGCTCATTATTGTTTGTTTTTTTCATTAACTTTTTTTTAAATTTATCTTTTATAAATCAACCCGAAAGAACGGGAATTCAAGTGTCGATTACAAGCTTGATTTGAACAAAAATTTTTAAATCTAACATTACGACACTAGCTTTGTTTGCCCACCATATCGACACATTCGGCTAGAGCGCTCTGCTGTCTTCATAAATCATTAACTGTTCTCTGCCACCGATGATAACCACTTAAAGGGTGAGGTTTACCTTGTTGCCTCGGATGCCGGTCTTTTCGTGTCATCAACGGAGTAGCTAGTCTCTGATGATCACTTCAAGCTTGCTTTCTACACTGACATTAAGCGCTAACCCGAGTGGAATCAGAGATGAGATAGCATACCAATGAAGCCGCCTAACCTCGCAACACCAACGGGAAGGTGAATGGAACCTGCCATAGCCATAGCCAAAGCCACAAACACACTCCACACCCACCGGACAAAGATAGGTCGCAATGGTGGCAATTCAGGAACAAGTTGACTTCTAAACCTGCAAAAGAAAACAGAGAACAATCTGCCAGACCATCCAAGAGGAATCCCTGACACTGGGATGATCATTCTCTAGACAAGCCTCCAAGCCACAAAACAAACCAGTCTGACTCAACCAGAGAAGCTGCGCGACAACCTGAGAAGGATAAGAGAACCTTATCCGATCAACCTTTGCGATTCAGACATCAAAACCCGCTGGAGAACGAGACGAAGTAACAAATTTGGAAAAAGAAGTGTCCATGCCTTGCGCGAAAAGGCTAGACCATCTTGAAGTCTAAACCATGAGGATCACGAGCAAAAATAGAGCAACCGCCGGAATGAATTTCCTCTGCCATAGACGACAGTATAAAACTCTAGACCTTAAGATGCACACGAAAACCACAGGGATGAGATGACCACACACCACTGAGAACACGCCGACAGTGCCAGATCACCATCTCCTTTGAGCACCAGCCATTCCAAAAGCCGAAACAAGACACCAAGCTTCGACAGACAGGAACGCCGATAGACTCCTCTCCACAACGAAGGAGACCTTCGGAAAATAGCATCAAGAAGAAGACCAGAGGAGAGAGCCCGTATCGTCACTCACGCGCCACCACTGCCGGAGACAAAACCCAAATCTGGAAAAGGAAAAAACAGATTTGTTGTGTCTCCACCTTCAAAAGCCGACTCTATCACCCCCCGGGAGGATCTAGGGTTCCAACTTCAAAGCCATACCAGAGATTGCACATATCGGAGAAGAGAAGAGACAAGTGGCTAAAGCAAAGGAAAAAGGAGAGGATGAGGAGGAGGCGCCTCCGACGCCGGAGCAAGACGGAAAGGAATTAGCTTTTACTTGTAGAGATGGAAGGGAGAAAGAAGAGAGAGGAGAGAATCAGTGGATTATGTATTTTGATTTAGGCAAATGCATGATTTTTTCCATTAACTCTTCTCTGTTGCTACCTGTCTTTCTTTTTGTTCATTCCCATTTTTAGAAAATGATTATCTTTGTTTGTGTATTGGTCTGGAAAGCAATGAGTGCTTCGTATAATCAAATAATGTTCGTCTGAAGCTTCAGATTTGCTTCTTGTTTCTGCAAAGTAGTTGTGTTCTGCTTTCTTGCTTCAATATTCTACTTTTGGAGTTTGTGAGTAATTAAGAGTGAAAAATGCTGGAAGTTGAAAGTACCAATGCTCTGTTTTTTCCGTACGAACATTACTTGTAATAATCTTCTCCGAGAGCTTCGGGTTTGTTCTTCATTCCTCTTTATTTTTTTCTTTTTAAATTGGTTTTTTTTTCAAGATAGTTTGTATGGAGAAAATGATTATTTTTTTTTACTTTATGATCTTTAGGTCATCTTGAGTTTACTAGTCTTTTGTTTTTCATTATCATTTCCTCTCTAGGTCAAAGGGTTCCTGTTTTTCATCATCATTTCCGCTCTGTGTTTCTTTATCTTATAGTCACCTTCCCAGTTATATCTCAGTTCTTGGAAGTTTTTTTATTTTTAAAGTCTACATGTTACTGTTGATGTTCTTTGGTAACTTATGTTTTATGTAGGCTAAATTCATGTGTTAAATGGCGTTTTTTTTCTTGGTGTATGAAACAGAAAATATGGGTTGAGATTGGCGAGAGTGAGGCTGAGAAAGACAGGATGCTGATGGAACTGGAGAGAGAATGTCTTCAAATCTACCAAAGAAAAGTTGATGAGGCTGCAAATTCTAAGGCACAGCTTCATCAGATTGTAGTATAGTGGCAAGTATTCCCGCCTGTCACGCGGATGACCCGGGTTCGATCCCTAGCAACGGCGTCAATTTGATGATAGGAGTTTCAAGGCTCCTAATCAAATGTTGTAATATAAAGATTGTCGAATCAGTTCTAAGTGATTCTAAAGCAAAGGAAATGCAAGACCATGCTTAATCTAAGTGCTATCAAGTTATGAGATGATTTTTGACTAGATTACTACTAAAATGCAATAAATGATAAAGCTTTCTTTCTCAATATGAAGCAAGAGGACTCATGGGGCTAGGCATTTGATCTTGGGTGATGTAGATCCAATCTAGAGGTGGCAAGCTATCAATCAAACACTTTCCTTATGCCTAGACACTTAGCTAAACAAGCTCTATGTCTAGATGAATGTTCTTTTGATAAAGCAACTCAAACATCTAATCTCTTAGGTTGAATGTTACTAAATCAAACATGGAGAACAAGTCTAATAGCAATCTTAACTCCTTTAGCAACTAATCTATTAGGTAAAGCAAGCTAAAAGCATTGAAGAGTTGGTTAAGGCATTTCAAAATACACCTTGTGGGCAGGAAATGCCTAGAGATCTATTTTAGTATGATCATGACTAAAATAACATTGAGAACCCTCAACAAGCAAGGAAACAAGCAGATCTATCAATAAACACCCTAGATCTTCTCTAATCACCCTTAATTACCTTAGCCCATAAATCTAAGATAACCTACTCACTAATAAACATGAATAACCCCAAAATCATGGATGATTCAAAGTTAATGATTAGAGAGCTAGATAATCAAGCAAAGATTAGATCTTTGAACTAGAAGTTCTTTTTGAATAGATAGAAATTAAGATAATTCTCAACTTTGTGAGTACAAGAGTATTTATATGTCTTTGGTAAACCTAGTGATTCCATTTAAAAAATCTAAAATACCCTTTAAAAACATTAAAATTCGACTAAGACAAAGATTCGACCCGTTGAAATCGCCAACTCCAATTCGAGTCACTCTCCCCGCGTTGGACCGTCGTTGAAACTCTTTTGTCATGCGAGCGGGTAGGCGAACCCGCGTGCCCCAACCCGCTTCAGGCCGTCGAGAGCTTCTCTTCGTGGGCGCGGCAAGGCTGTCCCGCGTGCCTTCAACCCGAGTCGAGGACGTCGACGCATCTTCCTGGCGGATGCACGTTAATGACTACGGGGTCACGTGCCTCCGATTAATTCTAGATAATATTTGTTTCCAGCCTAAACATTATCACTTAATTTGCTCAGTTGCTTATAGTGCCCCCATTAAATTTTAGAGCGACAGTTTGATTCTTCCGTTGTACGTCTATTTTTTTTTACATTTTCCTTCTTTTTTCTTTCAATTTTATTTTCTCATTTCATCGAGTATTCCATCGAGTATTAGACGTAATGTATGGATGTCATCTCTTCGTGTATTACTTTGTTACCACGTTTATGTAGATTTTTTGTTTGCTTTTTTCAACTAACTATTTCCTTTCTATTTTGTTTCAACAACTAATCTAACTCATTTTATATATTTACACTAATTTACACTACTAGTAAATTTAACTAACACCCTTGGATAAAACATTTAAACAATACAAAACAACTAAAATAATTTTAAAAATAAATATTAAAATCCAAAATCTTTTAAGATTTGTGTTTAGTTATAGTTTATGTATGCTATAGGATACCAATTTAAATGTACTATATACTTTGAACTTACTTTTGGTAGTTTATTTTAATCATACATATTATTTAATCTTTATAAAAAATATGTTATTAAATTATATATATTATTTTAAATATTTGTGCCCCCGATCCAAAAAATTTCTGGATCCGCCATTGGGTCGACGTATCTTCCTCTTCGTGCGCGTGGGTTCAGCTCTGGTAAGGCTGTGCTCTGCTGCGTGCCGGCTTCGTCTTCGTCGAGTTCGTCATCAGCTTCACACCGTCGTGGTCATCAGCTCCACGATTCAATCTCCTCCAAGCAACCGTGAAGCACCGTCAAAGTCGTCTCCTCCGTTGCCGTGCTTCTGTCTTTGCCGTCGGGATCAAGCCTCACCGCCGTCCGTCGGAATCAAGTCTCGCCGTCGTTCGTGTTGAAGCCAAGCTCTCGATCTCCGCGTCGTGGCCGTGCTCTTCCTTGCCGTGGTAATCTCTCCGTCGTGCTCTCAGCCTCCGCCGTCAACGGAATCGACAGTGCTTCAGTCGCAGGTGAAAGCTCGAGGAGCAGCAATGGTGGAATTTGGGGGTTTTGCACATCTGGCCCTTGAGGTTTCAGAAAATTACAATTTGACCCCAAAACTATCAAAAGAGAAGAAAGGTCCATCGGAATCAACCCCAAAGTTTCCAATCTTGCATTTAGCCCAGGCGAATATTCCAAATTTGCAACGTTGGTCCCTGGATTCTTGTTAACATCACAGTGGACCCAAAACTTTCAAAATGTACAATTTAACCCTTGAATTTCGCCCCAAACTTCCAAATGAGCATTCCAACCCCTATGATATGCAAATGAGTATGCAAATGCAACACAAAGACCTAAATGAAACCTAAAATGATCATAATAAGCTAAAAAGTTGAATCTAAAACTTATTAAAATCATGAGATATCAGCTATAGAAGCAGAAGTTGCTTCTCTAATGGCTGCTCTTGGAGTGTTGAACATCAACTCACCGGTAAGAGCTATCTTCATGATTTAAATTGTGAGTTTTAGCTTTCAACTGTAGCTCATGCTAATTCATCTTGCATTTTGATATAGTCAAGATAAAAGTGGATAAAAAAGCTCCAAATCATTGAAAGAAAAGCTTGCAGCTGTGACCCCCTGCTGTTCAAAAGGTAGCTTCTACATGTTTGCATTAATATCATTCTTCTCTTTCATATTCCTATACTGAAGGTGCCTTCAAATGTGCAGCTGAAGGATGTAGTGGCTTCGCTTTTCGAGCTATGGAATCTGATGGACACACCACAGGAAGAGAGAACTAAATTTGGTAGAGTTACTTATCTTGTAAGATCATCTGAATCTAAAATCACTGAGCCAGGCATCCTTTCAACCGAGACTATTGAACAGGTTTTGTAATAACACTTATGTTAATGTCTTTATATTATTATATATTCTCATTCTTGGTCTAAGTTTCTTGTTTTTGCCTTTCTAATAGGTGTCTGCGGAAGTGGACTGCCTCAGTAAACTGAAATCTAGCAAAATGAAGGAACTGGTGATGAAAAGAAGGTCCGAGGCTCCGAGCTAGATGATCTTTGCAGACTAACTCACATTCAACCTGATACAAGCACTTCAGCTGAGAAGTCAAGTGCATTAATAGATTCAGGATTAGTGGACCCTTCAGAGCTTCTTGGAAACATCGAAATGCTAATAAATAAAATAAAAGGAGAAGTACAGAGCCGAAAAGATATCATGGACAGAATAGACCGTTGGCTCGCTGCATGTGAAGAGGAAACTTGGTTGGAAGAATAGAATATGGTATGAGCAGCTAAAAGCTTGAAACATGTAAAGCTTCTAAAGGATGTGTTGTAAAGAGTGTTTCTTTGGTTTCAGGATATGAACCGGGATAATGCTGGAAGGGGTTACAATCAATAAGATCCCCAGTACTAGTTATCACAAAGAGAAATCCCCTCAAATGGTTTAAATCATGTTTTATGACAATATTGGCATACAATCCAAAACACCATTAACTAAAATAAAATAAAAACAATTTTTATTCTATATTTGAGTTTAGTGGTTAGGGTTTATGGTTTAATATTTAGGGAGTGAGATTAGAATTTAGGAATTAGATTAATTTAGTTTTTTTTCTGGGCAAAATGAGTGCTAGCTATTTTGGACATTTTATCATTAGATCTTTACTTTGTGTTTCAAAAAAAAATATATATATATATATATATATAATATCATTAGATACTATTTTTGATTAAATAAAAATTAAGTGTATTTTGAAGATTTTTCCTTAAACCAACTAGATAACCATATTTTATTCTTTTGTTTTTTGTTTTCTGCAGCAATGGTTGACAACCTAATCAAGAAAACATTAGTTTGCGAAAATGACGCGCAAAAGTTATTTCTATATGATGGTGTAAGTTACCAGTGAGTTACATTAATACAGCCAAAGTCTTTTCTGATTCTTGTGACTACTTTCTATAGGTTCGACTGGTTAACATACTAGAAGACTATATACCGACAAGGAAACAACAGGACGAGGACAAGAAAAGATACCGGGTTTGTCAAGGAAACACTCTCTTACAGTTCTAGATTTTTAAACTGGCTTGCCGTGACAAAGAAGGTATATACATTCTTGTGTTAGGATCAAAATTAAGAAGAGGCAGGATCTTTTGCTAACTCAAAGGGAATCCATTTATGGATCAAAACCAAGTCCAAGAAGAAGCAGCAGCTTTAGAAAGCCCAGCATCATCAACAATGGGAACGGTTCCGTGCCTCCCACGCCACGTAGAAGCTCGGTCGGAAAAGCAACGCCTGGCCTTCTTCTGACCCCGAGATCTTACTCGGGTCATCATCGCCAAAACGGATATTTTAAAGAAGTTAGGAGGCTCACTCCTACTCCTTTAAACTTTGTGGCTATACAGAAGGAAGATACTGTTTCGAGTACCTACCTACACATCGATTTATAGCTCTGAGCCAGACTCGCCTCTCCAAGACTAACTTTGGCTATCTATTTCACCGGTAAGAGAAATGATCAAAACTTTTTTGATGTGTTAGTTTGATAAAAACTTTGTTTCTGTAGAGATTGATTTTAGAATATGGATATGTGGGGTTTGTGAAGTAATCTTGATAATGATGTTATGGTAAAGAAGAAGGAAGCGAAGAAGAAGATGAAGACTTGTGAATACAGAAAGTGACTTGACTTGTTAGGAGATATGGAGAGATAAGAGTATAAAATAAAACTGAATCTGTTAATATTCTTTAGTGGTTACAAATTTTTAATCTTATGGTAAGAGATGCTACTTCTTGTCGTGTGAAAGTAAGTGTGTGCATGGTTTTAGTTATGTGTACGTATTTGTTCATATGTCTACGTATTTTTTGAGATGTTAAGCTGTGTTCTTCCGGCCACGCACTAACATACTAGCATGAGCGTTCCGTCCGGGTAATTCAGTCTTTGGTTACATTAGTTCAATCAATTAACCACGTGCTAGTGGTCAGGTGGTAGCATAGCGTTTCAATGTCGCTAAGCAAACTGATTTCGAATCCGACTATACTCAAATATCTCTAACACGTGACCACCAGTGATTTGACATTTTCTCGCCGGGAAACAGTTTACCGTTTTTTTTAGTTCAAGCAATTTTTTTCTAAATTAGACAAAATAAAAAGTTTAGGTTCGGTTTGCGGTTAGTTTAGCTTTTGAAAAACATTGCCAAAATTTATATCAGTTTTTCATTTCAGGCTAAGTTTAGTTAAAATTTTGGGTAATCCCAATTAGATTTGATCTGTTGGTTAAAAAATTTGGTTAGTTTGAAACATGGCTAGATATATGATTAAGTTAGTTTTTTAAAACAAATTAGAAAACCAAACTAACCAACAGAAAACCAAAAATTTTAATTTGTCAAACTGAACCACTCATAAGCAAATTTGAGCTAAAAGTCAAAATTGTCAAAATTGTCAAAATTCCATGCCCACTAACATCACGAAAATAGAAATTATAACAATTCAGTGAACCGATTGCAACCAGATGGTAATGTAGAAAGTACAAAAAAAAACTTTTTATAGCCAAGTTATGTTTAAAATCCCTTATATATTAATCCTAGAGCACTACAACATATTTTCGTAGCCACATGTCATCAAGATAATGATTCTTAAAATTGTTAGAAAATAAATTGGTCTATATAGACATATACTACGTTTTTTATTAAACTAACTATCAAATTAATTTATAGTGTACAAAATAATATTTTTATTTCCTTAAATAAAAGCTACGGAATTACATAATATAGTTAACATATATATGACAATTAATGATTATGAATAATACATATTTGATAAAAAAAATTACTAACCTCTCTCTTTTTTTGTTTAATTTTATACTATTAAAAGAAATTAAACAATCACATAAAGAATATAATATAAACAATCACATAAAGCATATAATAAAAACAATTTGATTTTTTCTAATATGTTATATTTTGGATTTCTAAAAACAACTATAAATTACTAAAAACGGTAAAAGTCTCATTAAAAATTTTGTGATCAATGGTTTAATTTTTTTTTGTTCAAGCAAGATACAAATAGGGATGAGCGTTCGGATACACGTTCGGATTTGTATCGGATATTTTAGTATAAACTATAAAGGTATAAAACCAGTTAGGGTATTTCTACACTTCGAGTCGGGTTCGGGTATTTTATGTTCTGGTTCGGATATTTTGGGTCATGTTCGTATATTTAAATTTTGAAGAAAAAATAAATAAATTATTCATTGTTTAAGTTTTTTGTATTTAAATATATTTTAACTTGACTGTTTTTTTTTTAATTTTTAAAAGATTAAACTATTAATAGGTTTGGAGATAAAACTTTAAAAATAGAAAGACATTAATTTAGTTGTTATTTTGAAATTTTAGATGCAACTTTTGTTAATGCAGGAAACAAGAACTTGATATGTATTTTAAGTGAGTAGCAAATGATTTTGTCCATGATTATATGTATATTATCTAATTTTGAGCAATAAGAATCATTAATATGATTATTTTGAATAAAATGAGAGAAATAAATTAGAAATATAGAGTTAAGCATACTTATGTTTGGTTATCTTCGGATATCTATTCGGGTTCAGATATTACCCGTTCGGATTCAGATATTACCTTAACTGGTGAAATAAGTAATTTGTTTTGTTGTTTTAATTATATGATTTTTAGACCGAGCTGGTGAATATATACTAGACAAACATTTATATTTCGAGTCTGCACTTATATTCTATAACAGCTTGATATATTAGATTTGAACACAAATCTGTTAATATAGTTTGCCGGTGATGTTTTTCAAAATTTTGATTCTTAGATATGTATATGGAGTGAAATTAATTTTTACAGATGTCTTTTTTTTTTAATTAACACTTATGTAATTCACTGAATTGAAGTACAAAAAAACTTAATTAATATCAAAGAAAGAAAGACGAGAATGAAAGCACAATTCTATAGAGGTAGAAAATGCAATCACTTATGGAGAGTCAATAGTAAACAAATCGAGAGCAGAAAACCTAATCCCCTTTTGTTATCATACAATTGATGTTGCCTATTTGGTTTTGGTCATTTGTGTCAGCCGTAAAACTTAATTTCCTTTTGTATATTTTAAGTTTTAAAAATAATTAAAATTAGATGTAATATGCTAACTCTTCAACAACGATGATATATTTAAGAGACCAACATTTATATTTATCATTTTATAATCGATAAATATTGTAGTGTTGCAAAATATTAAAATCATTTCATAAACAAACATTATTATAAGAACTCATTCCGCGCACATGCGGGTTATCATTTAGTTTATCTATTATTTGTGTACTAAGTACTAACTAGTTTGTGTTCAAAAAAAAAAAAAAATACTAACTAGTTTTGTATTAAAACTTCATTCATGCTAAAACATGTTTTCTGAAGAAATTGTACCGTACGTTTAGCAAAAAAAAAAAGAAAAGAAATGGTACAAAAGAAATGGTTAGTTTAATAGTATCCAAGATATATTATTGTTGCAAAATCCATATACGTTGAAGACTTGGAGTTTGGATACATATTTATTTTCCACACATTATTTAGGCCCATATACGAACTATTTAATCACATAGAGGCTCAAAGTTCCACATCGTTCACAATTTTAATTCGAAAACATATCCAGTGGATTGATATTCATGGCGCAGCCCTCTTTTCATCCAATAGATGATCACATTTTAGCATAGAAATGTATTTCTCTTCTTTTCCTTTTTGATAAAGGATAATGTATTTTTATCTTAGTTCCATTTTATTTCAATATTTGTAGTAAATCGAAAAAATATATACAGACATATGAATTTGTATTTGTATTATAGATTTGTATTTTGGCAACTTTTTAGAATTTATGGATGCAACATGTATGCCAAACTTGAGGATGAAGATATGAAAACAAAATACCCGAATAAAATGAGTAATGATGAAATGAGAATGTTATTATTCCATATAAATAATAATAAAAGTTCTTTTATATATTTTCTTTAAAATATATGAAAAGATAAAGAGAATCAAAGGAGGGGAGTTGGGGGAGATGATGGCATTTCTTTGCTTTGTAAATTTGGAGCATGTGACTTGATCCCTCTTTCCAACTCAAAATCTCACATTCATATTTAGTATTCTTATTCTTTATTACTTCTCTTATTGTCTTTTTAGTTTAATATCTTTTAGCATATGTTATATGTAATTGGAACATTCAAACAATGCTTGGAGTGAAGCAAGTGTTAAGCGAGATTTGGGAGTTTAATCTCATCGTATAAAATGATTACAAACACGATCTCGTTTCTTTCCTTTATAGAAAGCTGTCACCGTAACACAGTCCCATCTATTATCGTTTTGTTGGTTTTGTTTTGCCTTTCGGTCCATTTGGAACCAAATTTAGGCAACTGACAAAAACATATTGGCGCATCGTTCTTTTCTTTTTATCAGTCAGCAAAATAATCATTTCGCCAATAAGGAATATAACTGATATTTGCAATTGAAACAGAAAAATTATGTTTACACCATCTATCATTAATAATTTGCATTTTCTTTGAGTTTAATTCCAACTTGTTTAAATAATAAAATGAGTTAAAATAACTTAAGAGATGTATGTAATAATTTCTATTATTTTATAGTATCTTACTAAGATAGAAACATCATTGGAAAATAACTTTATTATTACGTGTGATTTACAATTTATGTCACTCAAATTTTAATTTTAATAAAATACACCATCACACATGAGATTATTTTGCCACTAAATTTTTAAATATTTAGGATATTTAATTTTTTTACTATAACAAAAGCTTATATAATTTTTAATTCATATTATTTAAATAACTAATCAAATTTGTAAATATTAAAAATACATCTAAATATTAACTTAGTTTTCAAAATTAAAATACAATATTAAACTTCTTATACTTTAAAATCCAACCATTTAAACTTAAACAAATATAAAAAATTTATCACAAAAAAAAATATACCAGTTTACAAATATAAATAAAAAAAACTAAAATAAAATTTTTAAAATTTAATTATATAGAAAAATAAGCGCGGGTGATAATCTATTAAGTTACTATTATATTTGAGACTAAATTTTGGGTACTTCGTAGCAGTGGTGTCAGTGTTAATAAGGGATATTTTTGATAGTGGAATAGTGAATGAGTTTAACTGTTTAAGGTATCTTATTCATTAATCCATCAAAATCAATCAGTCGACGTTGATAATTCCGTAACAATATCTTTTAAGAATCTTTGATTTTGATGTTATAAAAGATTATTGTAACAATGACGAGGGCTCGAGTATGGTTTTGTTTAACCGATACGATCTCCTTAACGATGCTTTGCTGCAAAACTAAACTAATTCTCCAAGTCCGAATATAACATACAAAGAGACGTAAGGAGATTCATACAGAAGACTCCATTCCAGAAATACTAGAATAGTTTGACCCAAAAAAAAAAGAAATACTAGAATAGTGAATAAATTGTTTTATTCATTCTAATAGAGTGATTACACTAAAGATTCCGACACTTATGTATAATTTCATTATGTTTCGATGTAAATTGCTTTTTCCCCTGATTTTTAGATCTATTAGTGAAACCTGCCTAAGGAAATGACTGGGATCTCTGAAGAAAGGCAAAAGCCTAAAAGTAGACGATAGTGGGGGTGGAAAAAAGGTCACGTGAGTAGATGAAAGGTCACGTGCGAAAGGGGTTGAATACTAATTTATATTAGCTCAAATCAGGATCCCGTAGAGGCGTAGAGTTTATATTCGTATAATACATAATACTTTCACATTTGTTAGAATTATTTTTCTATGAATCTATTTTGATTTATCTTCTGTCATTTACTCTTTTTTATGTTTTTTCCCGTTTAACTGTATGGGCAGTAGTACATCCAATATATAAGCCAAATAGAGAATAATAGTTTGTCTGCATTATTGAAACTTATATAATTTGGTATTTAATGCAATTATGCAATTATATTCTTGGATTATTCACAAGAACCATATACCATTTTCCTCTCATTTGTTTCCAAGTGTAGTTCGAAAAGAATCTTAACATGTAGTCATGTAGGTGTGGACCAACCTTGGAAAAATGATGACATAGTATTCATATATAGTTAACAATGACAAATTATCTAAAATTGTCGATATATTATTGGAATGCTTTAATAATAATGGAACGCAAAGCTGTATTAGTGATGTATAATCACACTATTTTTTTTCCTGAACGACATAATCACACTATTTACAGGACTTGAGAGTGTGACACTCGGAAAATAAATCACACTATATAAATATGTTAACCTGTTATTTAATCATGTCTTACGTCATCTATGAGTGAGCGCCGCGCCACATGAATGTTTGCAAATAACCTGCATTATAATTTGATAATCCTAGATTTGAATTGGATCGGAACGGAAATCCGCTTAATTACTGATCAGTCAACTAGTAGTCTATTAATGGAGATATAATTTCCACACAATGATCTAGTTCATTAATGAAAATTATATAGTATTATCTTAATTGTTTCTTCGACAAGTCAGGTAAAACTCGTGCAGATAATAACAAAAATATAAAAATCTTAAATTATTCATCTCAAATAGGTTATGAAGGTTCAAGAATATCAGACAAATTCATCAATCAGACAAGATATGGGTCCAATACAAAAACAATATATCCAACATACTCTAAGAAACAAAATCTAAAATGTAAATATAAAATAACAAAAAGAAAAATCTAAATGTATACCTAAATAAACACATCCCCCTCTCCTTCTCTCTCTCCATGAGTGTATGTATGTATAGATTGTATGTAGTGATGGAACAGTGCAATGAGCTTTATAAGCAGAGGCAATATCGGCATCAAAAGACCCTCTAACTTGATCTAAACTCTCTAGTGTACGAGAGAGAAAGGTTAATGATACCAAACAGCAAAGATAGAGCTAGAGAGAGAGAAAGAGAGAGACCCAAGAAAAAGCTTTCATCATTTAACATAAGAGAACTTTGAAGAGCCTAAGTAAAAGTTTTTAAAGCTTTGTTGCAGAAAGCTTAATTAAAAGAACTTTTCTCCCCCTATATCCTCCCTCTCTCTCACTCTCTTTATTAGTCCTTCCTCTCCTTTGTAAAGCTGCACCTCCCACTATCTTCAAATTTTCTTCTTCTTTTTCTTTTTTGTCTCTAGGTCTTGTTTCATCAAATCAATCTCTAGAAATTCAAATTACAATAAAGTCAAAAAGAGAGAAGAAAAAGTTGTAAATGATGAGAACAGATCAAGACACAGTAGTGATGTTGGATGCTGCTCCCAACAAGAACACTAGTAACACATGTTGTGTGGTTTCCTCTTCTTCCTCTGATCCTTTCCTCTCTTCTTCTGAAAATGGGGTCGCTACCACAAACACATCCAATCAGAAGAGGAAAAGAAGACCTGCAGGTACACCAGGTAATACCGTAATAATAAAGGGATCACCACTACCGAAAATTTTAATTCTAAAGTTTCAGTTTTTTTTTTGGTTTTTGTTTTATTTCCTTATTATACCAATTTGACGTCATGAGTCTTCTTGAGTTTTCCTGCTTTTCTCTAAACCCCATTAAACACACACACACACACACACACCTTGTTTTTAATGTTTTAATCATAGACATATTCCTTTGATAGGATAGATTTTAAAGTTTCAAATATTCCCCTTGTTCATATTCCCATTTTCAAGGTTATGGGTATAACTTGGGTTCCTGGTTCTCTTAAAACCCATTTTATGATTGATCATAAACAGGTCAATTAATGGTTTTATTTTTTAAATAATCAATTTCTTTTCAAGTTTAGAGTGGGGGGGTACTATACCATTGTTTTCTCTTGAACCTCATTACAAATCTCAACTTTTAAAAATTAAAGTTAAAAAAAGATTTTTAACTTTATTGATGTCACTCAAACAAAATACATGTGTTTTGATGGGTTTTGCTTCTTCTCTTCAGATCCAGATGCAGAAGTTGTGTCTTTATCACCAAGAACTCTTCTTGAATCAGACAGATACATATGTGAGATCTGTAACCAAGGGTTTCAAAGAGATCAAAATCTCCAGATGCATCGAAGACGTCACAAGGTTCCATGGAAGCTTCTGAAAAGAGACAACAATATAGAGGTGAAGAAACGAGTGTATGTTTGCCCTGAACCCACTTGTCTTCACCACGATCCTTGTCATGCTCTTGGAGATCTTGTCGGAATAAAAAAACATTTCAGAAGAAAACACAGTAACCATAAGCAATGGGTTTGTGAGAGATGCTCTAAAGGTTATGCTGTTCAATCAGATTACAAAGCTCATCTCAAAACTTGTGGCACTAGGGGACATTCTTGTGACTGTGGTCGCGTCTTCTCCAGGTTTAATTTCTTGTTCTTCTCCCAATAATTCGATTTTTAATCAGAATTTCTCTTTGAACGAAAAAAAGATCATAATTTTTCCAAATTATTTTTGGAAATTTGGAACAATTAATCAATTATTAGTAAACACTGGACGGATATGATTTTTTTTTTTTTAACACACGGATATGATAGGTTCAAAATTAGTTAGGATACAAGTAATTTTGCTCTGTTTGTTTTGTATCTTTAGGATATCACAGATAGTTACAAAGGAACTATAGGTATAAATAAAAAATTGTTCTAGTCACCCAAAACCATAGTTGATACTTTTAGTACTATCTGATTTGACTATCCCTCATGATTCTTACTAATTATGTGTATTGATGTGTATGCATATTTCTCTTGACTATTGTGTTTGGCTTTGGGACATAAAAGCGAACTTAATAAGTAGATTAATGACATTGACCCCCAATCTATAAATACATTACATATTTTAGGCTATTTAGTGGACCTTAACTCATGTTAATATAGTATAAATTATATAAGTCGTAAGTTATTAATTTCATAAGATTAAACTAAGAAGCTTAATATTTAATTATAACTTTACCATTATAATAATTACTTTGACACTTCATAACGCTATATCATATAGAATAATTTAATTGGTAGGTTTTTTTTCCTTTTAGGGTGGAGAGTTTTATTGAGCATCAAGATAGCTGCTCCATTCGAAAAGTTCACCATGAACCGCCGCCACCGCCACAAGCTACGGTGAATGTCCCGGCTTGCTCCTCTAGAACTGCCTCAACCGCAAGCACTCCATCTACGGAAACGAATTACGGTGGTGCGGTTGCTACTCCTTTACCTCTAGAAGGGCGTCCAATTCCTATAAGAAACTCATCAAACGATGTCAATCTCGAACTCCAGCTTCTTCCATTAACGCCAAATCAAAACCGTAATCAAGAAAACCAACAACACAAAGTTAAAGAACCATCTCATCATCGTAATCATCATGATACTACAAACTTAAACCTCTCCATTGCACCATCTGCACCATCATTATCTCATCAGTACAACAACTTTGATCGTATAAAAGAAATAATGGCGAGTGAACAGATAATGAAGTTAGCGATGAAGGAGAAAGCTTACGCAGAGGAAGCTAAAAGAGAAGCGAAGAGGCAACGAGAGATAGCGGAAAACGAATTTGTTAATGCTAAGAAGATAAGGCAACAAGCACAAGCTGAGCTTGAGAGAGCTAAGCTTTTAAAGGAACAATCTATGAAGAAGATAAGCTCGACGATTATGCAAGTTACTTGTCAAACATGTAAAGGACAGTTTCAAGCGGTGGCTTCGGCGGATGAGACATCTCTTGTGGTGAGTTACATGTCGTCAGCGAATACTGACGGAGAGGCATCCTAAAATTTGAAAAGGGGTTTAATACAAAAAAAAAAACTCAGATAAAATTGAAGCATTTTATCTTATTGTTTTGTGTATTAATTACGTTGTCTTATTTTGTCCTCTTTGTATTACCATATTTGTATGTGATTGGTTAATTATTGTAATTGTCAAATCTTCAGTTATATTAAAACTTCCTGTAAATCCTTGGTCCAACAGTATAAAGACTATAACTAATATAAACTAATATAACTAGTATATAGTGTTTAACGAAGCTATAACTAATATAAACTAATAATGGAGATCCGTAGATGGAAGTACCTGGTTTTTAGCTTACGTCCACATGGGAAATCTTGGCGAAATCTAGAAATCTAGAACGTTGGTAATTATGCTATCTGAATGGTTGATGTATTTGTTTTTTTTGTATTTGAAAGATCGATCGATGTTTTGGGGTATAATTAATTAAGATATTTATCTTTAACAGTAAAACATAAATTAAAATGTAAAAATATAAAGGGTGAAACTTTAATGATAAAACGGAAACTTAATTTATTTTTAATATGTATGAAAATTTTAAAATATACTCCCTCCGTTTTTTAATATAAGTCGTTTTAGAGAAACTTTTTTGTTCCAAATTATATGTCGTTTTCGGTTTTTTATGTAACATTTATTAGTAATTAATGTTGTCTGACCAATGATAATATATCTTCTATTTTTCTATTGGTTAAATTGTGGTTAGGTAAATAATTAATGATGTTTTTGTTTCGAAAATATAAGAAATTAATAATTTTCTTAATCTATGTGCATAGCTTCAAAACGACTTATAATAAAAAACGGAGGGAGTATATCTTATAAATATGGAAGGAGTATGTGTTATGTTTTGTCTACAATATTTTCGGTGAAGCTTAAAACGAGATATCTCAAATTTTATCAAAGCAATTAATGTAACATAATGAAATCTACATGTAGCCAATAATGGTTAGGTTTGGCCACAAGATTTTACCTTTAAATTGAATACAAAGTCGGTAAGCTATGATTGCTTGGGACGAGTTTACATTTGAGTGATGGGAAACGTACTATTATTATGTCGTTTTGGTCCGTGGCCGTTACACTTATAACGAGGTAGATAAACAAACATCGGTTTATCTTTCGTTAGATTCGGACAAAAAGTGTTGATCTATA
Source organism: Brassica rapa (assembly GCF_000309985.2). Lineage (NCBI taxonomy): Eukaryota > Viridiplantae > Streptophyta > Magnoliopsida > Brassicales > Brassicaceae > Brassica > Brassica rapa. The sequence goes on from NC_024796.2 coordinate 24,415,275, forward strand.
ATCATGATAAAAGAGTCCCACCCATTTTCACTTGTTATATTACAAATTTTAGCAAACTTCTTTTTCTTGAGAAATACTTTAGCAAACTTTCTAGCTACACATTTACTGTCTTCTTTTTTTTTTTTACATTCCTGATCATTTTATTTAGTACCAAATACCAGTAATAAAAAATAAGTTTATAAGAAAATACATATGCATATTTAGTGTCCACAGTATACTCAAAATAGCCCACATAATTTGTAGAGTTAAAGGGCGACTGGTTTTCCCGCTACCACCCGCAAACGTAGTTTTTGCGGTTGGTAGCGGTTGTCGGCGGTTTGCAACAATCACTCAAATCGCTATAAACTGTTTCAAACTGTTCTGAATCTCATAAATTCAAAAGCTGGCTCCAGCTAGCATTTGCGGTTGCGGGCGGTTGGTGGAGGGTAAATTTTTTTTCTTTTTTTTTAAACAAAATATATACAAAAGTAAAAATATTTAATAAAAAATTTAAAATTAAAATTATGAAAATATTAAAATATACCTATTATATTTTAATTAATATTATAAAAATTTATAATAAAAACAACTTCAATAAATTTTCAAAAATTAAAATTATAAATTTCTAAATATAAATTTTATATTTATTATAATTTTATGATTTTTGATATTTTTATAATTATATTAAATGTAAATATTGTTAATTTATTATTTGATTGTTACCACATTTGGTAGTTAACCAGTCATAAGGCACCCGCAAACGCATCAATTTTTAACCGCAGTACCAGTCGTACAAATCTCTTAAAACCGCTAGAAACCGCAACCGTCCTCATCCACAAACTCCCGCAACCGCAACCGCAACCGCTGCGTTTGAACCAGTCAGGCTTAGTCGAGATGAGATTCTAACTTAGATATTTAGTTTAATTAATACAGAAAATAGACAGTTAAAATTAAAAACATGTAAGTTTGCTGTATCATACATAAAACTTATCTAAACCAATCATCAGAACTATTTAAAAAAAAGTATTAGTTGAGAAGGGTTTGTATCCCAGTGGTCTCCATTCTCACAGATGACTGCCAGAAGTCGCAGGTTCGACTTTCTGTCTGCACAGTGGTACTATGACTCTCCAAAAAAATCGATTTTTCTGGATTTGTGGTACTGTTTGCGGTGGGATCTAGTTACTATAAAAAGTTTACTCAAAACAGTTTTAAAATTTTATCAAAAAAAAGTATCAGTTGCGTTTAGAAAATTTTTTGGTTGTTGCTAAACATGTTTAGAAAAAAAATATTTATTTAAATCAATAAATCCACTGCATTTTTTATATAGAAATTCGAATGTTTATCTTCGATGTCGAAATTTTTATTAGCGGAAAGCCACACAATAATGAGACATGTTTGAAAACCATTTGATTGGTATGAATACTTAAATTCTTTTTTTTGGTCAAAATTAATACATTATAGTGGTGATTTATTAGATTGGACAGGTCTATGATGTATGAACGAACGTAATAAATGAATGTCGTTACATGAAAAGAGAAATAGTTGGATTGAGGCAGGTCTATATGACTATAATATAGCAAAAAAAATAGAAAATACCAAAATAAGACAACCGTTTGCGGATGAGACTGAAGCAGCGCTACAAAAATCTAAAATCGGAGGTGGGTTTGGTTTGTGTACATCTTTTGGGACCAATCTCGATGCAAAAGTTAGGAAGATCAATATAGACTATTAGTGAGGAATTAAAGAAATAAATAAGAAATGACATGAATGTCTGTCTGAGAGAACTAAAGAAGTGGGTTAAGTAAATAGGAGAGTGACAAATGCCTGCCCGTTACTCTATCAACTCTATGGCACTGAAAATCATGACGTTTCTTTCTTTCGATTTGCATTTAAAGTGCACTCAATTGCATACTGTAAGCAACTGTATTTCTTCTCTCTCTTTCCTCTCGTTTTCATCATTGTGTCAACATATAGAGATAGAGGTTTTAAGGTTCTGCAGCTATGTTTGTCACAGAAAGAGAGGTAGAGAGAGAGAGAGAGCATTAAGCATATTAGTGTGATTTTAGTGTGCTTTTTACACCAAATCTTCTCTAATAAAATTGCAAAAATCAAACCATTTTAGTGCAACGCTAAAATTTGACACTAAATTTAGTGTGACACTATTTACCACACTAAAATACTACTCCCTCCGTTTTTTAATATAAGTCGTCTTACAGCTATGTACATAGATTAAGAAAATCATTAATTTTTTATATTTTCTAAACAAAAACATCATTAATTATTTACCTAACCACAATTCAACCAATAGAAAAATAGAAAAATAGAAAATATATTATCATTGGTCAGACAACATTAATTATTAATAAATTTTACATAGAAAACCGAAAACGACATATAATTTGGAACAAAAAAGTTTTTCTAAAACGACTTATATTTAAAAACGAAGGGAGTATTTATCCCACTAAAACACTGTTCATTTATTTTATTACTAAAACATACAATTAAATAAATAATAAATAAAAACCTTAATATATATAATATTATAAAATAGTTTTAGTGTGAAGTTTAGTGTTATGGTTGGAGAAAGACCTTGGTTTTAGTGTTGAAATTATACTAAAATAATGTGGTTTTGACACTAAAATGATGTTAGTGGTTGGAGATGCCCTTAGGCTTTTGGAATATAGATTTTTTTTTTGAAACTTTTTTTTTTGAAACTTGGAATATAGATTTGATGATGGCTTATGTTACAAACTCGTAAATTTGAAACATATGTACGTTATCATGTCTAACCATGTGCATGTGCATTGCAATTGAATGTAATTAGCGTACTTTGAAATTATAATTAATTATAATGCGTTAAACCGTAACAAGTGAATTATGATTGGATGTTCTGTAATACTATGTTGTTGCTAGAGTTAAAAATTTAATTAAAATAAAAAGCAAGAACAGTCGAACGTGCAACACAAAGAGTTTAATTTCTCAAAAAAAAAAACACAAAGAGTTTAAACTTTTTATCTCTTACAATGTCATTTCTTAGAGGAGCATGTGCATATCATGTGCGTCTCTTCCTCTAGCTTTCAAATGCATATATTTCTAACCTAACGGACTTTTGATATTGTAGCCACATCTTTTCTTAGCAAACTATATAGTACTTATCTATAGTCTAACATTTTTAAAAAGCTATAGAATAGGAAAATAATATCAAATGTTCATAAACCACTCAGTTATTAGCGCTGTTGTACTGAAGTTCGAGTTTTGTTTGTAAAGGGATTTTTTACCATGCTAAACTTATGTTATGATCTGAATCTAAGTGTAGTGATTTTGATAAATTTGGTGAACTCGTAAATCATAAAAAAGATTGGAGCGCCTTAAAAAAATGATTGGAGCGCCTTTCTATAATACATTTTTAGTTTTAATTTTAAGTATGTGAATGCGTAAAAGAATGATCTTGTAAGATGTCAAACAAAAACAGTGATCTTATAATATGTCAAAACGTAAAATAAAAAGAAATAAAAAAGCAAATAAAAATCTTTTAGTTATGCTATTTTTACCAAGGTTACTTGTCAACTATATTACAAACAATCTGTAATTTTAACAGTTTTTAGATTTTGTTATTACCAAATCTAATACTAATAATGCTTTTTGTCAACAGTGAGAGATATATATTATTAATGTACTCAGTTGTTAGATATGGAAGTGGCTTAGCATGAAAGTCTCTTATCACATGGGATTGCTTCATACTTCCCACAAAGGAACAACTATATGCTTAACTTGTATGTCATAACAAATATACCCCTCAATTCGTTGATGGGATGTATGAATCGACATCATTTATCAATGGGTGTTTCCGTCTTTTCTAGTTGGCTTACTCTCTACCTTTATTCAAAAATTCATTTGTTTGTTTTGTCTTTTGTAGAAAAAAAAATAGAAGCAGAAGGTTCAATTTATTTTTCTTATAATTACCAAAATTCGAGCTGGACTTTTTGTTTTTGTTTAACTTCCATTATTGGAAAAATCGCATAAAAAATCTTCAAGGTGGCATATTAGGCCTGGGTATTTTATCCGAACCCGAAGATCCGACCAGAAACCGATCCGAAACCGAACCGATCTTTTTATCCTATTGGATCTTATTGTGAAGGACCCGCAGGTCTTGGATCCGACCCGACCCGAACCCGAGACCCGAGTAGGGTACCCGAAAACCCGAAACTTCTAGTATATATTAAATATATATGGATGTTTCAGTTTATTTTTTGTATTATGGGTATTTTTTAAGTTTCAAATTTTAATTTTTGGGTATAGTTTTGGGTTTCGGATAAAAATTTAGATTTTAAAATATATAATTGGGATTATCAAATAAAATTTCGGATATTTTTCATGTCCTTAGATCAGATTTTAAATAAATTTTTTCATGTATTTTTAGTATTTAAATATTTTCAAATATTTTCTATGTGTTTTAGGTATTTTTTGGGGGTAGGACCCGACATGACCCAAACCGAACCCGATCCGTAACCGAACCGAATCCGAATCGACAAACTCTAATTACCCTATTGGGTCCAACTATCTTAGACCCGACTTGGACCTGAGAAGACCAAAACTGACCCAGAACCGAGAATTTTAAATTACCCTATTGGGTCCTAAACTCTTAGACCCGTAGGACCCGGACCCACAACAACCCGATCTGAATCCGATCCGAAGACCCGAATGCCCAGGCCTATGGCACACATTTACACTTTAAATTCTAAGAGTATTTCACAAGCATTTTAAACTTTCAAAGTGATACTTTTATCAAAAAAAACTTTCAACATGACTTACTTATACATCAAGTCAAAACGGTAACCGGTACTGTTCAAAATCGATAACGTCAGTTTTCTTTTTTTTTTGATTTTTAAATTATTTTATTAGAAAAATAAATATAAAAATATAAAATTCATAAAATTCAAACAAATCATAAAAGTCGCTACAAATTCATAAAAATCAAAATATTCACCAAAAAAACTTAAATTATTTTATTAATAAAACAAATATAAAAATACAGAAAAATAAAATTCATAAAAAAATTCAAAACAAATTATAAAAAGTCAATAAAGTTCACAAAAAATAGAAAAATCACAATTTTTTTTAAAATATTTTATTAATAGAATAAATATAAAATACAGAAAATATAAAAAATCATAAAAAATTTTAAAAAAGCATTCACGAGAATCATTTGAAGATAATGAATTTTTCTAATCTGAATTAGAGTAATCACAACCCATAGACTAACTACTATTTTGATTTTTTTAAATCTGTTGTGTTTTTTGTGTGTGTTGGTTGGATTTGGGAAAGTTCATGATTGTTAAAGGGAAGAATGGATACTAATGATAGCTTGAGGGTAGCCAGTCTATAGCACTCCTATTCCTTAGTCACTTTTATAAACCAATATATAATTTTATTCTTGATTTTTGGGAATTTTTATGATTTGTTTTGATTTCAATGATTTTATATTTTCTGGATTTTACACTTTTTTTATTAATAAAATAATATAAATATTTGTTGTGAATCTTTTATTTTTGTATTTTTAGGATTATTTTTATATTTATTTTATTAATAAAATAATTTAAAATAGTTTTAGTGATGTTTTTGATTATTGGGGAATTTTATTGATTTTTTTATTTGTTTTGATTTTGTTTTATGAATTTTATATTTTTATATATTTTTATATTTATTTTTTTATAAATATTTTGATTTGTTTGGAATTTTTATGATATTTTTTATTTATTTTAAGAATAATCTAATTTTTTTAAAAATTAAAGAAAATAACCGACACGTCTTCGATTTTGAACAATATCGATTACCGTTTTGACTTGATGTACAAGTAAGTCAGATTGAAAGTTTCTTTTGATAAAAATGTCACTTTAAATATTTACAGGGTCAATACTTTGGGCTTAGGCACAACTGTTGGATATAAATCGGACAACACAACCAGTAGAAGTTAGGAATCTACAATTCATCCCAGGGCGGTGGTGCTTTACATATGGGTCGTGGAAAAACAAGGAACCTTACTCATGACAAGGTTGGTATAGCATCTTAGAGGGTTTTGATGGATTGATGGAGGCAAGAAATGTTTGGGCGACTCTTTCACCTCTTCCTGCAGAGGTGGAGGCATTAATAAGAGCAATGGAGTGTATGAGGAATTTGCATCAGTTTCAGGTCACGTTTGCAATATATTGTTCTCAATTGGTGAAGATGGTTTCAGAACCAGAAAATGGCCAGCATTGAAATGTATCTGGGAGACATTAAGATTTTGAAAGCAAATTTCCTAAACTTAGAAATCATTCATGTACCTCGGACGGAGAATTCAAAGGTGGATAGTCTAGCATGCAGTGTCAGAGAACAACCGTTTTTCGTTGTTCACATGGATGGAATGTTGTCAGTTTGGTTCACGAAGTCTGTATGAGTCTGTATATGTTGATGAGAAAATAAAAAATATTTAAAATGCTTACGAAATACTTTCATGGTTTAAAGTGTAAGTGACCGCTATTTAAAGGTTTTTATGCTATTTTTCCATTGTTATTATATTTGGATATGAAATTATAGTTGGATTGTTCGTATATATTTTGCTCAATAAAATTATGGTCTGGTGTGGATTCTTTTAGCAAACAAAAATATGTTGTATGTTTGCGTAAGAAAATTATAATATAAATATAATAGCTGGCCAAAATGTTGTATATTTATTTAATCTATTAAAATAGAAGTACAAAGTTAAAATTACTCTATTTTTTCTGATATTTACATTTTCATGCCACTAAAGTATGAAATGACTTTTACTTTAAGCAATTACTAGATTTTGACCCGCGCAGGCGCGCGGGTGTATATTTTGAAAAATATGTTAATATTTGTTTTTCATGTAATTATTAGGATTTGGAAAAATGAATCCGAAGAACATAACCGATACCGATCCAAAAATATAGTACCAAACCCGAACATAAATTGATTAAATATTCGAATTATTCAAAATTTTGTTATTTAGAGAACCGAATCTGATCCGAACCGAAGTATTTGGATATCCAAATTTATCTAAAAATAGATTTATATACTTATATATATTAATTATTTTTAGATTTAACGTATATGAAACATCAAAAATGATACTTTTAAATTGGTTTAAATACTTGAAAATATATATAGATAGTCAAAAGTAAATATCTGAAATAGTTAAAGTATACTCAAATCACCAAAAATACTTAAAATAATTATTGATTCCGTATCCAAAATTTTAAATCAAGCCAATTGATATGTTAAGCTTAAGTATTATAACGTATGTTATTCAAATTTATACGTAATATATTATTTTATTTATACATTTTGATTTTAAGATTTTAAAATATATAATGATTTAAGATTTTAAAAATAATTTAAATTAGTTATCCAAACCCAAACCAAACCCGCAAAGATCCAAATCGAACTCAAACCAAAATTTAGAAACATTCTAATAAGGCTGAAATCTTAGACCCCGAAAACCCGAAATACAAACCGATCAGAACCAAACCCGTAAGAGTACCCAAAAGCCCATCCCTAGTCATTATTATATATCGTATTTTATCATCATATAATTAATCGTATTTTATATGTACCATCATATAAGTAATCATATAATTAATAGTATTTTATACATACTATCATATAAATAATTACATATATTATATTTTTTAAACTTAATATGAAATATAAAAACCATAATTTGAGTTGGTATTTCAAATTAGGCTTTGTATTATATTTTTCTTATATATATTGACAATATTTTTTTATAATGGTTATTGAAAAATAGTTTAGTAAAAATCTATTTTTGAATATATGTATATTTCTGAATCAATTTTTGATATAAATCAAAATTGAATTATTATTTTGATTTGAAATATGTATATAAAGTTTAAATTTTGTTTTATGGTTAGTTTAGAAAAAAAAATTAGGCAATTAGATTGACCCATTTTGGTATATTTTAAAAGTGGCCTAGATAACTTTCAATTTTCTTAAAAAACATAAGCCCATTACTTTTTTTCTTAATACTACTATCCTTGTTTTCAAATAAAAATATTTTTTTTAAAAGACTGCAATCCATGTTTCCAAACACTCTAAATTTTTTAATAGTCCTATTCAAATCTCCAAACACTCCAATTTTGTACTTGAGTTTTAATAAGATAGATGTCTTTTTCTATTTTATTAAATTATTTCTTAGATCAAGTTTATCTAAACTTTTGTGTTCGAAAAATTTCCTAAAATGATTTAGCTAAATTTTAGGAAAATTCAAGTTTAAAAATGATTTTTAATAATATTATGTAATATTTCTCAAGTAGTATATAATCCCTTCACCTCTAGCTTGTAAGGCCTAAAATATATGTATTTTGATTATTCCAAAAATATATGTTCTATGGTTACCATTAATTATTTTCAATAATAAAATGTATATATGCTAAGGTTAAATATTTTTGAATTACTTGTAGATTAATATGGATTGTTTACAACCGAATATTTATTTTTAATCTATTTAAATCTCGCTTAATAATATATATATATATCAAATATTTCTAAAATATCTTTTTTTAACTTTTCCACTTACTATTAATTATTTTCAATAATAAAATCTATCTATATTAATATTTAAATATCATTGAATTACTTGTAGAATAATATTTAAATTTTATAACAATATTTTTTCTCATGTATCTAAATCTCGTCATATGATATATATTTAATCAAAATATATTTAAAATATTATTATATTTGGGAAACAATTTTGTGTTATGAAAAAATTACTTAAATATATTAATGGCTTAATATTTGTCAAATGTTTAGTATAGCGCATAAATCAATGTGTTTTGGAGCATACAAACTATTTAATTATTATATTTATAAAAAAAATTTAAAAAGATAAATATTTAAAATATTAATTAATAAATATTTAAATAATATTTATGTATATAATAGTGAAAATAAGTATCTGGCATATCAAATTCTAGTTTAATACTCCCTCTGTTTTCTAATATAAGTCGCTTTAAAAATATGCACATAGATTAAGAAAATCATTAATTTCTTATATTTTCGAAACAAAAATATCATTAATTATTTACCTAACCACAATTCAACCAATAGAAAAATAAAAGATATATTATCATTGGTCAGACAACATTAATTATTAATAAATATTACATAGAAAACTGAAAACGACATATAATTTGGAACAAAAAAGTTTCTCTAAAACGACTTATATTAAAAAACGGAGGAAGTAATTATTATAAAAGAACTTGATGAGGTTTGTCTTTATTTCCTTAAGTATATGTAAAATATTTTAATAATGGTAAGTCGCTCAATTATGTGGATGGGCCCTCTCGTTGCTATATCTGTGTTTTGCACTGAAACCTGAGGCATTTTTTTGTCCTTTTCAGTTTTGTTCTTATATTTGCTCTCGTAAATTTGATTTTGGCATTTTCCTCTCTCTCTTTTTTCCAAATATATTTTAATCTTCAGAATATTGTTCATCTTTTTTTTTTCTTGTAATCTTTTTCTTTCTTTCTTTATGTCTATGTGTGTACTTTGATCATGTTTGCCCATGTCGCAATTTGTTCTTTGTAATTTTCCAATTAGCCACTTTCCATTGTTTTCTGTAATAATGCAATAACTTTTTTGATGTAAAATTTTCAGCTAAAACACGCAGCATGTAATACGGAAAATCATCTGAAATCTAATCAACCTAAATTTTTTAATGTGAATATTAAAAACTGATAATCTAGTTTTAAGTTTAACTATCTATAACTGATATCGATATTATAATCTTTGCATCAATGATCCAAGATTTAGTTTTTTTTTTGTAACTGAAAATTTAGTATTTGTTTGCTTTCATTTATTTCTCCACCCTTTTATAAGATGTGACAATTCAACTGTATTAGCATTTATTTCTCTAAACTATTAAGAATTATTTTGGTATACCTCAGTTTCTTTAATTTACCATTTCCTTTACTGTTAATAAACGAAATAATTTACATTCAGTAATAAAAACAAAAATTGTATTCCACAAAAGAGATAAGGCTGAAAGAAAATGTCAGAGACACAGAAAATGAAACATGCATTGTGGCATTGTTAGCTATAAGCCAGGAAACAAAATTCAAAATTGAGACATATAAAAAACAAAAATACATCAATATTCTTTTGAAAACTTATACTATTATATTCATTTACCCATTTGATCAATTATAGTTATGGGTGCTTTCTCCCAGGAAAAGTGATAAAAAGTTAAAATTAACAGTAAACAAGGAAAGTAAGACAAAATTTATTTATTTACCTTTTCGATGTAACAGAGGAAAGAGAAAAACAATTTGAGTCGTATTATCCAGTATGATTCGCAGAGACAAATATACCCCGCCCTGCAATATCCTTTACTCAGTTTTGTAAATTACTAAATCACCCTTTAAAGTTAGACCATGAGATGTCTTGTCAAACGTGAATTCCGACTAAGATATTATATTTCTCTGTTCCTTAATATAAGCTTGGGCATTTTAACCAGGACCCGAACTGAAACAGATCCAAAAATACCCGACCCAAAATCGAATCAAAAATTTACAAATACCCTTTGGATCTAAATTTTTCTTATCCGAAAAAACCGGAACCAAAAAAGAACCAATCCGAATAGATCGGGATCCGAAAAGAACCGATCCGAATGGACCCGACAGAACCGATTTGTACCCGATTTAAAAATATGTATATCTAAAACTATGATGTTTTGTGTTCTATTTTATATATATTATTTTTTCTTTAGTTGAAATATCTTTTGTAAACAACATTTGTTATTAATTTTTAATATTTTT